>NC_092054.1:123380039-123980039 GCF_003086295.3 Arachis hypogaea | reverse complement strand
TCCGTGTTTGGAGACCGTTTATCTCCCTTAGTTTGAGGCACATCTTTTGATGTGGCATCCGCATTTTTAAGCGGGGTTCTTGTTGAGCAGATAATTTATACGCTTTTTGGCATTGTTTTTAGGTAGTTTTTAATATATTTTAGTTACTTTTTATTATATTTTTATTAGTTTTTGTTCCGTGGGTTACCTGAAACTGTAGGTCGATCTCGGATGAGATCTTCTGTACTGGTCGGAGATGATGTGTCCGGCTGGTTGGTTGCAGCCGAAGCTGTTGTGTCTGACTTGTTGGACTGACTACACCTCTGATCCTTGGTCACCGGAGGGTGGGGGGTACCTGCAAGAGACTCCGATGCTTAAGTTAGCATGGGTATTAAACAGGTTTTTAGTAGAATCAGAGTATGAGTTATACCTGGGTGCTCCAGTGTATTTATAATGGTGTGGAGTGACCTTTCTAGATAAGATAAGTTAGTTATCTTATCTTATCTTATCTTTGGGTGAGGTCAGCTTATCTTCAAAGGAACCGCCCTTATCTCTGTAGGTTCGGACTGCCTGTGGGTTTGGGTTGTGTTCCTCAATTTGGGCCCTTTATTGGGCTTTCCTGTCGATTTGGCCGACCTCTTTGAGAAGAGGTCGGGTAGCCTGACCTGAAGAGGTCGGTCGCTTTGTCGCCAATCATCCCAGGTCGGATAGCTCGACCCAGGGTGTGAACAGTGCCCCTGCTTGAGCTTGGTCTTCTTTTTTGAGGTCGAGTCTTTTGACTTCGGTCCTTCTTTAGTGAAACCGAGTTCAAGCATTTTGTCGATTTCTTCCTTTTGTAGAATCTTTTGAATGTAGAACGTTTTCCTCTAAAAGCGTGCGCTTTTATCCCAGCGCCTTGTTCTTGGAAACGTGCGAGGGTTTAATACCTTCATTAATTGGTATTAATTTCCCCGTTTTCCCTTAGCTTTTTATTTTGAATTTTACAATCAAAAATGGTTTCTCTTCTTCACTCTTCTTCGTAACTTCTCCCTTTACTCTCTCGCTTTCTGTTTCTTGCTTAGAGTTCGAGGGGTGGCTCTTTCTGCTGTCGCTTCCGCTTTTCTGCTTTCCTTTGCGGCTTTCTCCTATTTTCCCAGGTTTGGTTCTTCTTCCTTTCTCTTTCTACGTCACTTTTTGTGTCTGTTTTGAGAAAGTTTTGATTTTGCTTGGAGAAAGTTTGGATCTTTCTGCCTTTTGCTGTGCCTGATCGCTGTGTGTTCTGGAGTTTCTTTGTCTTTTGCATGAGCTTTTTCACTTTTCCTATTGCTTGATGCGTTTAGGGTCTTTGCATGTTATCACCATTTCTGCTTGCGCCTTCGATGATGGTTTTTGCTTGATTCTGAAAAAGGTTGTGTCTTTGATAATTTTCTGCTTGGCATTTTTTATGTTGACAATGCTCCTTGCTGATAGACTGTAGGAAGATAGTGGTTTTGATGACTTTGTGTTTTTCTTCTTTGAAATGTTTGCTATTTGAGATCTTCTTTTCTTGTTTGAGAAATGTCGGGACGTAAGCTGTAGCTTTTTCCTGAAACCTTGCTTTGTTACTGCCTCCAAAGGATGCCCCAGGACCTTGGTGTGCGTCTTGGGGTTTTCCTTTTCTTGCTTGCGCCTTCTTAGGGTTTTTGCTTCATCCGAATTCCTGGGGTTTTATCAAAATATTTCAACTGCTTTGCCAAGAGTTAGGCATAACACCTTCTGAAACTCTTTTCCTCTATCTTTTTGTCTCGGCCAAGCCCGGAGGTTCTTCCAAAAAGAAAGCTTCCTGGGTTTCTTTTAGATCGGCCCAGGGGCATAAAGTTTTTGCCATGTATGATGAGTCCTTTAAAGATTTTAAGAATTATTTCTTCCGAGTCCGTGCTGTTGAGGGGGTCCGGCCCTTTTGATGAGAATGACGAGCCTGCTTTTCCTCTAGAGTGGCAAAAGAATGTGAGAGTGCCACGTTATACTTGGGAGATGCTTAATGAGGTTGAGCGGGCTTTTGTAGTTGTTCTTGAAGATTTGTGGGGGGAACCACCCCATCTGGACACAAAAAGATTCTTGAGTGATCCATCTTTGGTTCGAACTGCTTTGGGTACCATCTGACTTTTTTTATACTTGTTTCTGAGCTTTTCTTCTCCTATGTTATAACTCGTTATTTACGGTTGATTCTGTATTTTCAGAGATGTCGAAAAATAACGATTCCATGAAGGCCTATAAGAAGGCGAAGAAGGCTGCTGCTGCTCAAAACATCTCGGCCAAGGCCGCCGGAGAGGGATCTTCTCAAGTTCCTGTGAAGCCGCACGTGCCAAGTTCACCTAGGCCAAGAAAAGTGATCCCCACTCCTCGAGTTCGTCTGACTGATCCTCCACAGACTTCTACCATTGCTTCTGGTGCTCCTCCCAACAAGAAATAGAAAACAATCGAGGCCTTTAACCTTGATGCCCCTGATTTTAATGCAATCAAATTCGTAGATCAGCAAATCAGTCCATACGGTACCCTCCCCAAGGATGATGTGTCGATCCTTCACCATCTGGATTTTATGACCCGAAACAGTGTTAAAATGGAATATATGGGAGCTGCCCTATACCGAACTGCTAAGAATCTTCCTCTCCATGCCACCAAGGAGTTTATGGAGGAGGCTAAACAGGAGTTCGACTGAGTGAAGGGCCTAAAGGAAGAGCTTGAGGTAAAGGTAGCCAAGTTAGAGAAGGATCTAGAAAATGAAAAGGCGAGTTCCCTTGCTCTGGCGGCTTCTGTGCGGTTGGCCGAGGACACGGCATTGAGGCATAAGGACAGTTATGTGACATCTTATCGGGAGGTGGTGCGCCTGAGGGAGGAGTTGGAGAATGCGCGAGCTGATTACTCTGAGCTCCAAGGTCATCTTGTTGGCAGCGTAACTGCTGCCTATGAGAGCTTGAGGGATCAGGTTCAGATTATTGCTCCCGAGGCCGACCTTACTCTTTTCAGCCTGGATAATGTTGTGAGGGATGGTAAGATTGTTCTTGATGACCAGGATAATGATGATGTTGAACCTCCCCCTGTGTCTTCTACCAAAGTGTCAACCTCTTCAGTTCCTCCAATTGTGTCTGACCCGGATTGCCAGATTCTGAACCGGAATGATGGAACCGTGGATGCTGTGCCTATTTAGACTCGGCCTCCTTCTCCCCGTACTGATGCTTCCGGGAAGGCTCCCGATCTTTGCTGATTTCTTTTTGGATATTCGTGTAGTCGGCCCGGCTTATGGGCTTTTAAACTCCTTTTTTGTAGTTTGAATATTTTGCTGACTGTTGATATTCCTTTTGGTTGCTGGTTTGGCAACTTTACTTTGAAAAACAACAAGTAGCTTTCAAGCTTTTGGGCCTGACCCTGAAGCTTTATAATATTGTATTCTTTATCCTGCTTGTTTGCGCTTATCTTAGCACTTCTTGAAAATGTCGGAGCCTTCGGCCTCTTTGGATTGCTTTGCACTTATTGCTTGTGGGTTGGATCCTTTGAGGTCAAGGATGGGCGGTTCCAACTTGTAACACATTAGCTTGGGGTCTATTCCTGGCATGTCTGCAGCTTTCCATGCAAAGAGATCAACATTATCTCGCAAGAACTGTACTAGTAATTCCTTTGCATCTCCTTTCAGGATCGTGCCAATATTAGTCGTTTTGTCCGAGGTGTCTCCGATCTGAACTTTCTCTATTTCACCTTCAGGCTGTGGACGGAGTTCTTCTCGTCTCTGAACTCCACCAAGCTCAATTGTATGGAATTCTTCTCCTCTGCCCCTGAGGTTTAGACTTTCGTTATAACAGCGGCGTGCCATCTTTTGATCTGCATTTATTGTGGCTATCCCTTCTATAGTTGGAAATTTTATGCATAGATGTGGAGTCAAGACTATTGCGCCGAGTTGATTTAGTGTTGTCCGACCTATTAGGGCATTGTAGGCTGAACTCACCTCGACCACAATGTAGTCTATCTTGAGTGTTCTGGATTGGTTCCCTTTTTCGAAGGTTGTATGTAGTGACACGTATCCCAGTAGTTGTACTGGGGTATCTCCCAGTCCAAACAGGTTATTTGGGTATGCTCTAAGCTCCTTTTCTTCTAAGCCGAGCTTGTTGAAGGCTGTTTTGAATAAGATGTCGGCAGAACTCCTTTGGTCTATTAATGTGCGGTGGAGATTGGCGTTTGCTAGTATGATGGTGATGACCATGGGATCGTCGTGTCCTGAGATGATACCGGATGCGTCTTCTTTGGTGAACGTGATTGCAGGGATGTCGGGTGCTTCCTCCTTTCCTTCGACATGATATACTTCTTTGAGGTATCTTTTGCGGGATGATTTGGAGATTCCACCTCCTGCGAATCCTCCATGTATCATATGGACATGCCTTTCTGGCGTACGAGGTGATCGCTCAGCTCGTCCGACATCTTCATCTCTTCATCTTTTCCTTTGCTCATCATCTCGGGTGGCCAGATACCGATTTAGTTTTCCTTCTCTTACTAATTTTTCTATGATGTTTTTTAAGTCGAAGCATTCGTTGGTGGAATGCCCTCGGACCTGATGATATTCACAGTATTCGTTCCGATTTCCTCCTCCTCTTTTGCCTTTGAGTGGTCGAGCTGGGGGTATCTTTTCTATGTTATAGACTTCTTTGTAAATATCCACAAGGGACACCCGAAGAGGGGTGTAATTATGATACTTTTTTATTTTTTTGCCCGTTCGATCTTCCTTTTTCTTGGATTCTTTATCTCGGTAAGTGAAACTGGATTTCGAGGCTTCTCCAAGTCGGGAATTTTCTTCCATGTTGATGTACTTCTCTAACTTGTTTCTTGGTTTTCTCGCTCTTGCTCGTATTTCTAGCGATCCATAACCGATTTCTTTGCGTGGGTCCTCTTTCCAGTTACTTTTGTAGTCCTCTGTTTTGGACCTTTACTAGATCTCTTTTTGGGACTACTTTTATAACTTGTTTGTGGGAGGTCGACCTCTTTATGTTGTCCTCTTCTAAGTTATTTCTGTAATCCTCTTTTTTGGACCTTTGTCAGGTCTCTTTCAGGGATTACTTTTATAACCTGTTCGTTGTAGGAGACCGACTTCTTTATGTCGATCTCTTCTAAGTTATTTTGTAATCCTCTTTCTTGGACCTTTGTTAGGTCTCTTTCAGGGATTACTTTTATAACCTGTTCATTGTAGGAGACCAACTTCTTTATGTCGATCTCTTCTAAGTTATTTTGTAATCCTCTTTCTTGGACCTTTGTTAGGTCTCTTTCAGGGATTACTTTTATAACTTGTTCATTGTAGGAGACCGACTTCTTTATGTCGATCTCTTCTAAGTTATTTTTGTAATCCTCTTTCTTGGACCTTTGTCAAGTCTCTTTCAGGGATTACTTTTATAACTTGTTCATTGTAGGAGACCGACTTCTTTATGTCGATCTCTTCTAAGTTATTTTTGTAATCCTCTTTCTTGGACCTTTGTCAGGTCTCTTTCAAGGATTACTTTTATAACTTGTTTGTAGGGGACCGACTTCGTTAGGTCGATCTCTTCTAAGTTATTTCGTAATCCTCTTTCTTGGACCTTTGTTTGGTCTCTTTCAGGGATTACTTTTATAACTTGTTTGTAGGAGACCGACTTCGTTTGGTCGATCTCTTCTAAGTTATAGCAATTTCTCTTTTATAGGGTTGGCCAGACCTCTTTCCAGGGATTTGCTGATAACTTGGGTTGACTTGGTCCGACTTCTGATGAGCGGATAATTTATATGCCTTTTGGCATTGTTTTTAGTATGTTTTTAGTAGAATCTTGTTACTTTTAGGGATGTTTTCATTAGTTTTTATGTTAAATTCACATTTCTGGACTTTACTATGACTTTGTGTATTTTTCTGTGATTTCAGGTATTTTCTGGCTGAAATTGAGGGACTTGAGCAAAAATCATATTCAGAGGTTGAAGAAGGACTGCTGATGCTGTTGGATTCTAACCTCCCTGTACTCAAAATAGATTTTTTGGAGCTACAGAACTCGAAATGGCGCGCTTCTAATTGAGTTGGAAAGTAAACATCCAGGGCTTTCCAGCAATATATAATAGTCCATACTTTGTCCAAGTTTAGACGACGCAAACTGGTGTTCAAAGCCAGTTCTTTGCCCAATTCTGGCGTCCAGCGCCAGAAACAAGTTGCAAAGTGGAGTTCAACGCCCAAACTGGCACAAAAGCTGGCGTTCAACTCCAAGAAGGACCTCTACACGTGCAACACTCAAGCTCAGCCCAAGCACACACCAAGTGGGCCCCGGAAGTGGATTTATGCATCAATTACTTACTTTTGTAAACCCTAGTAGCTAGTTTATTATAAATAGAACATTTTACTATTGTATTAGACATCCTGGATTATATTTTTGATCCTGTGATCACGTTTTGGGGGAAAGCCCTTCGGCCATGCCTGAACCTTTCACTTATGTATTTTTAACGGTAGTGTTTCTACACTCCATAGATTAAGGTGTGGAGCTCTGCTGTTCCTCAAAGATTAATGCAAAGTACTACTGTTTTTTTATTCAATTCATCTTATTTCGCTTCTAAGATATTCATTCGCACTTCAACCTGAATGTGATGAACGTGACAATCATCATCATTCCCTATGAACGCGTGCCTGACAATCACTTCCGTTCTACCTTAGATTGAATGAGTATCTCTTAGATCTCTTAACCAGAATCTTCGTGGTGTAAGCTAGATTGATGGCGGCATTCATGAGAATCCGGAAAGTCTAAACCTTGTCTGTGGTATTCCGAGTAGGATTCTGGAATTGAATGACTGTGACGAGCTTCAAACTCGCGATTGCTGGGTGTAGTGACAGACGCAAAAGGAGGGTGAATCCTATTCCAGCATGATCGGGAACCTCAGATGATTAGCCGTGCTGTGACAGAGCATTTGGACCATTTTCACAAGAGGAGGGGATGTAGCCATTGACAACGGTGATGCCCTTGCATAAAGCCAGCCATGGAAAGGAGTACGACTGATTGGATGAAGACAGCAGGAAAGCAGAGATTCAGAGGAACGAATGCATCTTCATACGCTTATCTGAAATTCTCACCAATGATTTACATAAGTATTTCTATCCTTCTTTTATTACTAAATTTCGAAAACTACATAACTATTTTATATCCGCCTGACTGAGATTTACAAGGTGACCATAGCTTGCTTCATACCAACAATCTCCGTGGGATTCGACCCTTACTCACGTAAGGTATTACCTGGACGACCCAGTGGACTTGCTGGTTAGTTATGCGAAGTTGTGAAGATATGTTTAGACCATGGTTTTGTGCATCCGTTTTTGGTGCCATCGCCAGGGAATCAATTTCGAACAATAATTCACAACCTGAGTAACAATTTCGCATACCAAGTTTTTGGCGCCGTTGCCGGGGATTGTTCAAGTTTGGACAACTAACGGTTCATCTTGTTGCTCAGATTAGGTAATTTTCTTTTTGTTTTATTTTCAAAAATTTTTCAAAAATCTTTCAAAAATTTCTCCCTTGTTTTTGAAAAAATTTTTAAAATAAAAATGTTTTCAAAAATATATTTTCTTCAGAATTTTTAAGAATGAATTCTAGTGTTTCAAGAAGCATGTTGAAGCCTGGCTGGCTGTAAAGCCATGTCTAATTCCTCTGTAGGGCATGTTAGGCTTGTCATGTCTGAGTTACATACTAAAGCTTGGCTGACTATTAAGCCATGCCTGACCCTTTGATTGGAGCTTTAGACTAAAGAGCATAAGATTCCTGGAATTCATATTAAAAATTTTGGAATCCTTATTTTTCTTTTTCAAAATGATTTTCAAAAAAATATTAAAAGAAAATACAAAAAAATCATAAAATCATAAAAATAAAAAATATTTCATGTTTCTTGTTTGAGTCTTGAGTCAGATTTAAAGTTTGGTGTCAATTGCATATTCATCTTGCATTTTTTCGAAAATTCATGCATTCATAGTATTTTTCATGATCTTCAAGTTGTTCTTGGTAAGTCTTCTTGTTTGATCTTGATGCTTTCTTGTTTTGCATCTTTTCTTGTTTTACATGTGCATTTTTGCATCCATAGAGTCTAAACATGAAAGATTTCTAAGTTTAGTGTCTTGCATGTTTTCTTTGCATTAAAAATTTTTCAAAAATGTGTTCTTGATGTTCATCATGATCTTCATAGTGTTCTTGGTGTTCATCTTGACATTCATAGCATTCTTGCATGCATTCATTGTTTTGATCCATAACTTTCATGCATTGCATCATTTTTCTTGTTTTTCTCTCTCATAATAAAAATTCAAAAATAAAAAAATATCTTTCCCTTTTTCTCTCTTAAAATTTCGAAAATTAGATTTGACTTTTTCAAAAAAATTTTAAAATCTAGTTGTTTTTATGAGTCAAATCAAATTTTCAATTTAAAAAAATCTTATCTTTTTCAAAAATCAAATCTTTTTTCAATTTTTTTAGTTATTTTCGAAAATTTCAAAAATATTTTTCAAAAATCTTTTTCTTAATTTTACATCATATTTTCGAAAATAACATCATCAATTAATGTTTTGATTAAAAAATTTCAAGTTTGTTACTTACTTGTTAAGAAAGATTCAAACTTTAAGTTCTAGAATCATATCTTGTGATTTCTTGTGAATCAAGTCATTAATTGAGATTTTAAAAATTAAATCTTTTTCAAAACTAATTTCAATCATATCTTTTCAAAAATATCTTCTTATCTTATCTTTTTCAAAAATTTGATTTCAAAATATCATTTCTAACTTCCTAACTTCTTATCTTTTCAAAATTTGTTTCAACTAACTAACTAACTTTTTGTTTGTTTCTTATCTTTTTCAAAACTACCTAACTAACTCCCTCTCTCTCCAATTTTCAAAAATATCTCCCCCCTTTTCCAAAATTTCTTTTTAATTAACTAATTATATTAATTTTTGATTTTAATTTTCGAAAACTACTAACCTTTTTCAAAAACTATTTTCGAAAATCACTAACCCTTTTTCAAAATAATTTTCAAAAATTCTTCTCCCTCATCTCCTTCTAATTATTTATTCATCTACTAACACTTCTCTTCATCTCACATCACTGCTCCTATCCTTACCTTTGTGTTTGGATTCTTCATTCTTCTTCACCCCTATTCCTTTTCTTTTTCTACTAACAATAAGGAACCTCTTTACTGTGACATAGAGGATTCCTCTTCTTTTCTTTTTCTCTTCTCTTTCTTATGAGCAGGGACAAAGAAAAAGGCATTCTTGTTGAAGTTGATCCAGAACCTGAAAGGACTCTGAAGAGAAAGCTAAGAGAAGCTAAATTACAACAATCCAGAGACAACCTTATTGAAAATTTCGAACAAGTAAAGGAAATGGCAGCCGAACCCAACAACAATAATGCAAGGAGAATGCTTGGTGACTTTACTGCACCTAATTCCAATTTACATGGAAGAAGCATCTCCATTCCTACCATTGGAGCAAACAATTTTGAGCTGAAACCTCAGCTAGTTTCTCTGATGCAGCAGAACTGCAAGTTTCATGGACTTCCATCTGAAGATCCTTTTCAGTTCTTAACTGAATTCTTGCAGATCTGTGATACTGTTAAGACTAATGGAGTAGATCCTGAAGTCTACAGACTCATGCTTTTCCCTTTTGCTGTAAGAGACAGAGCTAGAATATGGTTGGACTCTCAACCCAAAGACAGCCTGAACTCTTGGGATAAGCTGGTCACGGCTTTCTTAGCCAAGTTTTTTCCTTCTCAAAAGCTGAGCAAGCTTAGAGCTGATGTTCAAACCTTCAGACAGAAAGAAGGTGAATCCCTCTATGAAGCTTGGGAAAGATACAAGCAACTGACCAAAAAATGTCCTTCTGACATGCTTTCAGAATGGACCATCCTGGATATATTCTATGATGGTTTATCTGAGCTATCAAAGATGTCATTGGATACTTCTGCAGGTGGATCCATTCACCTAAAGAAAACGCCTGCAGAAGCTCAAGAACTCATTGACATGGTTGCTAATAACCAGTTTATGTACACTTCTGAGAGGAATCCTGTGAGTAATGGGACGCCTATGAAGAAGGGAGTTCTTGAAATTGATACTCTGAATGCCATATTGGCTCAGAATAAAATATTGACTCAGCAAGTCAATATGATTTCTCAGAGTCTGAATGGAATGCAAGCTGCATCCAACAGTACTCAAGAGGCATCTTCTGAGGAAGAAGCTTATGATCCTGAGAACCCTACAATAGCAGAGTTAAAATACATGGGTGAACCATATGGAAACACCTACAATCCATCATGGAGAAATCACCCAAATCTCTCATGGAAGGATCAAAAGCCTCAACAAGGCTTTAATAATGGTGGAAGAAACAGGTTTAGCAATAGCAAGCCTTTTCCATCATCCACTCAGCAACAGACAGAGAACTCTAAACAAAATACTTCTAATTTAGCAAACTTAGTCTCTGATCTATCTAAGGCCACTGTGAGTTTCATGAATGAAACAAGGTCTTCCATTAGAAATTTGGAAGCACAAGTGGGCCAGCTGAGTAAAAGGATCACTGAAATCCCTCCTAGTACTCTCCCAAGCAATACAGAAGAGAATCCAAAAGGAGAGTGCAAGGCCATTGAATTAATTACCATGGCCGAACCCACAAGAGAGGAGAAGGACGTGAATCCTAAGGAGGAAGACCTCCTGGGACGTCCAGTGATCAATAAGGAGCTTCCCTCTGAGGAACCTAAGGAATCTGAGACTCATCTAGAGACCATAGAGATTCCATTGAACCTCCTTATGCCATTCATGAGCTCTGATGAGTATTCCTCTTCTGAAGATAATGAGGATGTTACTGAAGAGCAAGCTGCCAAGTTCCTTGGTGCAATCATGAAGCTAAATGCCAAATTATTTGGTATTGAAACTTGGGAAGATGAACCTCCCTTGTTCACCAATGAACTAAGTGATCTGGATCAACTGACATTGCCTCAGAAGAGACAGGATCCTGGAAAGTTCATAAAACCTTGTACCATAGGCACCATGATCTTTAAGGCTCTGTGTGACCTTGGTTCAGGAATAAACCTCATGCCCCTCTCTGTAATAGAGAAACTGGGAATCTATGGGGTGCAAGCTGCTAAAATCTCATTAGAGATGGCAGACAATTCAAGAAAACAGGCTTATGGACAAGTAGAGGACGTGTTAGTAAAGGTTGAAGGCCTTTACATCCCTACTGATTTCATAGTCCTGGATACTGGAAAGGAAGAGGATGAATCCATCATCCTAGAAAGACCTTTCCTAGCCACAGCAAGAGCTGTGATTGATGTGGACAGAGGAGAATTGATCCTTTAATTAAATAAGGACAACCTTGTGTTTACAACTCAAGGATCTCTCTCTGCATCCATGGAGAGGAAGCAGAAAAAGCTTCTCTCAAAGCAGAGTCAACCAAAGCCCCCACATCCAAACTCTAAGTTTGGTGTTGGGAGGTCTCAACAAAGATCTGCACATCTGTGAGGCTCCATGAGAGCCCACTGTCAAGCTATTGACATTAAAGAAGCGCTTGTTGGGAGGCAACCCAATGTTTATTTATCTAATTTTATTTTTGTTTTTCATGTTTTCTTAGGTTCATGATCATGTGGAGTCACAAAATAAACGAAAAATTTAGAAACAGAATCAAAAACAGCGGAAGAAAAATCACACCCTGGAGGAAGCACCTGTCTGGCGTTCAACGCCAAAGCAGAGCATGGTTCTGGCGCTGAACGCCCAAAATGGGCAGTATCTGGGCGCTGAACGCCCAAAATGGGCATCATCTGGGTGCTGAACGCCAGAATCGCACCCTGGAGAGGAGCTGGCGCTGAACGCCCAGAACAAGCATGGTTCTGGCGTTCAACGCTAGAAATGGGCAACAAATGGGCGTTGAACGCCCAAAATGGGCACCAACCTGGCGCTGAACGCCCAGAGTTGTGTGCAAGGGCATTTTACATGCCTAATTTGGTGCAAGGATGTAAATCCTTGAACACCTCAGGATCTGTGGACCCCACAGGATCCCCACCTACCTCCACTCACTCTCTTCTCACCCCTCTTTCACACAATCCCATAAACACTTTTCCCCAAAACCCTTCACCTATCACCTCCATCTCTCTTCTCTATTAACCCTTCACCACTCACATCCACCCACTCTTCCCTATAAACCTACCTCATAAACTCCACCTACCTTCAAAATTCAAAATCAATTTCCCACCCAAACCCACCCTAAATGGCCGAACCTACCCCCTCCCTTCCCTATATATAACCCTCCATTCTTCCTCATTTTCTCACAACACAACCTTCCTTTCTCTTCTTGGCCGAAACACACCTCCCCCCTCCTCTCCATATTTTCTTCTTCTTCTTCTTCATCTATTCTTTCTTTTCTTGCTCGAGGGCGAGCAAAATACTAAGTTTGGTGTGGTAAAAGCATAAGATTTTTGTTTTTCCATTACCATTGATGGCACCCAAGACCGGAGAATCCTCTAGAAAAGGGAAAGGGAAGACAAAAGCTTCCACCTCCGAGTCATGGGAGATGGAAAGATTCATCTCCAAAGCTCATCAAGACCACTTCTATGATGTTGTGGCCAAGAAGAAGGTGATCCCCGAGGTTCCTTTCCAACTCAAAAGAAATGAGTATCTGGAGATCTGACATGAAATTCAAAGAAGAGGTTGGGAAGTTCTAACAAATCCCATCCAACAAGTCGGCATCCTAATGGTCAAGAGTTCTATAACAATGCATGGATCACCAAGAACCATGATCAAAGTAATAACCCGGATCCAAAGAACTATGTTACAATGGTTCGGGGGAAATACTTAGATTTTAGCCCGGAGAATGTGAGGTTGGCGTTTAACTTGCCTATGATGCAAGGAGATGAACGCCCCTACACTAGAAGGGTCAACTTTAATCAAAGGTTGGACCAAGTCCTCATGGACATATGTGTGTAAGGAGCTCAATGGAAGATTGACTCTAAAGGCAAGCCGGTTCAACTAAGAAGATTGGACCTCAAGCCTGTGGCTAGAGGATGGTTGGAGTTCATCCAACACTCCATCATCCCCACTAGCAACCGATCTGAAGTTACTGTGGATCGGGCCATCATGATCCATAGCATCATGATTGGAGAAGAAGTAGAGGTTCATGAAGTCATCTCCCTTGAACTCTAAAAAATAGCCGAAAAGCCTTCCCCTGGGGCAAGGCTAGCTTTTCCTCATCTTATTTGCCATCTATGTTACTCAGCTGGAGCTTTCATAGAAGGAGACATTCCCATTGAGGAAGAGAAGCCCATCACTAAGAAAAAGATGGAGCAAGCAAGAGAGCACATTCATGGAGCTCAAGAGGCACAGGAAGCTCATCACCATGAGATCCCGGAGATGCCTCAAATGCATTTCCCTCCACAAAACTATTGGGATCAAATCAATACCTCCCTAGGAGAATTAAGTTCCAACATGGGACAACTAAGGGTGGAACATCACGAGCACTCCATCATCCTTCATGAAATAAGAGAAGATCAAAAAGCAATGAGGGAGGAGCAACAAAGACAAGGAAGAGACATAGAAGAGCTCAAGGACATCATTGGTTCCTCAAGAAGGAAACGCCACCATCACTAAGGTGGATTCATTCCTTGTTCTTATTTCTTTTGTTTTTCGTTTTCTATGTTATGTGCTTATCTATGTTCGTGCCTTCATTACATGATCATTAGTAGTTAGTAACTTTGTCTCAAAGTTATGAATGTCCTATGAATCCATCACCTCTCTTAAATGAAAAATGTTTTTAATTCAAAAGAACAAGAAGTACATGAGTTTCGAATTTATCCTTGAACTTAGTTTAATTATATTGATGTGGTGACAATGCTTCTTGTTTTCTGAATGTATGCTTGAACAGTGCATATGTATTTTGAAGTTGTTGTTTAAGAATGTTAAATATGTTGGCTCTTGAAAGAATGATGACTAGGAGACATGTTATTTGATAATCTGAAAAATCATAAAAATGATTCTTGAAGCAAGAAAAAGCAGCAAAGAACAAAGCTTGCAGAAAAAAAAATAGAAAGAAAAAGAAAAAGTAAGCAGAAAAAGCCAAAAGCTCTTAAAACCAAGAGGCAAGAGCAAAAAGCCAATAACCCTTAAAACCAAAAGGCAAGGGTAATAAAAAGGATCCCAAGGCTTTGAGCATCAGTGGACAGGAGGGCCTAAAGGAATAAAATCCTGGCCTAAGCGGCTAAACCAAGCTGTCCCTAACTATGTGCTTGTGGCGTGAAGGTGTCAAGTGAATACCTGAGACTGAGCGGTTAAAGTCAAGGTCCAAAGCAAAAAAAAGAGTGTGCTTAAGAACCCTGGACTCCTCTAATTGGGGACTTTAGCAAAGTTGAGTCACAATCTGAAAAGGTTCACCCAATTATGTGTCTGTGGCATTTATGTATCCGGTGGTAATACTGGAAAACAAAGTGCTTAGGGCCACGGCCAAGACTCATAAAATAGCTGTGTTCAAGAATCATCATACTGAACTAGGAGAGTCAATAACACTATCTGAACTCTGAGTTCCTATAGATGCCAATCATTCTGAACCTCCATGGATAAAGTGAGATGCCAAAACTATTCAAGAGGCAAAAAGCTACAAGTCCCGCTCACCTGATTGGAGCTATGTTTCATTGATAGTTTGGAATTTATAGTATATTCTCTTATTTTTATCCTATTTGATTTTCATTTGCTTGGGGACAAGCAACAATTTAAGTTTGGTGTTGTGATGAGCGGATAATTTATACGCTTTTTGGCATTGTTTTTAGTATGTTTTTAGTAGAATCTAGTTACTTTTAGGGATGTTTTCATTAGTTTTTAGGTTAAATTCACATTTCTAGACTTTACTATGAGTTTGTGTGTTTTTCAGTGATTTCAGGTATTTTCTGGCTGAAATTGAGGGACTTGAGCAAAAATCAGATTCAGAGGTTGAAGAAGGACTGCTGATGCTGTTGGATTCTGACCTCCCTGCACTCAAAATAGATTTTCTGGAGCTACAGAACTCGAAATGGCGCGCTTCCAATTGCGTTGGAAAGTAGACATCCAGGGCTTTCCAGAAATATATAATAGTCCATACTTTGCCCAAGTTTAGACGACGCAAACTGGCGTTCAAAGCTAGTTCTCTGCCCAATTCTGGCGTCCAGCGCCAGAAACAAGTTGCAAAGTGGAGTTCAACGCCCAAACTGGCACAAAAGCTGGCGTTCAACTCCAAGAAGGACCTCTACACGTGCAACACTCAAGCTCAGCCCAAGCACACACCAAGTGGACCCCGGAAGTGGATTTATGCATCAATTACTTACTTTTGTAAACCCTAGTAGCTAGTTTATTATAAATAGAACATTTTACTATTGTATTAGACATCCTGGATTGTATTTTTGATCCTGTAATCACGTTTTGGGGGTTGGCCATTCGGCCATGCCTGAACTTTTTAACGGTAGAGTTTCTACACTCCATAGATTAAGGTGTGGAGCTCTGCTGTTCCTCAAAGATTAATGCAAAGTACTACTGTTTTTCTATTCAATTCATCTTATTTTGCTTCTAAGATATTCATTCGCACTTCAACCTGAATTTGATGAATGTGACAATCATCATCATTCCCTATGAACGCGTGACTGACAACCACTTCCGTTCTACCTTAGATTGAATGAGTATCTCTTAGATCTCTTAACCAGAATCTTCGTGGTGTAAGCTAGATTGATGGCGGCATTCATGAGAATCCGGAAAGTATAAACCTTGTCTATGGTATTCCGAGTAGGATTCTGGAATTGAATGACTGTGACGAGCTTCAAACTCGCGATTGCTGGGCGTAGTGACAGACGCAAAAGGAGGGTGAATCCTATTCCAGCATGATCGGGAACCTCAGATGATTAGCCGTGCTGTGACAGAGCATTTGGACCATTTTCATAAGAGGAGGGGATGTAGCCATTGACAACGGTGATGCCCTTGCATAAAGCCAGCCATGGAAAGGAGTACGACTGATTGGATGAAGACAGCAGGAAAGCAGAGATTCAGAGGAATGAATGCATCTTCATACGCTTATCTGAAATTCTCACAAATGATTTACATAAGTATTTTTATCCTTCTTTTATTACTAAATTTCGAAAACTACATAACTATTTTATATCCGCCTGACTGAGATTTACAAGGTGACCATAGCTTGCTTCATACCAACAATCTCCGTGGGATTCGACCCTTACTCACGTAAGGTATTACTTGGACGACTCAGTGCACTTGCTGGTTAGTTATACGAAGTTGTGAAGATATGTTTAGACCATGGTTTTGTGCATCCGTTTTTGGTGCCATCGCCAGGGAATCAATTTCGAACAATAATTCACAACCTGAGTAACAATTTCGCATACCAACTTCTCAACATCGGCCAATCTTTAAGTTATTATTTAGCAATCCATAAGACCTCGTCAAGTTCTTTTTCGGATCACTTTCGATAACTTCTTACATTATTCTGTGTTCATCTTTGCCGATTTGTAGAAGGTGGTTTCTGTCTTTATTTGGTCGACCTTTAGATGAATCGCGTTTTCATCTTTATCGGTCTTCTATCGTGATCGTGCAGTGAATCTATTTTTCACTTTCTGCCGATCTGTTGCTTTATAATCGGACGATGAATGCTTCACATTAATGCGTCTTGAGAATTTGTAGAATATCTAAAAATATATTTTATTCAAAGGCAAGTGCAAATATATACATGCGGGAGTTTTTCATCCCTTTAAGTCGGGTAATTTCTGGATCTCAACTTGGTGCCTCATTAAAAAATATTTTCAGGAAAAAGAGTGTGTCCGAGATCTGTTACCTTCTCTAGCTATAATACCTTCTTAGGTTGCAAGTGTGCCATGACCTGGGGTGCTCTCGTCCGTCGAGTTCGGACAGTCTGTAGTAGCCCTTTCCAAGTACTTCTGTAACTCGGTAGGGTCCTTTCCAGTTTGCTGCCAGCTTTCCTTCTCCGGGTTGAGTTGTTCCAATATCATTTCGGATTAGAATGAGATCATTCTCAGCGAAACTTCTTGGCACTACCCTTTGATTATATCTCGAAGCCATTCGGCGCTTTAGCGCTTCTTCTCTGATCCGAGCTCTTTCTTGGATTTCTGGAAGTAGGTCGAGCACTTCTTTTTTAAGTTGAGAGTTGGCTTGTTCATTGTATTGGACCACTCAAGGGGACCCTTCCTCGACCTCTACTAGGATCATTGCCTCCACTCCGTACGCTAATCGAAATGGTGATTCGTTTGTGGTAGAATGTGGCGTTGTTCGATATGCCCATAGGACTTGTGGGAGTTCTTCGGCCCAAGCTCCCTTTGCTTCTTGTAGTCTCCATTTCAGCCCAGCCAATATGACTTTATTGGCAGCTTCAGCCTGTCCATTGGCTTGAGGATGTTCGACGGAGGTGAACTAGTGTTTTATGTTCAAGTCGGTTGCTAATTTCCTGAAACCTGCATCTGTGAATTGAGTGCCATTGTCCGTGGTGATGGAGTGTGGAACGCCGAACCTCGTGATAATGTTCCTATATAGGAATTTCCGGCTTCTTTGAGCAGTGGCATTGGCTAGGGGCTCTGCTTCGATCTACTTTGTGAAATAGTCTATCCCAACTATGAGGAATTTGACTTGTCCTGATCCCTGGGGAAAGGGTCCGAGAAGGTCGAGTCCCCATTTTGCAAATGGCCAAGGTGAAGTTACGCTGATGAGTTCTTCTAGTGGGGCAATGTGGAAGTTGGCATGTTTTTGGCATGGGGAACATGTCTTTACAAACTCTGTAGCTTCTTTTTGTAGAGTTGGCCAGTAAAATCCCGCCCGAAGTACCTTTTTGGTGAGAGCTTGTGGTCTGAGATGATTACCACAAATGCCGCTGTGTACTTCCTCTAAGACTTCCCTTGTGTTGGAGGTCGGCACACATTTTAACAATGGTAGCGAGATCCCTCTCTTGTATAGGGTGTTGTTTATGATAGTGTAGTACAAAGCCTCCCGTTTTAACCTCTTTGCCTCCTTCTCATTTGTGGGGAGTGTTTCTGTTTTGAGGTAATTAATTATGGGGGTCATCCATCCTTGATCCTGACTTGTTATGGCTAGGACTTTTTCCTCTTCCGAGATTGATGGATTTTGCAGCATTTCTTGGATGAGGCTTCTATTGTTGCCCCCTGGTTTGGTGCTGGCTAGTTTCGAGAGTGCATCAGCTTGGGCATTTTGTTCGCGGGGTATGTGGCAGATCTTATATTCCCCAAGTTGTCCGAGCCGTTCCTTGGTTTTATCCAAATATTTTTTCATGGTGGGATCTTTGGCTTGGTAGCTCCCTGTTATTTGCGAGGTGATTACTTGTGAATCGCTGAAGATGTTGAGTTTTTGACCTCCAACCTCCTTAGCCAGCTTCAAACCAGCTAGTAACGCTTCATATTCCGCCTGGTTATTCGAGGCGGGGAACCCAAATTTGAGGGAAAGCTCAACTTGGGTTCCTTGGTTGCTTTCTATTATCACACCTACGCTGCTTCCGGTCTTATTTGAGGAACCGTCCACGTAGAGATTCCATTTTGTGGGGTTTCCAGGGTATCTGTGAATTCTGCAATGACGTCGGCTAAGTACTGTGATTTGATAGCTGTCCGAGCTTCATATTGGAGGTCAAACTCGGATAATTCGAATGCCCATTGTAAAATTCTGCCTCCTAGATCTATTTTCTGCAATATCCCTTTTATGGGCTGGTCGGTTCGAACCTTAATGGTGTGAGCCCCTGCAGCGCTTTACTAATGAAGTATACAGGTTGTTGCCCTTTGTCGTCCTCCCGAACCAGTGCTGAGGCTACTGCCCGACTTCCTACCACAAGATACAATATGAGTGGTTCTTCCTTTCGTGGTCGAGTTAGAATAGGTGGTTGTCCTAGGAAGTTTTTGAAATCCTGGAAGGCTTGCTCGCATTCCTTTGTCCATTCGAAATTTTTTCCTTTCCTTAAAGTGGCGTAGAAGGGGAGAGATCTTATCGCTCATCCCGCTAAGAATCTGGATAAGGCTGCCAATCTCCCGTTGAGTTATTGTACCTCTCTGACACAAGTTGGGCTCTTCATGTTGAGTATGGCCTGGCATTTGTCTGGATTCGCTTTAATTCATCTTTGTGTGAGCATGAAACCTAAGAATTTACCCGCTTCTACTGCAAAGGTACATTTTGCAGGATTGAGTCGCATGTCGTGCTTCCTTATAGTGTCGAAGACCTGAGCCAGGTCGGACAATAATGTCTCTTCGCTTTGTGTCTTTATCAATATGTCGTCCACATAGACTTCCATGATTTTTTCGATGTGATTTGAGAAGACTTTATACATTAGCCTTTGATAAGTAGCTCCCGCATTCTTGAGACCGAAAGGCATCACCATGTAGCAGTAATTTGCTTTTGGCATCAAAAACGAGGTCTTTTCTTGATCTGGTGGATACATGGAGATTTGGTTGTATCCGAAATATGCATCCATAAACGAGAGGTATCTATATCCGGAGGAAGCATCTACCAGAGCGTCGATACTTGGGAGTGGGTAAGGATCTTTTGGGCAGGCTTTGTTGAGGTCGGTGTAGTCGGTGCACATTCGCCACTTCCCATTTGATTTTTTCACCAAGACGACGTTAGCTAGCCATAGTGGGTACTTGACTTCTCTTATGAATCCTGCCTCCAGTAGTGCTTGTACCTGTTCTTCCACAGCTTGGGATCGCTCTGGCCCAAGTTTTCTTTGTCTTTGCTGTACCGGCCGAGATCCTGGATAGACCGCCAACTTGTAACACATTAGCTTGGGGTCTATGCCTGGCATGTCTGCAGCTTTCCATGCAAAGAGATCGACATTATCTCGCAAGAACTGTACTAGTAATTCCTTTGCATCTCTTTTCAAGATCGTGCCAATATTAGTCGTTTTGTCCGAGGTGTCTCTGATCTGAACTTTCTCTATTTCACCTTCGGGCTGTGGACGGAGTTCTTCTCGTCTCTGAACTCCACCAAGCTAAATTGTATGGAATTCTTCTCCTTTGCCTCTGAGGTTTAGACTTTCATTATAACAGTGGCGTGCCATCTTTTGATCTACTTTTATTGTGGCTATCCCTTCTGTGGTTGGGAATTTCATGCATAGATGTGGAGTCGAGCCTATTGCGCCGAGTTGATTTAGTGTTGTCCGACCTATTAGGGCATTGTAGGCTAAACTCACGTCGACCACAATGTAGTCTATCTTGAGTGTTCTGGAATGGTTCCCTTTTCCGAAGGTTGTATGTAGTGACACGTATCCCAGTGATTGTACTGGGATATCTCCCAGTCCGAACAGGCTGTTCGGGTATGCTCTAAGCTCCTTTTCTTCTAAGCCGAGCTTGTTGAAGGCTGTTTTGAACAAGATATTGGCAGAACTCCCTTGGTCTATTAATGTGCGGTGGAGATTGGCATTTGCTAGTATGATGGTGATGACCATGGGATCGTCGTGTCCTGAGATGATACCGGATGCGTCTTCTTTGGTGAACGTGATTGCAGGGATGTCAGGTGCTTCCTCCTTTCCTTCGACATGATATACTTCTTTGAGGTATCTTTTGCGGAATGATTTGGAGATTCCACCTCCTGCGAATCCTCCATGTATCATATGGACATCCCTTTCTGGCGTACGAGGTGATCGCTCAGCTCGTCCGACATCTTCATCTCTTCGTCTTTTCCATTGCTCATCATCTCGGGTGGCCAGATACCAATTTAGTTTTCCTTCTCTTACTAATTTTTCTATGATGTTTTTTAAGTCGAAGCATTCGTTGGTGGAATGCCCTCGGACCTGATGATATTCACAGTATTCGTTCCGATTTCGTCCTCCTCTTTTGCCTTTGAGTGGTCGAGCTGGGGGTATCTTTTCTGTGTTACAGACTTCTTTGTAAATATCCACAAGGGACACCCGAAGAGGGGTGTAATTATGATACTTTTTGATTTTTTCGCCCGTTCGATCTTCCTTCTTCTTGGATTCTTTATCTCGGTAGGTGAAATCGGATTTCGAAGCTTCTCCAAGTTGGGAATTTTCTTCCATGTTGATGTACTTCTCTGCCCGCTCTTGCACCTCGTCTAGAAATGTGGGGTATTTCTTTGATATAGATTGGCTGAAAGGTCCCTCTCGTAGGCCGTTGATGAGGCCCATGACGGCAGCCTCTGTTGGCAAGCTTTGTATGTCTAGGCATGTTTTGTTGAATCTTTCCATGTAGTTGCGAAGACTTTCCCGATCTCCTTGCTTGATACCCAGTAAACTGGGAGCGTGCTTGGCCTTGTCTTTTTGGATGGAGAATCTGGCCAGGAACTTTTTGGCCAGGTCGTCAAAGTTTGAGACGGACTTCGGAGGTAGGTTGTCGAACCATCTGATTGCTGTTTTTGTGAGTCGTTGGAAAAGCTTTGCAACGGACGGCATCTGAAGCGTCGGTGAGGTACATTCTGCTTCTGAAGTTGCTGAGATGATGGTTAGGATCTGTGGTGCCATCATACAAAGTCATATCCAGAAGTTTGAAGTCTTTAGGGATTTTAGTCTTCATGATTTCCCTAGTGAATGGATCTTGATCCTTGCGAGAGTTGTCCTCAGGGGTGGTCTGGGTAGCCTTTGTTTTGAGATCGGCTTCAAGTTGTAGGAGTTTATCTTTTAATTCTCGACATCGCCTTACCTCTCTTTGTAGATCCTTGCCAACTTCTTGCTGGTACTGGCTTTCCTTTTCGAGTTGCTTTAGGCGATCTTGAAGTGCTTCTATTACTCCCGGATGTGATGAGTTTTTGTCTCCGTTAGATTCTGGAGTATCCTTTGGTGTGGTATCCGTATTTTTCTGCGGCATTCTGTCCTCTAGATCTGAGTTGTGGTCGTTGTCATGGTCGTCCGCCATGGTGATGGGATGACTTCCAGGCTCCCCGGCAACGGCGCCAATGTTCCGTAGGTTACCTGAAACTGTAGGTCGATCTCGGATGAGATCTTCTGTACTGGTCAGAGATGACGTGTCCGGCTGGCTGGTTGTGGCCGGAGCTGTTGTGTCCGACTTGTTGGACTGACTGCACCTCTGATCCTTGGTCACCGGAGGGTGGGGGGTACCTGCAAGAGACTCCGATGCTTAAGTTAGCATGGGTATTAAACATATTTTTAGTAGAATCAGAGTATGAGTTATACCTGGGTACTCCAGTGTATTTATAATGGTGTGGAGTGACCTTTTTTAGATAAGATAAGTTAGTTATCTTATCTTATCTTATCTTATCTTATCTTATCTTTGGGTGAGGTCAGCTTATCTTCAAGGGAACCGCCCTTATCTCTGTAGGTTCAGACTGTCTGTGGATTTGGGTCGTGTTCCTCTATTTGAGCCCTTTATTGGGCTTTTCTGTCGATTTGGCCGACCTCTTTGAGAAGAGGCCGGGTAGCCTGACCTGAAGAGGTCGGTCGCTTTGTCGCCAATCATCCCAGGTCGGATAGCTCGACCCAGGGTGTGAACAGTTTTTATTCAAAAATCATATTTCTAGACTTTACTATGAGTTTGTGTATTTTTCTGTGATTTCATGTATTTTCTGGCTGAAATTGAGGGACCTGAGCAAAAATCTGATTCAGAGGCTGAAAAAGGACTGCAGATGCTGTTGGATTCTGACCTCCCTGCACTCGAAGTAGATTTTATGGAGCTACAGAAGCCCAATTGAAGCGCCCTTAATTGCGTTGGAAAGTAGACATTCTGAGCTTTCTAGCAATATATAATAGTCTATACTTTGTCCGAGATTTGATGGCCCAAACTGGCGTTCCAAGTCAGCATAAAAATTCTGGCTTCAAAACGCCAGAACTGGCATAAAAGCTGGAGTTAAACGCCTAAACTGGCACCAAAGTTGGCGTTTAACTCCAAGAAAAGTCTCTACATGTGAAAGCTTCAATGCTCAGCCCAAGCACACACCAAGTGGGTCCGAAAGTAGATTTCTGCATTAATTACTTATTTCTGTAAACCCTAGGCTACTAGTTCATTATAAATAGGACCTTTTGCTATTGTATTTTCATCTTTTAATCTTGGAATCTTTAGTTCATCTTTTGATCTGTTGATCACGTTTGGGGGCTGGCCTCACGGCCATGCCTGGAGCTTCATCACTTATGTATTTTCAACGGTGGAGTTTCTACACCCCATAGATTAAGGTGTGGAGCTCTACTGCTCCTCATGAAGCAATGCAAAGTACTATTGTTTTCTATTCAACTCAAGCTTATTTCTTCTCTAAGATATTCATTCGCACACAAGAACATGATGAATGTGATGATTATGTGACACTCATCATCATTCTCACATATGAACGCGTGCCTGACTACCACTTCCGTTCTACATGCAAACAAGCTTGAATGTGTATCTCTTGGGTTTCTAATCTAAGATTAAAACCTTCGTGGTATAGGCTAGAATTATTGGCGGCCATTCTTGAGATCCGAAAAGTCTAAACCTTGTCTGTGGTATTCCGAGTAGGATCTGGGATGGGATGACTGTGACGAGCTTCAAACTCGTGAGTGTTGGGCATAGTGACAGACGCAAAAGGATCAATGGATCCTATTCCAACATGATCGAGAACCAACAGCTAATTAGCCGTGCGGTGACAGCGCATTTGGACCATTTTCACTGAGAGGACGGGATGTAGCCATTGACAACGGTGATACCCAACGTACAGCTTGCCATGGAAAGGAGTATGAATGATTGGATGAAGACAATAGGAAAGCAGAAGTTCAAGAGGAACAATGCATCTTCATACGCTTATCTGAAATTCTCACCAATGAATTACATAAGTATTTTTATCTTATCTCATATTTTATTCATCTTTTAATTATCAATTCTCCATAACCATTTGAATCCGCCTGGCTGAGATTTACAGGATGATCACAGCTTGCTTCAAGCCGACAATCTCCGTGAGATCGACCCTTACTCACGTAAGGTTTATTACTTGGACGACCCAGTGCACTTGCTAGTTAGTTGTGCGGAATTGTGAAAAAGAGTTGAGATTACAATTGTGCGTACCAAGTTGATGGCGCCATTGATGATCACAATTTTGTGCACTATGTTTTTGGCGTCGTTGCCAGGGATTGTTCAAGTTTGGACAACTGACGGTTCATCTTGTTGCTCAGATTAGGTAATTTTATTTTTAAGCTTTTTACTTTTATTTATTTTCGAAAAATTTTCAAAAAAATAAATTATTCTATGCCTTCAGAATTTTTAAGAATGAATTCTAGAGTTTCAGATGATACTTTCATCATCACAGGAGCTAGTTGATTCCCATCAATTTGGCTGTTGTATGTAACGTCTGCTGAAGCTTGGCTAGCCATGTCTAATCTTTTTAGACTGAAGCTTTAGACTAATATTGCATGATTCCTAGAATTTCCATTAAAAATTTTGAATTTATTTTGCTTTTTAGACTAAAATTTTGAATTTTCTTGTTTGAGTCTAGTGTCAAATTTTAAGTTTGGTGTCCATTGCATTTTTCTTATTTTCGAAAATTCATCATGTTCTTCATTGATCCTCAAGTTGTTCTTGATGATTTACTTCGGTATGATCTTTAAATTCTCTTGTTTTGTGTCTTTTGTTGTTTCTCATGTGCATTCTCAATTTGTTAATATCTCTAATATGAAAATTTCTAAGTTTGGTGTCTTGCATGCATTGTTTATTTGATCTTAATTTTACAAGATTAGTTTCATTTTGTTGTTTCTCATCATTAAAAATTCAAAAAAAAAATTTGAAAACCATGTCTTTTCAAGTCAATAATACAGAGAATTGAAGATTCAGAACATTCAGCAGAGGAATTAAACAGAAAAAGCTGGGCATTCAAAACGCCTAGTGAGGAAGAAAAACTGGCGTTTAAACGCTAGCCAGGGTACCTGGCTGGGCGTTAAACGCCCAAAAAGGTAGTATTTTGGGCGTTAAACGCCATAATGGATACCATTCTGGGCGTTTAACGCCAGGATGGCACAGGAGAGAAGATTTTGTTTTTAATTCAAATCTTTTTCAAATTTTCATAATTTTTCAAAATCAAATCTTTTTCAAATCATATCTTTTCAATCATATCTTTTCAAAATCAAATCCTTTCCATTTTTTTTACTATTTTCGAAAATCCTTGCTAACAATTAGTGATTTGATTCAAAAATTTCTTCCTTGTTAAGAAAGGTTCAATAATTGAATTTTAGAATCATATCTTTTAAATTTCTTGTTAGCCAAGACATTAATTTTAAAAATCAAATCTTTTTAATTGTTTGTTAATCATATCTTTTTAAAACCATATTTTCTCAATCATATCTTCTCAACCACATCTTTTTCAAAATAATTTTCAATCATATCTTTTTTATTTCTAATTTCAAAATCTTTTTCAAAATCACTTAATTACTTTCTCAATTTTAATTTTCGAAAATTATCAACCAAATTTTCAAAATTTATTTTAATTATTTCAAATTCTTTTTAATTTAAAATTTTTAGTTTTATTTAAGAATTTTTTTTCGAAAATTCTTCCCCCTCCTCACCTTCTTCTATTTAAGGGACTAACACTCCTCCTCAATGTGCAATTCGGACTCCCTCTCTCTATAAGTTTGAATTCTCTCCTCTCTACCTCCTCCTTCTATTCTTCTTTTCCTCTGACACCTCAAGAAATCTCTATACTGTGACATAGAGGATTCCATACTTTCTTCTCCTCTCTTTCATATGAGCAGGAGCAAAGACAAAGGCATTCTTGTTGAAGCTAATCCTGAACCTGAAAGGACCTTGAAGAGAAAGCTAAGAGAAGCTAAAGCACAGCTCTCTGTAGAGGACCTAACAGAAATTTTTAAATAAGAAGAAGACATAGCAGCCGAAAATAACAACAATGCCAATAATGCAAGGAAGGTGCTTGGTGACTTTACTGCACCTACTCTCGACTTCTATGGGAGAAGCATCTTAATTCCTGCCATTGGAGCAAACAACTTTGAGCTTAAGCCTCAATTAGTTTCTCTAATGCAACAGAATTGCAAGTTTCATGGACTTCCATTGGAAGATCCTCATCAGTTTTTAGCTGAATTCTTGCAAATCTGTGACACTATCAAGACCAATGGGGTTGATCCCGAGGTCTACAGGCTTATGCTTTTTCCCTTTGCTGTAAGAGACAGAGCTAGAATATGGTTGGATTCACAACCTAAGGAAAGCCTGAACTCTTGGAAAAAGCTGGTCAGTGCTTTTCTGGCCGAATTCTTTCCACCTCAAAAATTGAGTAAGCTTAGAGTGGAAGTCTAGACCTTCAGACAGAAGGAAGGAGAATCCCTCTATGAAGCTTGGGAAAGATACAAGCAATTGATCAGAAGGTGTCCTTCTGACATGCTTTCAGAATGGAGCATTATAGGTATCTTCTATGATGGTCTATTTGAACTGTCCAAGATGTCATTGGACAGCTCTGCTGGAAGATCTCTTCATCTAAAGAAGACGTCTGCAGAAGCTCAGGAACTCATTGAAATGGTTGCAAATAACCAATTCATGTACACTTCTGAAAGAAATTCTGTGAATAATGGGACAAATCAGAAGAAAGGAGTTCTTGAGATTGATACTCTGAATGCCATATTGGCTCAGAACAAAATATTGACTTAACAAGTCAATATGATTTCTCAGAGTCTGTCTAGAATGCAAGCAGCAACAGGCAGTACCAAAGAAGCTTCATCTGAAGAAGAAGCTTATGATCCTGAGAACCCAGCAATGGAAGAGGTGAATTACATGGGAGAACCCTATGGAAACACATATAATCCTTCATGGAGAAATCATCCAAATCTTTCATGGAAGGATCAACAGAAGCCTCAACAAGGTTTCAACAACAATAATGGTGGAAGAAATAGGTTTAGCAATAGCAAGCCTTTTCCATCATCTTCTCAGCAACAGACAGAGAATGCTGAGCAGAGTCTCCCTAGCTTAGCAGCCATAGTCTCTGATCTATCTAAGACCACACAGAGTTTTATGACTGAAACAAGGTCCTTTATTAGAAATTTAGAGGCACAAGTGGGTCAGCTGGGTAAGAAAGTTACTGAACTCCCTCCTAGTACTCTCCCAAGCAATACAGAAGAGAACCCAAAGAGAGAATGCAAGGCCATAAACACATCCCACATGGCCGAATGTATAGAAGAGGGAAAGGCAGTGATTTCCACTGAGGAAGACCTCAATAGATGTCCACTAGCCTCCAAGGAGTTCCCTAATGAGGAACCATGGGAATCTGAGACTCATACAGAGACCATAGAGATTCCATTGAATTTACTTCTGCCATTTATGAGCTCTGATGAGTATTCTTCCTTTGAAGAGGTTGAAGATGTTACTGAAGAGCAAGTTACTAAGTACCTTGGAGCAATCATGAAGCTAAACGCCAAGTTATTTGGTAATGAGACTTGGGAGGATGAACCCCCCTTGCTCACCAAAGAACTGGATGACTTGACTAGGCAGAGATTACCTCAGAAGAGACAGGATCCTGGAAAGTTCTCAATACCTTGTACCATAGGCACCATGACTTTTGAGAAGGCTCTGTGTGACCTGGGGTCAAGTATAAACCTCATGCCACTCTCTGTGATGGAGAAGCTAGGGATCCTTAAGGTACAAGCTGCAAGAATCTCACTAGAGATGGCAGACAATTCAAAGAAACAGGCTTATGGACTTGTAGAGGATGTCTTGGTAAAGGTTGAAGGACACTACATCCCTGCTGATTTCATAATCCTAGACACTGGGAAGTGTATAGATGAATCCATCATCCTTGGCAGACCCTTCCTAGCCACAGCAAAAGCTGTGATCGATGTTGACAGAGGAGAATTGGTCCTTCAAGTGAATGAGGAATCCCTTGTGTTTAAAGCTCAAGGATCTCCCTCTGTAACCATGGAGAGGAAGCATGAAAAGCTTCTCTCAATGCAGAGTCAAATAGAGCCCTCACATTCAAACTTTAAGTTTGGTGTTGGGAGGCCATCATCATGCTCTGAGTATCTGTGAGGCTCCATGAGAGCCCACTGTCAAGCTATTGACATTAAAGAAGCGCTTGTTGGGAGGAAACCCAATTTTATTTAATCATATCTATTTATTTTCCATTGTTATTTTATATTTTCTATAGGTTGATGATCATGTGAAGCCACAAAAACAACTGAAAAAGCAAAAATAGAATAAAAAACAGTATTAAAAATAGCACACCCTTGAGAAGAAGCTTACTGGCATTTAAACGCCAGTAAGGGTAGCAGAATGGGCGTTAAACGCCCAGTCTGGCACCATTCTAGGCATTTAACGCCAGAAAGGGGGCATAAAGCTGGCGTTTAACGCCAGAAAAGGGCAAAAAGCTGGCGTTTAACGCCAAAAAGGGAAGATAAGCTGGCGTTAAACGCCAGAAATGGGCAGCAACCTGGCGTTTAACGCTAGAATTGGCAATCAAGGGGGCGTTTACATGCCAAAATGGTGCATGGATGAGACATCCTTGACACCTCAGGATCTGTGGACCCCACAGGATTCCCACCTACCTCAACTCTCTCTCTCTCTCTTCTTCACACCCTTCCACAACTCTTCCCCATAACTCCCACCTCACAATTCAAATTCAAATCCTTTCCCTCCCACACCCAACCCCCTGGCCGAACCACTTCCCTTACTCCATCTCCTCCATTTTCTTCTTCTTCTACTTCCCTCTTTCTTCTTTTGCTCGAGGATGAGCAAACCTTCTAAGTTTGGTGTGGTAAAAGTGTTGCTTTTTGTTTTTCCATAACCATTTATGGCACCTAAGGTCGGAGAAACCTCTAGAAAGAGGAAAGGGAAGGCAAAAGCTTCCACCTCCGAGTCATGGGAGATGGAGAGATTCATCTCAAAAGCCCATCACTAGAAAAGGATGGAACAAACAAGAGAGCCCACTCATGGACCTCAACAAGAGCATGAGGAAGTCCCTCATCAAGAAATCTCTGAGATGCATCAAGGGATGCATTTTCCTCCACACAACTATTGGGAGAAAATCAACACCTCCTTAGGAGATTTGAGTTCCAATATGGAGCAACTAAAAATGGAGCACCAAGAGCACTCCATTATTCTCCATGAAATTAGAGAGGATCAAATAGCCATGAGGGAAGAGCAACAAAGGCAAGGAAGAGACATAGAGGAGCTCAAGCACTCCATAAGATCTTCAAGAGAAAGAACTAGCCGCCATCACTAAGGTGGACCCGTTCTTTAATTTTCTTGCTCTTTATTTTCTGTTTTTCAAAAATTATGCTTTATGTTTTATTTATGTTTGTGTCTTATTACATGATCATTAGTGTCTTAGTGTCTATGCCTTAAAGCTATGAATGTCCTATGAATCCATCACCTTTCTTAAATGAAAAATGTTTTTAATTGCAAAAGAATAAGAAGTACATGAATTTCGAATCTTAAAATAGTTTAATTATTTTGATGTGATGGCAATACTTTTTGTTTTCTGAATGAATGCTTGAACAGTGCATATTTTTGAATTTGTTGTTTATGAATGTTAAAATTGTTGGCTCTTGAAAGAATGATGAAAAAGGAGAAATGTTAGTTGATAATCTGAAAAATCATAAAATTAATTCTTGAAGCAAGAAAAAGCAGTGAATAAAAAGCTTGCAGAAAAAAAAATTATATGCGAAAAAAAAGAAAAAGAAAGAAAAAGAAAAGCAAGCAGAAAAAGCCAATAGCCCTTTAAACCAAAAGGCAAGGGTAAAAAGGATCCAAGGCTTTGAGCATCAGTGGATAGGAGGGCCCACAGGAATAAAATCCTGGCCTAAGCGGCTAAACCAAGCTGTCCCTAACCATGTGCTTGTGGCGTGAAGGTGTCAAGTGAAAAGCTTGAGACTGAGCGGTAAAAGTCGTGGTCCAAAGCAAAAAGAGTATGCTTAAGAGCTCTGGACACCTCTAATTGGGGACTCTAGCAAAGCTAAGTCACAATCTGAAAATGTTCACCCAGTTATGTGTCTGTGGCATTTATGTATCCGGTGGTAATACTGGAAAATAAAATGCTTAGGGTCACGGCCAAGACTCATAAAGTAACTGTGTTCAAGAATCAACATACTGAAATAGGAGAATCAATAACACTATCTGAATTCTGAGTTCCTATAGATGCCAATCATTCTAAACTTCAAAGGATAAAGTGAGATGCCAAAACTGTTCAGAAGCAAAAAGCTAATAGCCCTGCTCATCTAATTAAGACTGATCTTCATAGATGTTTTTGGAATTCATTGTATGTTCTATTCTTTTTATCCTACTTTGTTTTTAGTTGCTTGGGGACAAGCAACAATTTAAGTTTGGTGTTGTGATGAGCGGATAATTTATACGCTTTTTGGCATTGTTTTAGGTAGTTTTTAATATGTTTTAGTTACTTTTTATTATATTTTTATTAGTTTTTATTCAAAAATCACATTTCTAGACTTTACTATGATATTGTGTATTTTTCTGTAATTTCAGGTATTTTCTGGCTGAAATTGAGGGACCTGAGCAAAAATCTAATTCAGAGGCTGAAAAAGGACTGTAGATGCTGTTGGATTCTGACCTCCCTGCACTCGAAGTAGATTTTCTGGAGCTACAGAAGCCCAATTTGCGTGCTCTTAATTGCATTGGAAAGTAGACATCATGGGCTTTCCAGAAATATATAATAGTTCATACGTTTCTTGAGATTTAATGGCCCAAACCAGCATTCCAAGTCAGCATAAAAATTTTGGTGTCAAAACGCCAGAACTGGCATAAAAGCTGGAGTTAAACGCCCAAACTGGTACCAAAGACGGCGTTTAACTCCAAGAAAAGTCTCTACATGTGAAAGCTTCAATGCTCAGCCCAAGCACACACCAAGTGGGCCCGAAAGTGGATTTCTGCATTAATTACTTATTTCTGTAAACCCTAGGCTACTAGTTCATTATAAATAGGACCTTTTGCTATTGTATTTTCATCTTTTAATCTTGGAATCTTTAGTTCATCTTTTGATCTGTTGATCACGTTTGGGGGCTGGCCTCACGGCCATGCCTGGACCTTCATCACTTATGTATTTTCAACGGTGGAGTTTCTACACCCCATAGATTAAGGTGTGGAGCTCTGCTGCTCCTCATGAATCAATGCAAAGTACTATTATTTTTCTATTCAACTCAAGTTTATTTCTTCTCTAAGATATTCATTCGCACACAAGAACATGATGAATGTGATGATTATGTGACACTCATCACCATTCTCACCTATGAACGCGTGCTTGACAACCACTTCCCTTCTACATGCAAACAAGCTTGAATGTGTATCTCTTGGGTTTCTAATCTAAGATTAAAACCTTCGTGGTATAGGCTAGAATTATTGGCGGCCATTCTTGAGATCCGGAAAGTCTAAACCTTGTCTGTGGTATTCCGAGTAGGATCTGGGATGGGATGACTGTGACAAGCTTCAAACTCGCGAGTGTTGGGCGTAGTGACAGACGCAAAAGGATCAATGGATCCTATTCCAACATGATCGAGAACCAACAGCTGATTAGCCGTGTGGTGACAGCACATTTGGACCATTTTTACTGAGAGGACGGGAGGTAGCCATTGACAACAGTGTTACCCAACATACAGCTTGCCATGGAAAGGAGTATGAATGATTGGATGAAGACAATAGGAAAGCAGAAGTTCAGGAGGAACAAAGCATCTTCATACGCTTATCTGAAATTCTCACCAATGAATTACATAAGTATTTCTATCTTATCTCATATTTTATTCATCTTTTAATTATCAATTCTCCATAACCATTTGAATCCGCATGACTGAGATTTACAAGATGACCATAGCTTGCTTCAAGCTGACAATCTCTGTGGGATCGAGCCTTACTCACGTAAGGTTTATTACTTGGATGACCCAGTGCATTTGCTGGTTAGTTGTGCAGAATTATGAAAAAGAGTTGAGATTACAATTGTATGTACCAAGTTGTTGGCGCCATTGATGATCACAATTTCGTACACCAGTTCTTTCTTCCAAACCCGAATTGTGATCGTTGTCAAGGTTGTCCGTCATGATGATGGGATGACTTTCAGGTTCCCCGACAACGGTGCCAATGTTCCGAGGGTTACCTAAAACTGAAGGTCGATCTCGGAGGAGATCTACTGTTGGGGCCGGAGCTGTCGTGTCCAACCCGCTGAGCTTTGAGATGTTGCTGATCCTTGATCACCAGAGGGTGGTGGTACCTGCAAGAGACTCCGATGCCAAAGTTAGCATGGACTTTAAGCAGGTTTTTTGTGTAGAATCAGAGTATGAGTTATACCTGGGTGCTCCAGTGTATTTATAGTAGCATGGGATGTGATGCGCAGACTTTTGTTGATATAGAATTTCCTCAATTGAATGAATTCTCGTTGCAAGTATAGTTCTACACCAACAAAGGATGCTCACTTGCAAAAATTTGGGTTGTCACAAAGAACAAACCCCAATGAAAATTAACCGAAGTATTTAGACTCCGGGTCATTTCACAAGGAATTGCAATGAAGTGGTCAATTATTGGCTATGAAGGGGCAAGTGGGTTTTGATTTATAAGAGGAACAAGAAAAGGTAAATCAAGCAAGTGATTAGAGAAAGCAAGATAAAGAACTCTTTGCTAAGTAGACTTAGGTAATTGAGATCTCCATGCTTGTCAACAAATTGAATATTGATAATTGTAAAGAACCAAGCTCATTAAGTCTACTAACTAAAGCCTTAAGTACGCAATGTCTACTCCTAGGCTTGGAGTATATCAAATGGCTTAATCAACATCTATCCATAAGTCCCAACCTAGCCACTAATTAACTTAGTAGTAGGCTAGAGTCAATGATTATCAAATTGATCTCCAAGGGTTCTAGAATTACCAATTCAATGAAGCCCATGTACTCAAGATCACTCAACCCCTTTAGCCTAGGCCAAGGGTCAAGAGAACTACTCAACAACTAGTGAAAGCATTCTATCAAACACCTAATGTGCAATAAAAGTAAACATCACAAAATGCTAAAATTAAGAAAACCCATAACTAACATGAGTGAGAAATCAACAAAAGCAAGTAAGATCAATATAAAAGAAGCATAGAAACATGAAATTGAATTAAAAGAAGATTAGATCCAACAATGTTCATCAACAAGCAAGAGAGAAAAATGAGAAATTAGCATTACAACTAAGAAAATCAAGATGTAGAAATGAGAAATTGTAAAAGAAACAAGATGAAATCAAGTAATTAATTCAAGATCCAAGACAATTTAACCTAATCCTAACCTAATTCTAGAGAGAAGAGGGAGCTTCTCTCTCTAGAAAACTAACTAAAGGCTCATATTGACTAACTAATTGCTCCCCCTTGCTTGGACTTCAATTCTGCATGAAATACACTCAGAACCAAGTTGGATTTAGGCCTGGGCAGCTCAGAAATCACCCCCAGCGTTTTGCCTTTAAGTGGGTCGCGTGAGAGTATCGGTGCGTACGCGCCATGTGCGCGTGCGCGTCGATTGGCTGATTCTTCATCCGCGCGTACGCGTCATGTACGCGTGCGTGTCTCTGTGCGAAACCACTTCTGCGCGCGTGCGCCTAGTGCGCATGCGCGCCTATCAATGCATTCCCAATTCTTGTCTCTTCATGCATTCTCCACTTTGTATGCTTTTCTCCTCATTTCTTCCATCCAATACTCACCTTATGAACCTAAAATCACTCATCAAACACATCAAGGCATCGAATAGAAGTAAAGTGAATTAAAATCACCAATTTAAGGGCCTAAAAAGCATGTTTTTATACTTAAGCACAATTCAAGGGAGAATTACAAAACCATGTTATTTCAGTGAATAAATGTGGGAAAAGGTGATAAAATCCCCTAAAATAAGCACAAGATAAACCACGAAATCGAGGTTTATCAAATCTTCCCACACTTAAACTAAGCATGTCCTCATGCTAAAATCAAGAAAGAAGCAAAGGGGTATCAACATTTATTCAATGCAAACTAACTAAATGCAATCTATCTATATGAATGCATTGGCTCAATCAAAATAAATCAATCTCCAAGAATATACATATGCAAGCACAAGGGTCAAGGCAATGGCAATCAAAGCAAACCACAGTTGGATCGAATCATTGAAAGATTTTACAAACTTGCAAGAAAAGATGATCATGGGTGAAAACATGTAATTGAGCGATCGAACCCTCGCCGGATGTGTATCTGCTCTAGTCACTCAAGTGTATGGGGTTGATTCACTCAATTCTCCTCCAATCATGCTTTCTAAGATTTGTTTTTCATCTAACAATTAACAATTATTCTATGCATACATACAAATATCATGAGGGCTTTCCCGTAGGTTGTAATAGGACTAGGGTCAAGGTAGGATGCATATGGTCAAGTGAGTTTGAAATTTGAATCTTTGATTAACTTAAACTTCCCACCTAACTTATGACTACCTATACAATTCTAAACAAACTTAACTACCCATTCTTCACTTTCTCACACACTCATTCATTCTCTTTCGATCACCATACATATGCATTGATTTTTATTGAACCTTGACTTTGGGGCATTTTTGGTCCCCTTTTTATTGTAATTCTTTTTCTTTCTTTTTCTATTTCTATATTTTTTTTTTCAAACTAAAACATATACAAGAACATCAATGCATATGGTTTACACATGATTAATACATGAGTATATATGTACCCAATTCCCAAGATTCTTAATACAAATACTAAAACACACTTTTATCTCTACCCAATATTGTCAACTTTCCCAAAATCAAATGATGAACACTCTCACTAGCCTAAAATAATCAAAGATTCAAACAGGGACATTTATTGTTTTTGACTTAGGCTTGTAATGTGCTACAATCAAGAACAAATGGGTTAAGCATAGGCTCAAGATTGGTTAACAATGAAAGATAAAAGGTAGGCTATGTGGGTAAGTGAGCTATTTGAACAATGGCCTCAATCATATAAATGCATGTATACACAAAATAATGGACATAAAGAATCAAACAAATCAAGATTACACTCATAGAAAGAGAATAATGCACACAAGAATGAAAATAAGTGGTCATATGACGTAACCACACAATTAGGCTCAAAACTCTCATGCTTGTGTTCCTTGCTCAAAACATGATCCACAAAGTGTATAATCAAGCAAGTTCTAAAAAAAAATTTCAACCAATTGGAGGTGGTGCCCTAAAAATGGAATTCTTGAAAATTTTCATCATATTGACTAAACTTATTCTAATGCAAGGTTGTGATTTAGAAAACTAAAAAATATTTTCTTAGTTTTACCCCTTTTTCAATCAAAGCATATTTCATATGCAAAGGGGATCAACTAGGTTTCAAAAATTCATAACGTTTTTGCAATTCACAACCAAAAGGGCTAAAACAACTATCTAATAAAAATCCAACCAAAATATGGAATGTATACTATCTACGGTGCAAAATGTGACAACTAAGATAAAGTAATCCCAAGATAACAAATATATACAATAATTTCAAAGTAATCTCAAAGATAATGTGCAAAATGAAATAAAGTAGCAAAAGCTAAAGGATAAATGTCTGAAAGTTCACCACACACATGCTATCTACCGGTCACGAACAGTAACCTCCCCACACTTTAGGATGAAGCATCGTCCTCGATGCTACTGCTGAAGCAAGGGCTGGGGGTCAACAGTCGTACCGGGCTATGGCTCAGGCACAGGCTGTGGCTCAGGCTGTGGCTTGGCTCAGGCTGTGAGTCCTCAGAAGGCTACTGAACCTCTATCTTGGCCTGTGTCTCTGGTGGTGCCTCCTGCTGAGTCGGCTCCTCAACATGCTCCTCCTCCTGATCCTGCTCATCGGAGGCGGGAGAGTCTGGGAGAGGAGGGAGCTCAATACCCTGTGATATGAAGACCTGGTCTATGCGATCGAGACGTCACATGATACGACGCTCACTGCGCTCCATGAAGCGAAATAGGCGCTGCACTAACAGGTATGTCGGCTCAGGTGCAGGTGGTGGTGGTAAGGGTGCTGCGACTGCGGAAGCCGAGGACGGTCCTACTGCTACTGCGGAGGATGAAGGCTGAGCTGCCACCACCATTACTTTGGCTCGAGAACGGCGTCTGGGTGGAGGCTTCTCGTGCACCCACCTACCCCATGGAATAGTAACCTCCTTGTCGTCGTCATCTAGGGGTGGTGGTGTCACGTCATCGTCCTCCCATGGGACATCGGCTAGCTCAATCATGCTGGTGACCAATTTAGGAAATGGCAGTAGGCCATGAATGTGTGCGCGCCACATGCTCTACCTGATCAACCGAGGGAAGTCTACCTCCTTCGCCTCCATGACACACCCAATAAGAACTAGCATATCCATCGGAATCTCTGAAAAGTGAGTGGTGGGCAAGACATAATGGGCGAATATATGCTGTCAAGTCTTAGCTTCTCTCGACAGATAAATGAATAGCATCCCCTTGAGCTTCTTGTTGCCAGATTCCATCACCCAAGGGGCATCCGATGTGACAATCAAGCGCTTCAGCGCCTCATAATCAAAGGTCATGCAGTGGATAGTTACCTCTGCTTGCTGATAGGCGCATGTGTCATCAGTATGAGGTCGGCAAAGCAATGCCTCCCTAAAAGCTGCCTCAGTGATCAAGATCTCCCTACCCCTCAGGTGGACTGAATCAAGAGTGGCATGAAAGAAGTTGCAGTAGAACTCCTTCACCCACGAAGTGTTTATCCTTTCCAAATTCCTATGAATAAAATCCAAGCCGAATTCCAGAATACGGCCATTGATGGCGCATCTCACGTCATTGGGAAGGACCAGTTTCTTTTCAATGTTCAGATTCGTCTTTCGATATTTAGGAAAACGAAGCACACAGTAGAGGTTGGAAAACTTGATTGGGTCAGTGGATGGTAACAATTGATTCTCTTTATCCACGTAATTCAGTGGATTCTTAGCATAATTGGCATAAGGAGAAGGGGTAGAGGCTTTAGAGCGCTTCCTCTTCCTTGAGGTAGTAGCTATGGCTTTTCCCTTATCTGACATCCTGAAAAACAGATGTGATATGATATAAGCAACTAGCCAAGTAGATGTATAGCACTCAAGGTAAGGCATACTCATGAAGTGAGTGAAGAAAAGAGAATTCCTGGAATGCAAGTAACAAAATTCAGAATTCAAACCAAGTTACAAACCAAGAATTCAAACCATAATTGCACAATGCTTGTTCATTAAGCCTAAGAAACGCCATATTCAAAAGAATGATAAAAGGGGTTATATTGAAAACAAAAGGAAGAAATCAGTTGGTTAATCAAGTTAGAGTTAGAAATTGGTTCGAAAGTTAATGATATGATGGTTATTGGCTCAATTAAAAGGAAAGCACAAAGTATGTTGTAAGCACACTCAAAATCATGAGGGACATTTAGTCATTGATGATGAAATATGAAAATTTGCACAAGATCATGTTCATGGGGATCAAATCATCAATCAATGTAAAGGTCACTAGGCTCACCTTAATTGGAGTTGGTAAAGTCAAAATATTGAAAAACAAGTTAACCAAGAAATATTCAACACCAAATCCAATGAGGCATAAAAGTCACAAGTTGGAACAAGAATGGAAAACCTCATGATCTATGTGACTTAATGCAAATTAGGTATGAATAGAATGAATCAAATCAGCCACATAGATTAAAAACCTTCAAACTTGTGGGTTTATACAAAAGAGGCACAAAAATCGTAAAAGAATTTCAAGTTATGGTCAATCTGAAAACTCACTCAACTATTCAATGCATTGAAGTAAATCAGCATTATAAACAAGCAAAGAATGTTATAAGCATGACCAAAACTTTGTAAACAAGTCCACGAGGAGTTTCCAAAACCATTTAGCAAACAAAATTCTATTGACACAGAATTTTGTCAAATAGAAGCTTGTTGCACCAAATAAAACAATGTTATTTCATAAAACATGGCTAGAAAAAATCCGGCAGCATTTCAGCAGTAAATTGGCTATTCCCGGATACCAAATAGCAGGAAAATGCAAGTATAAGAATCCAAAACGATTTACAGCGACACGAAAAAGCAAGGATTGTATATATGCAGTAGCAAACCGAAGATCACAAATAGAATTCAACATGCAGCAATGAAATAGCAGCAAAGCAGCATCAATATGGCAACAGAGCAACGCATAAACCATTACTCAGCAAACAAAGATTATGCATTTCACAGATAAATAGGAACGGAGCACTTATCAGGCCTAGAATCCTCTAACCACATCCTAACTACCTAACAGCATATATCTCTATCTAACCTAACATACAAAATTTAAACAATATTCTAATCTAACACTAACTAACAAAATCAATTAAGCAGTAAAAAAACAGAGAACAAAACAGGGGCAAGGGTATGGAACCTGGAATGCAGAGGCAGAGAGTGAAAGAGTTTGAAAAGGGAAAAGAAGAAGAAGTAGCAGAATAGTGGCACTACCCAGGAATGGTGGCGGCGCAGTGGAGCTCGTGGTGGCTTTCAGGTGGCGCCGGGATAGAGCCAGAGACAGAGCAGGGGGTTGAGTGAGAAAGAGAGGACGAGGAAGGGAGGAAGAAGAGAGAGGGGGGAAAGTGTCGTGACGGCGGTTGATGGTGGCGGAACGTGGTCGCCGGAGGTGGAGGGTGTTGGTTGCAGAGCTGGTTATGGAGGGAGAGAAAAAGAAATGGAACATTGGAGAAGAAAAGGAGTTGGGGCGCGACTGCGCTAGGGCTTTCGCGTCCCTGGGTAAGTCAATTTTTCGAATTCACACGTGCGCGCACGGTGCGCGTTCGAGTGGGTGGGAGAATAAGGAACTGGCACGGAAGCGTCATACACACTGTCGTGTAGATGGGTTGTGTAGGCTTGGGCGCGGATGCGTACAGCACGCATCCACGCGGGTTGAGCTAGGCCAGAGGCCCAAAAGTGGCGCAGAATTGGCACAACTCTCGGGTCCTTGGCCTGGGTGATGCAAAACTGCATCGACGCGCGTGCGCACTGAGCGCTTGCACGTGGATGGGTTGAGTGACAAATGGGGTGCTGGGGCGCCAGGTGCGCCTACGCGTGGATAGGGAAACACAAAGGGATGCGGATGCGCCATGTACGCATCCGCGTGGCTTAAGGCCCAGAGTTAGCCCAAAAGTGGCACAACTCTCTGGTCCTTGGCACAGAAAGTACGAAATGCACAGTCAACGTGCGCACGCACTGTGCGCTTGCGCGTGACTTCTCTTTTTTTTTTCAAAAGAATCAAGAAGAGCTCACAATCCTCCCAACCTCCTCTAGGACTCTAAAACCGGCTAAAATAAAAAATCAAACATAATTTTGAATTTTTTGAGATTTTTCAAACAAATTGAGGAAACTTGCAATCCAAGCAAAAACTCAAATTCAAGGAATCATCCCTCATTAAGGCATAGAGTGTATAAACAACTTAGCAAGCAGGGCAAAATATACTAAGGGGCTAAGGAAGCTATATACAATGGAACCCAATTCATTCATTCATTATATCTACAAGAGAATGGAAAGAGTTTACCATGGTGGGGTGTCTCCCACCAAGCACTTTTAGTTTAAGTCCTTAAGTTGGACATTTGGGAGGCTCCTTGTCAAGGTGGTTTATGCTTGTATCCATCCATGAACCTCCAAGAGTGCTTGTCCTTCAATCGATTGTCAGAATTTCCAACCATCTTCACCGAGCTTGGGTGAGGTTCTTTCTAAGATATGAGTTCCCAAAATTAGTTTTCGTAGTGTGATCCAGGGTCCCATATCTTATCTTCGCACCCATCTTCTAGTTGATCGCCTTGATTCTCTCCGGGTGACAAGAAAGCTGAATTCTCATGAAAGCACCAAAGTACCCTCCTAGACCCATTCAATTGAGCTCTAAACCAATCCATGCTCTTCAATTTTGAGCTTCCAACCATAACGAGTCTAGATTTACAACGCCAACCACTAAACATCCTCCTCTTTCGCTTAATTCCACAAAGTGCCCTAAGTTGGCCATCCATTTCAAGCAAACTGAATTCAAGTGGGATAATAAAGTTGAGAGTTAGAAGTTTTACCCACTCAAATGAAGGACTGGATGACAACCTAGGTGGAGGAGTTCCTAATGATCTTGATAAAGCACGCTCCACTCCTGTCCACCCTCTTCTAGAGGCTTCCACCACTTGGCAAGGTTTTTCAAGTTCTACTTCTTGCCAACCTTCCTCAAGTTCACATTCTTCTTCACCAATTTCTTCTATTTCTTCTCCATCACTCTCATCATAGATAGGAGGTCTAGTGAAGTCTACTTCCTCATCAAGTCCAAGCATATTGAGGAAGGACTCTTCAAACTCGAAAGGGTCATATATTGATGCGGAATCATCATATACAAGGGACCTTGTTGCTTGGAACACTTCTTCCAATTATTCTCTTACAATATGCCTTTGAGGTTGCACATCCACCTCAACATTACGTTCCAGTCCACTAGGAGAAGGCTCAACAAGATCGTCAAGGGGATTGATCAATGTGGACAAAAAATCACTAATGATGGAGTCCACTTCTTGATCAATTTCCTTCAACTCTCTATCCACTTCCGCAACATTACTCTCCTCTTTAACATCTCTTTCAAACTCCTTTATATGCTCAATATATCCTAAACATCCACCCACTACTTCCTTTTGTTCACTAATCTCTACCTCCTCCTCTTGTCGCACTCCTTGCTTTAACTCCTCTTCCTTACCATGGAGCTTCAAGTTCACTCCCTCACTAGACTCCTTGATCATTTCTCCATATTCAACAATGGGAGTACTTAGGATGCATGAGCTTAGGTGGGATGTTAGGTGACTCACGGCTTCTACCATGCTAGCCATCCTTGCTCTTAACTCCTTAAACTTACTTTCATCCTCCTCTTGTCTCCTTAAGATACGAAATTCAAGATCTCTCAGTTCTAACATGAAGGTTTCATCGGAAGGTGATGGTAGAAGAGAAGGTTCATTGTTTGAGGGAAGGTTGTTGTAATTAGAAGGTGATTCATATTGGTGAAATTCTTGAGGTGGTGTGTGTGGACTTTGTGGTTCTTGGGCGTATTGGTGTTGGAATGTTGGATATGGGTTGGGATCATATGGAGGTGGATGGTGGTAGAAGGCTTGTGAGTGTGGTGGCGGACTATGTTGAGGAGGGGGTTCATATGCATGTGGTGGTTGTGGTTGACAATCACAATAAGGGTCATCACATACATTGAATTGGTATGCATTAGGATTAGGATTATACCCATAACAGTTCGGAGGAGGTTGTTGACAAGAAGGTTGTCCATAAGCTTGGCACTCCTCACATCTTTGATTTCCAAATTCTTGATGCACATCGTCATTGAAGCTTCCATTTCCTACAACATAGTTTGAACCACACTCATAGCCAAAAAGATGAGAATTCATAGTGAAAGAGAAAATAAGAACAAAGATTAATAAGAAACAAAGAGAGCAAAATTCTACACTAGCAAAAACTAACAAACAAACCAAAATTCAAGCTATTCACAATATATACAATAGCCAATAACATAGCACCATTGCGAATCCCCGGCAACGGCGCCATTTTGATGCGCGGACTTTTGTTGATATAGAATTTTCTCAATTGAATGAATTCTCGTTGCAAATATAGTTCTACACCAACAAAGGATCCTCACATGCAAAAATTTTGGTTGTCACAAAGAACAAACCCCAATGAAAATTAACCGAAGTATTTAGACTCCGGGTCATCTCACAAGGAATTGCAATAAAATGGTCAATTATTGGCTATGAAGGGGCAAGGGGGTTTTGATTTATAAGAGGAACAAGAAAAGGTAAATCAAGCAAGTGATTAGAGAAAGCAAGATAAAGAACTCTTGGCTAAGACTTAGGTAATTGAGATCTCCATCCTTGTCAACAAATCGAATATTGATAATTGTAAGAACCAAGCTCATTAAGTCTACTCACTAAAGCCTTAAGTACGCAATGTCTACTCCTAGGCTTGGAGTATATCGAATGGCTTGATCAACATCTATCCATAAGTCTCAACCTAGCCACTAATTAACTTAGTAGTAGGCTAGAGTCAATGATTATCAAATTGATCTCCAATGGTTCTAGAATTACCAATTCAATGAAGCCCATGGACTCAAGATCACTCAACCCCTTTAGCCTAGGCCAAGGGTCAAGAAAACTACTCAACAACTAGTGAAAGCATTCTATCAAACACCTAATGTGCAATAAAAGTAAACATCACAAAATGCTAAAATTAAGGAAACCCATAACTAACATGAGTGAGAAATCAACAATAGCAAGTAAGATCAACGTAAAAGAAGCATAGAAACATGAAATTGTATTAAAAGGAGATTAGATCCAACAATGTTCATCAACAAGCAAGAGAGAAAAATGAGAAATTAACATTACAACTAAGAAAATCAAGATGTAGAAATGAGAAATTGTAAAAGAAACAAGATGAAATCAGGTAATTAATTCTAGATCCAAGACAATTTATCATAATCCTAACCTAATTCTAGAGAGAAGAGGGAGCTTCTCTCTCTAGAAAACTAACTAAAGGCTCATGTTGACTAACTAATTGCTCCCCCCTTGCTTGGACTTCAATTCTGCATGAAATACACTCAAAAACAAGTTGGATTTGGTCCTGGGCAGCTCAGAAATTGCCCCCAGCGTTTTGCCTTTAAGTGGGTCGCGTAAGAGTATCGGCACGTACGCGCCATATGCGCATGCGCGTCGATTGGCTATTTCTTTATCCGTGCGTACGCGTCATGTACGCGTGCGCGTCTCTATGCGAAACCACTTCTGTGCGCGCGCGCCCCTAGTGCACATGCGCACCCATCAATGCATTCCCAATTCTTGTTTCTTCATGCATTCTCCACTTTGTATGCTTTTCTCCTCATTTCTTCCATCCAATACTCGCCTTATGAACCTGAAATCACTCATCAAACACATCAAGGCATCGAATGGAATTAAAGTGAATTAAAATCACCAATTTAAGGGCCTAAAAAGCATGTTTTTACACTTAAGCACAATTCAAGGAAGAATTATAAAACCATGCTATTTCAGTGAATAAATGTGGGAAAAGGTGATAAAATCCCCTAAAATAAGCAAAAGATAAATCACAAAATCAGGGTTTATTAGGATGTCCCTTAAGATAAGTTAGTTATCTTATCTTATCTTTTTGGGAGAACCGCCTTATCTTTCTAGGTTTGGCCGCCTTCAGAATGGGTTGTGTTCCTTCGTTTGGGCCTGCTTGGGCCTCTATGGCGATTTGGCCGAACTCTTTTAAGGAGAGGTCGGGTGCGACTCAACCTGAAGAGGTCGGTCGTTCTTGTCTTCAGTCGACCTGGGTTGCATAGCTCGACCCAGGGTATGAACAAAAAGGTTGATAACACAAGCTCAAAGCATAGCATGATCCAAAAGGTAAGAATAGAAAAACCCACAAGAGGTTGGACCGGGAAATTCCAAAATCCGCAAGGACCACAAAGATAAAACATTAAAGGTGTGACCGACGTATCAGCAGAACGCATCCATCAAAGTAAAACATTAAAGACTCAAAGGCCACCTAAAAGGTAGCCCTAGAGTTTAAAGTGTTTTTAAAACAAAAGTTGCTAAGAAGCAACCAAATATCAGAAGAGTCAGCTACAAAGACTTACAAAAAACAAGTTCAAAACCCACAAGTCGGGCTATAACAGTACACAAGCATAAAAAAGTTATAGGGGATCCAAATTCGCCCCAGTGGCAACATCCTTGGGAGGAGGAGGAGAAGGCATGGTCGAGATAGGGGTAGCATTGACAACTCCGTCCAGCCCGTTTAGAATGTCCACATCTGGCTCAGGCTCTGGAGGGACCACCTCGGCGAAAGAAGCTGAAGCCGCAGAAGCCTTGGCTGGTGGCACAGGAGGAGGACCCTCATCATTATCATCTGGAACAGGCACAATCTTGCCATCTTCCACCACGTTATCTATGCTAAATAGGGAGAGATCGGCCTCGGGAGCAAGAACTCAGACCTGAGCCTTCAGGATCTCATACATGTCGGTCATACCACTTACCATATGTCCCTGAAGCTCAGCATAGTCGTCTTAGACATGTTGAAGCCTCTCCTCAGTCTCCAAGAGTTCGCCATAGGTGCGGGTATAGCTCTCTTTATATTTCTTAGCCGCCTCCTCAGCTAGATGTGCAGTCGCCTCTGTAGCAGTAGCCCAGGTCTTCTCCTTCTCCATATCAATCTCCAACTTGACCACCCTAGCGTCGAGCTCGTCCTTCAGACCTTTAATTCTCTCATACTCAGATTGGGCATCCTCCATAAAATCCTTGGTTGCATGAACCGGGGAGTCCCGGATAACTCGAGATAAGGTCGCACCAAGGTTGGCCATCTGAATACTATTACCTGCAATAAAATTGAGGTGATGAAGGATCGACACATCATCCAACGGAACCTTACCATAAGGAGCTATCAACTCTGTAGCAAAACCAACGCCATCAAACTCTTTATCATTCAAGTCATAGGTCCCAACAGTCTTTTGCTTCTTGGGAGGGGGACCAGCAGCAGGAGGAAAGGAAATAGGACCAGAGGTCACCTGAGATGGGTCAAAAGGAACTATCTGAACTCTTGGGGTCGGGATAATCTTTCTCGGCCCCTGGGACTCAGCCACCGGCTTCTTTGGAGGCACCTGCGCGGAAGACCCCTCCCCCAAAGTTTTTCTTGACCGATTCTGGGCGGCCATCACTTTCTTGGCCTTCCAGAAAGACTTCATAGAATCCGAAGATTTCATCATCTCTGAAAAGAAGCCAGAAAAATAATTACACAAGGATAAATATCATGAATAACAAAAGAAAATCACTTCCACGAAGAAAGAGGTTGGACACTACCTAGCTCGGCACGGAGGAGGGAAGGATCTCCCAAAAATTTCTTTTTGTCCAGATGAGGAGGTTCCCCTCAGTGCTCCTCTAGAACACCTATAAAGGCTTGTTCAACTTCATCTAGACTCTCCCAAGAATATTTGGGAGCTACTATATCTTTTTGCCACCATAAAGAGAAGGCCGGCTCATCATTCTCATCCAAAAAGAAAGGGCGAGCATCCTCAACAGCTCGGACCTTGAAGTAGTAGTTCTTAAAATCCCGAAAGGACTCGTTAAACATTGAAAATACCTTCTTCCCTTGGGTAGCTCGGAAGGAAATCCAATAAGCTTTCTTCTTGGCCACTCCAGGTTTTATCAACACAAAAAGGTAAAGAAAAAGGGATATGGTAGGTCGGACACCTAATTCTTGACACAACAGCTGAAAAATCTTAATGAAGGCCCAAGAGTTTGGATGAAGCTGGGAAGGGGCCACATTACAAGTCCATAAGAGGTCGGTCTCAAAAGTAGTAAAAGGGATGGTGATATTCAACTGACTAAAGAAATAGTCATAAGCATAGAAGAAGGGATGTTCTCCCTGAGTTAAGGGAGGAAAACTAACCCTCTCCTCAGGGTCGGGCGACAACAATTGATAATTCTTTTCATCATTCCTATTGCTGCAAATCCTATAGAATCTCCTAAGCCTCTCACAATACTTTGGATCAGCCACAGTAACACACATAAGGACTATAGAGTCTAGCCAGTCGGCCATGCCAGCAGGGTCTCGACAATATTTTTACGAGAAGACATACGGCAAACTACACCTACAGCAAAGGAAAATAACAAAGGGTCACTACCAAAACAACTCGGACAGAAACAAAAAAAGGGAAGAAGCAACCCACAAGCGACAGGTATGGCAGCAAAAGGGCACCCCAGGGTTTACCAAGAAAGAATCAAGTTAGCACCAAAAGTCCAGGGGCACCCTTTGGAGGCAGCAAGCACAGAATATAGGAAAATGACAAATCAAAACCCTAAACCTCTCAAAGAAGGAAGAAAACCTAAGATTCTACGTTTCTCCAAAACAAAGAAACAGAAGAACACAAATATTTTTTGATCAAGACAAAGGCATGCAGCCCTCCCAGAAAGGATCAAACGTTTCCAAAAGAAACCCAATAAAGATCGAAACTTTGCACAAAAATAAAGCATGCAACAGTCAAGCACATATAAAGACGACTAGTAAAGACACAGAAGAGAGAAGAATACCAACCTGCGATGAAGAAGGAATGAGAAGAAATCAGAGGAGCAAGAGCCAAAGAGGAGAAACTCTTTTTTCAAATCTGAAAGAAAGGACTTTTTCAAAAGATGAACGAAAGAAAGCCTCTCCTCACTGAGCAAATGAAAGCAAGAAACTAAAAACCAAAGTCTGAAGGTTTTTTCAATTTCAAAATAAAGCGAGGGAATGAAACAGAAAAACAGAATAAAAGCTCAATCAATAGGCATTAAAGGCGTGTGCACATTCCCAAGAAAGTAACCTCTTTGAGAAACAAACGCGGCAATAAAGGAGCGAAGGCAAAAAACGTTCCGCATTTCAAACACAACTCGAGAAAGGAAGAATAGATTGGACCAATATACTTGAGCGCGACTTTCCCAAAGGGATCGAAGCTCAGGAAGCACGATCTCATGAAAAAGTTCGAGCTCAAGCAGGGACACTATTCATACCCTGGGTCGAGCTATACGACTCGGGTTAGATAAAGACCAAAACGACCGACCTCTTATAAAGGTTGGTCGACACCGACCTCTCCCAAAGAGCTCGGCCAGATTGCTATAAGGGCCTAAATAGGCCCAAAGCAGAAAATAACAGCCCACCTAAAGGCGTCTGGCAAAAGATAAAGATCTCTTCCACAAAAAGATAAGATAAGATAACAAACTTATCTCAAGGAAGGTCACTCCCTACTACTATAAATACACTGGAGCACCCATGTATAATTCATACTCTGATTCTACACAAAAAACCTGCTCAAAGCCCGTGCTAACTTAAGCATCGGAGTCTCTTGCAGGTACCACCACCCTCCGGTGATCAAGGATCAGCAACATCTCAAGGTTTAGCAAGTCAGACACGACAGCTCCGGCCACAACAGTAGATCTTCTCTAAGATCGACCTTCAGTTTTGGGTAACCCTCGGAACACTAGGTGTCCAGAAATATTATATATTACATAGAGGAAACCGAAACCATACCTTGGCCAGTTCCCAATATGTACCAAAACCCCAATCGAACACAAGTTAAGCTTCCAACTACAATCCAAGCCACCGATCAACTCCAACAAGCATCAACAATCACTCCAAAGCTCAAATCAATTGCCAACAATCACAACCTCAAGCTATATACACAAAATTTGCAACAATTCATCCTAGGGTTCATCAAATCCACAAAACCACAAGAGATTTGAATTTACTCACCTTACCAAATGATGATTGGGGTAAAACCCAACAGTAACCAAGTGCTAGACTGTACCTAAAAACCCAAAATCACAAAATTTCACTCAACACAAAGCCCTAAAATTTCAAAATTTTGGAAGGAAGAACTGAGAGGGATTTAGTGATTTCCTTACTAGTTTCTTGGGTGAGTTTTGTAGAACTTTTCGCAATGATTGCATGGCCACAAATGGTGCAGCGATCGGAGCTCCATAGCTCAAGTTATGAGCTTGAGAAGTTGAGCATGAATAGTAACAATGGGGTTTCTCTCCTTCTTCCCCTTTTCAACATGCAAGTGTTGTGTTTGTGTATCTGGTGTGCTAATTGGGTTCACTTAATGAACTTATATATATTGAGCTTAGACCCAACTTGGGCCCGATCCAACCCGTTAGCGTTTTTAGCCCGTTTGGCCTAACTTTAGGCCAAACCTTTAAAATTAATGCCCGGTTTTTTAATTTAAATATTTTCCTAAGGTTTTCTAATATTTTTAATTTTTCTCGCACAGTACCGGACAGACTTAAATCGGTTCAACCGGTTCGGCTGCCGGTTCGCGGTTTTACTCCGTTTTTTGCAGAAAATACATTTTTTGACTCAAAAAAATCTACTGAGTTCAAAAATCATATTTAAATCCTCTAATTCTCATTCTAAATTTTTCGATCCTATTTTGGGCAACATTAATTATTTAATTAGATGATTAATTAGTCTCGGTTTTTACAATATAAAGCAAGCTCACGTAGTTTTTTGTGTTGCTACTGAAACTCTATTTTTGTGCTATCTATGTTATATATGAGTTGATGCCTCTTAGCCTATTTATAAGAATATGGATATAGCCAAAATTGACTAGCTATGGATGATTATTGATTTGATAGAATTTGGATCGATTAAATTTTAAATTTTTATTTGAGAGAATAAAGTGTAATCTCTCATTTTTGACTAGTTTCTTTTTCATATTTTTCTTGGTCTCAACTATGAAATAAATGGTGAGAGATCACACTTTACCATCTAAAGTGGAGTAAACACCCAACTCAGTCCATGTCCATTCCAAAATAGGACAATACAATTTTTGTCAATAAAATGCACCCAATCTAGCCCTTGTCCATGACTAACGTGAGTCATAGCAGTTTTTCCGTCATCTTCCCTTACCAAACTTGACGGAAGAGTCTTAAGTGACAGTTAACATTGATGACGTGGATGCTGACTCTCCGTTAAGTGCCATGCTGGCTTAGGAGGAATGGATAGGGGTTGATTTGTCTATTTCTTACATTTTATTAACAGGGGTCGCCTTGTACTATTTTAAAATGGATAGAGATCGATCTGTCCCTTTCTTATATTTTATTGCACTATCCACCTTTTTAAAATATTTGGAAGGAAATAAAGAGTGACTCACAATAATTGACTCAACAATTGATTCTTTATAGGTATACGCTTCAGAATATCTACCTTTAGATTCATATTTTTTCTTATTCTGGACCAAAGAGTTGGGTTATGGTAATATTAATACTATTTACTTTTGCGCTAGTAGATATAACAAAACAAAATTACTTAGACAGATATAAAGTTTTGCTAATAATTTAATGTGACACCTATATTTTTCTGAAGAATTGGCATGCCAAAAATTTTATGTTGCATAATTAGAGGGACTCCAATAAATACAAATGAGATCAAATCTATGTTAAGCTAGCAAAGGGTTGCTAAACCTGAGTAACATTGTCTCACACAAGACTATTGCCACCATATCAATGACCAATACTCAAGTAATAGAGAAGAATTTGAGGCTATTATTTAGGCAATACAAGATTGTTTATAAACTTGAAAGACAAGGTTCTATAAATATATGTGCATTTTATAGGGTTGTCTTGTATTCTCTTATCCAAGACACTAAATATGATTCATTGAAGAGTCCAGACATTTCAATTTTTAGTGGGTATTACATTTTTTCCAATTTACTTTTTTGTAATTTATATAAAAGCAATATAAATAGCAAATTATATAAGTTGAAAATATAATAGTTATGGATGGGAGACTATGGTTAGAGGAGAGGACAATCCAGAATAACTTAAAAGTCCTCTAAAGTAATAATATGAAGAAATATTCGATTTTATAATCGTAATTTAGTAAATAATTTAACATTTATTTATTTTTCTAACGCTAAAACGAAAAAGGATTCAGTTTTTGGTGAAAATGTAATAGAATTATCCAAGTTGTGTAGGACAAACAAAGCAATAGATCTTTTAGAATATATTCACATTGGTCTTTAAGAATTATTTTCCTTAGATAAATTGGTTTTATATTATTTAATAAAATTATTAAAATATATTTTGTAAACAAATAATTTTTTAACAAACTTAATTTTAAGACAGATTAGATTTCAAAAAATATCATAAATTAGTCTTCTCATATAAAGATCAAAATTTATTCAATACTAACATTCTTAATTTAAAATTATTTAAGCACCTATTATTATTTGTTTAATTTATAAGTAAGAATCATCACATAAAATTGTGTAATTTATCTAAAATAGAGTAAACACTCAATTCGGTTTTTATCTATTTTAAAATATGACAAGGCGACCTCAGTCAATAAAATGTAAGAAATGGAAAGATCGACTCCTGTCCATTCCTCCTAAGCCAATATGGCACTTAACAAAGAGTTAGCGTCCAGATCAGCAACGTTAACTGCCACGTAGGACTTCTTCGTCAAGTTTGGTGATAGAATATGACGAAGAGACCGCTATGACTCACGTTAGTCATGGACAAAGGCCCAATTAGGTGCATTTTATTGACAAGGGTTGCCTTCTCCTATTTTAGAATAGACAGTGACTGAGTTGGGTGTTTACTCCTCTAAAGTGAAATTCAAAATTTAGAGGATCAAAATCCGGGTATTGATGCACGAGGCCTACCAGCCAAGACATCCACTCAATAAATAATATTATAACAGTTTTTCTTGGATGTCTATTCAAAATATGCCTCATTAAAACTTTACTAAAGAAAAATTTAATGAGAAAAATATTTTGAAAAAGAAAAAGAGTATAGTCTCTTCCCCTCTTGGTAACATCACTTAAGATCTCAAAATTGACGCATTCTAATTTGGTGTACTAATCTTTCAAAGGAGGATGTTGGAAGTGACTTTGTGAATAAATCTGTCAAATTCTCACTCGAACAAATCTATTGGACATCGATTGTTCCTTGATTTTGAAGGTCATGAGTAAAGAAGAACTTGGGAGAAATATGCTTTGTTCTATCACCTTTGATGTATCCACCTTTAAGTTGAGCAATGCATGTTGTATTATCTTCATACAAAATAGATGGAGCTATTTTCTTATTAGATAGTCTACATGACAATTCAATGTATTGAGTCAAACTTCTAAGTCAGAAATATTCACGACTTGCTTCATGTATCACAAATATTTCAGCATTATTAGAAGATATTACTGCTATAATCTATTTTGTGGACCTCCATAATATATCTGTATCACCATATGTGAATAGATATCCAATTTGAGATATGCCTTTGTGTGGATCAGATAAATATCCTGCATCTGCATAGCCAACTAACTGTGACTTGGATTCATATGGATAAAATAGTCTCATATCAATTGTTCCGTGAAGATATCGAAAAATTTGTTTGATTCTATTCCAATATCTTCTAGTTGGAGAGAAACTATACCTAATTAATAAATTTAGAGTAAATGATATATTAGGTCGTGTATTATTTACAAGATACATTAGTGCTTCAATCGCACTAAAATATGATATTTCAAGACCAAAGATTTTTTTCTTTTTCTTCTTTAGGATGGAACTGATCATTTTTCACATCCAAAGATCTTATGATCATTAGAGTACTTAGTGGATGTAACTTATCCATATAGAATCATTTTAAGATCTTTTCTTTGTAAGTTGTTTGATGAGTAAAAATCTCTTTATTTGTATGTTCGATCTGCAGGTCGAGACAAAATTTAGGATTTTCGAGATATTTCATCTCAAATTCTTCTTTTAGAACTTTTATAATTGTTAGAATCTCTTCAGCAGTTCCAATGATATTTAAATCATTAACATCACAGCAATTATAATGAATCAAGATGCAAATTTCTTCATGAAAACACATGAACATATATCATTATTCTTGAATTTCTTTTTTGTTTGATACTCAGTAAGACAATTATACCACATTCATCCAGATTACTTTAGACCATATAAAGATCTTTGCAATTTGACTTAATATAGCCCTCGGGAGTATTCATTAGATGATTTAGATATCTTAAGTCCTTTAAGGACTTTCATATAGATATCACGATCTAATAATCCATATAAATAAGTTCTCACCACATCCATCAGATGCATATCAAGCCTATGTATGCAGATAAACTGATCAGATAGCACAATGTAATTGCATCCACTACAGGGGAATATATTTCTTCATAATTGATTCCAGGTCTTTGTGCAAACCCTTGTGCGACAAGTCTAGATTTGTAGCATACAACTTCATTTTTCTTATTCTGTTTTCTCGCAAATACCTATTTGTATTCAATAGGTTAACGTTTACATCTTCTGATGTACGAACTACAGAACCCAAGGACTTCACATTTTGTAAGTGAATCCAATTCTACTTTCAATTCTACTTTCATTTTGGCCAATCATTTCTTTGTCAATATTCTTCGACTGTTCTTGGATCAAGATCCTCATTTTCATGCATGATGTGAAATGCCACATGAGATGCAAATATTTTATTGACAATTGTCTCATTTCGGTTCTATTTTTCTCCCATAAAAACATAATTTATTGAGATCTCATCATTTTCACAATTTTTTGAATTTTCAGGTACCTGAACGTCTTTTGGCGTTAAAATTATATAAGAGTTTTGGACAATTGCAGGTGTCTTTACCATGTCTTTATCTTTTTCAATAAGAATAGTATTTACCTTTTTTCTTTTTCGAGGATTTTTGTCTTTGAAACCGACGGGTCTATTATGCTTCTGGCATGTATTTGTTTTTGTGGCCATTTGTCTAACCAAGACATCAATTCAAATTAGAGCATTTTCAGCTGGTATATGGGATTTAGTTATCCTTTTTGTATCGGAAAATGCATCAGGTAATTCATTTTCTATTCTTTGCAAATATATAATCTTTTGAACTTTTGGTTCACATTACTCTAATCGAAGATCTAGACGCATCAAGGATGATGCACTCCAATTAAGTTCTTTTTCAAGAAGCATATTCTCTCTCCCTAATGTTGAAAATTTTGATTCATCAAAATGACAATATGCAAATCAGACTTTAAATACATCTCCAGTTTGTATCTCAAGATACCCCACTATAGAGGGAGAATCATATCCAATATATATCCTGAATTTTCTTTGGAGCCCTATTTTGGTGTGATAAGGCGGAGCAATTAGAACATATATCACATACCCAAATATTCTCAAATGGAAAATATTTGGCTACTAGCCTGAAGCTAATTTGCAGAGAAGAGAATTGGTGGTAACTTGTTGGCCTTAAGCACACTACAAAAGAAACGCTGAATACTGTCAAATTTACCATCAGATTTAGCATCGCACGTTAGTAGAGAATTTACTAACGGATTCACGGGTGGATTTGGCAATAAATTCGTTTGATAAAAATATTACCGTCGGATTCGGTTTTTCGACGATAAATTCGTCAGTAATAATAGGAGGGAAAAAAAAGAAAAAATGGCATGATCATTACCGGTAATTCGAATTAGTGCAATGCTGTGTTTTGGTTATTCGCAAAGTATTACCGTCAGATTTATTCGCCGGTAAATCTGACAGTAATCTTCCTTAAATTCAAACTGAAAACCCTCTCTGACCTCATTTTCGAACTACTCTCTCTCTAACCTTCTCCTCTCTCCTCCTCTCTCTCTCTCTCTCCCCCATAAACCATCTCAAGCAGCCCCTCCACCAGCGTCGGCCACCACCAGCAATGTTCAAAGACTACGTTGACTCCTTTTGTTGAGTGGGTCGCTTTATCGCCACCCTTTTCGTCAAACCTACCACTGTTGCTTCCACTACTGCTGCACCGATGTCGTCGTTGCTCTCTATGTCGTTAGAGCTGCCTCCGTCCTCCCTCTAGATATGTTGTCCTCCTCGTTCTTTCTATTATTTTTTATAATTTATTTAAGAAAATCCTAATAATCCAACCATGTTGGTTGGTCACCATCGCTACCTGTAACACAAGTGGTTGATTTAACAAAAGACCCTTCACAGCATTCTCCAACACAGACTCAAATCCTCGGACCAACTTCACCAAACAACCAGGCTGTACTTTCTACTGAAAACCAAGTAGCCCCAGACTCTGACTCTATCTCTCGAGTTGCTGAAACTACTAATTCAGATTTGCCTCGTCCAGAGTCTTAGAAACTCCCCAAGGATTCTCTAGTCCCCCTCAACAGACCAAATTCCAAACTCCTTCTGAACAAAGATCTGGAAATTTGGGAGTTTCTACCACACCTTCAAGCGCTACATTGGTTAACCTGATCTCCATTTTAAATCGAGTCATCCAAGAAGACGAAGTACCTGTTCTTGCACCAATACTTCCTGGACCTTCGATATCTAGCCCTCCAATCGAGTTAGATGTTGATACTCGAGAGCGACTTTGGTCACTTCTTACTCTTGGATCATCCACTTGCTACATGGATCAAGGATGCTGGTGCATGGAATTGTGATCACACTTTTCACAACTCCGGTACAACTAACCAGCAAGTGCATTGGGTGGTCAGTGTAATAAAACCTTATGCGAGTAAGGGTCGATCCCACGGAGATTGCCAGCTTGAAGCAAGCTATGGTCATTGATGAGCAGATATTCTATACGCTTTTTGGGGTTAATTTCATATAGTTTTTAGTATGTTTTAGTTAGTTTTTAGTTTATTTTTATTAGTTTTTAAGAAAAATTCATATTTCTGGACTTTACTATGAGTTGTGTGTTTTTCTATAATTTCAGGTATTTTTCTGGCTGAAAGTGAGGGAGCTGAGCAAAAATCTGATTCAGGTTGAAAAAGGACTGCTGATGCTGTTGGATTCTGACCTCCCTGCACTCAAAGTGGATTTTCTGGAGCTACAGAACTCGAAATGGCGCGCTTCCAATTGCATTGGAAAGTGGACATCCAGGGCTTTCCCGCAATATATAATAGTCCATACTTAGCTCAAGGATAGATGATGTAAACCGGCGTTCAACGCCAGTTCTCTGCCCAATTCTGGCGTCCAGCGCCAGAAAAGGATTAAAAGTTGGAGTTCAACGCCAGAAATGGATCCAAACCTGGCGTTGAACGCCCAAAATGGCCTTATACACGTGAATTGCTTAAGTCTCAGCCCCAGCACACACCAAGTGGGCCCCAGAAGTGGATCTCTGCATCATCTGTCATAGTCTACTCAATTTCTATAAACCTAGGCTACTAGTTTAGTATTTAAACAACTTTTAGAGACTTATTTTGTATCTCATGGCATTTTAGATCTGAAGTTTGTACTCTTTGACGGAATGAGTCTCTAAACTCCATTGTTGGGGGTGAGGAGCTCTGCTGTGTCTCGATGAATTAATGCAAGTATTTCATTTTTCCATTCAAACATGCGTGTTCCTATCTAAGATATCCATTTGCGCCTAACTATGGAGAAGGTGATGATCAGAGACACTCATCACCTTCCTCAATCCATGAACGTGTGTCTGACAATCACCTCCGTTCTACATCAGATTGAATGAATATCTCTTAGATTCCTCAATCAGAATCTCCGTGGTATAAGCTAGATTGATGGCGGCATTCATGAGAATCCGGAAAGTCTAAACCTTGTCTGTGGTATTCCGAGTAGGATTCAGGGATTGAATGACTGTGACGAGCTTCAAACTCGCGAGTGCTGGGCGTAGTGACAGACGCAAAAGGAGGGTGAATCCTATTCCAGCATGATCGGGAACCTCAGATGATTAGCCGTGCTGTGACAGAGCATTTGGACCATTTTCACAAGAGGAGGGGATGTAACCATTGACAACGGTGATGCCCCAACACACAGCTTGCCATAGAAGGACGTGCGTGCGTGAATCAGAGGACAAAGGAAAGCAGAGATTCAGAAGACAAAGCATCTCCAAAACTCCAACATATTCTCCATTACTGCATAACAAGTAACCTTTAACCCATGCTCTCTTGTTTATTCGCAATTCAACTGATAAATATAATTGACTTCCTGACTAAGAATTGCAAGATAACCATAGATTGCTTCAAACCAACAATCTCCGTGGGATTCGACCCTTACTCACGTAAGGTATTACTTGGACGACCCAGTGCACTTGCTGGTTAGTGGTACGAGTTGTGAAAAGTATGATTCACAATTTGTGCACCAAGTTTTTGGCGCCGTTGCCGGGGATTGTTCGTGTTTGGACAACTAACGGTTTATTTTGTTGCTTAGATTAGGAAAAATTTCTCTTTTTTTTAGTTTAGAGTCTCTTATTGTTGTCGTGTTAAAATTTTAGAACCCTTATTTTCCTTTTCTTAAAATCTTTTTCAAAAATAATAATAATAATAATAATAATAATAATAATTTTTCTATTAAATCCTGTGCCAAACTTTAAGTTTGGTGTTTTCTTGTTGATTTTTCTTAAAATTTTCGAAAATTTATTCTGGTTTTCTAAAAATTTTAAGTTTGGTGTTCTTCCTTTGTGTTTTTGTGTTCTTGTGAATCTTCAAAGTGTTCTTGAGTTTTCCTTGTGTCTTGATCTTAAAATTTTTAAGTTTGGTGTTCCTTGGTGTTTTTCCCTCCTAAAAATTTTCGAAAACAAGGAGCATTAGATCTAAAAATTTTAAATCTTGTGCTATCTTATTGTTTTTCTCTCTCTTCTTAAAATTCAAAAATATCTTTTCTCTCTATTTTAAAACATCTTTTCGAAATCTATTTCCAAAATTCAGATTTTTATTTAAAAATTTAAAACCTTTTTCGAAATTCATCATATCCTTTTTAAAATCTCCTAACCACTTTCTCTCTCCTCACTTTTTCGAAAATCTTTCACTCAGTTTTATTTATTTTATTTTGATTTATTTTGTTTCCGAAATAAATAAATAAATAAATAAATAAATAAAAATATTTTTTCTATTTTACATCATCTCCCTTTCTCCATCATGGACCTAAGCGGAAATGAACAGTTCAGGAGGACTCTGGGGTCATATTCTAACCCCTCTCCATTGGAGTCAGTATCTTTGAGTTGAATCCTCAGCTCATTATCATGGTGCAGCAAAGTTGCCAGTATTTCGGTCTTCCACGGGAAGAACCTACAGAGTTTCTGGCACAGTTTCTACAGATTGCTGACACAGTACATGATAAAGAAATAGATCAGGATGTCTACAGACTATTACTGTTTCCATTTGCTGTAAAAGATCAAGCTAAGAGGTGGTTGAATAACCAACCTAAGGCCAGCATAAGGACATGGAAACAGCTAACAGAAAAATTCCTGAATCAATACTTTCCCCCAAAACGGATGACACAGCTAAGGCTGGACATCCAAGGCTTCAAACAAGGAGATAATGAATCTCTTTATGATTCTTGGGAGAGATACAGAGAGATGCTACGAAAATGCCCCTCTGAAATGTTTTCAGAGTGGGTTCAGTTAGACATCTTCTATTATGGGCTTGCAGAAGGAGCTCAGATGTCTTTGGATTACTCAGCTGGTGGATCTATCCACATGAGAAAGACAATTGAAGAAGCTCAAGAGCTCATTGATACAGTTGCCAGGAATCAGCATCTGTACCTAAGCAGTGACCCTTCCATGAAAGAAGAGGTTAAAACAGCAACTGCTGAACTCAGTCCTGTAAAATAAGCTGCTGAATTCAATCAGCAATTGGACTTTCTAACAAAGCAGTTAGCCGAATTCAAAGATAGACTACAAGAGACAAGGATGGCTAATATACATATGGACGAACAGTTTAAGCGAACAAAGCAGCAGCTGTCAAGGCAAATAACAGAAGAATGCCAAGCAGTTCAACTAAGAAGTGGGAAAACATTAAATACCCCACCTCAAGGCAGCAAAAAGCTAAGAAATGAGCAAACCACCCAAAATTCACCTGAGGACAGTAAGAGCCCAGGGAAAAGTAATACTGGAACTAAAACGCCAGAAATTTGGTAGAAGGCTGGCGCTGAACGCCCAGACCATGCTCAGGACTGGCGTTCAACGCCAGAAACAAGGCAGGACTGGCGTTCAACGCCAGAAATAGGCAAGGATCTGGTGTTGAACGTCCAAAATGGGCAAGATCTGGCGCTGAACGCCCAAAATGGGCACAGTTCTGGCGTTCAGACGCCAGGAACAGACAAGGAGTTGGCATCTAACGTCACTCCAGTCTCTAACTCTGGCACTCAATTGCCAGTGAGGGATCAGACACACACAAATGCTAAAAGCAACCCCTCTAAAAAGGCTTCTTCAACCACTTCTGTAGGCAATAAACCTACAGCAACTAAGGTTGAAGAATATAAAGCCAAGATACCTTATCCTCAAAAACTCTGGAAAGAGGAGCAGGATAAGCAATTTGCTCGCTTTGCAGATTATCTCAGGACTCTTGAAATAAAGATTCCATTTGCAGAAGCACTTGAGCAAATACCTTCTTATGCCAAGTTCATGAAAGAGATCTTGAGTCATAAAAAGGATTGGAGAGAAACAGAAAGAGTTCTCCTCACTGAAGAATGCAGTGCAGTCATTCTGAAAAGCTTTCCTGAGAAGCTTAAAGACCCTGGGAGTTTTCTGATACCATGCATATTAGAAGGTCAATGCACCAAGACAGCTTTATGCGATCTTGGGGCAAGCATCAACCTAATACCTGCGTCCACTATCAGAAAGCTTGGCTTAACTGAAGAAGTTAAACCAACCCGGATATGTCTCCAACTTGCTGATGGCTCCACTAAATACCCATCAGGCGTGATTGAAGACATGATTGTCAGAGTTGGGCCATTCGCCTTTCCCACTGACTTTGTTGTGCTGGAAATGGAGGAGCACAAGAGTGCTACTCTCATTCTAGGAAGACCTTTCCTAGCAACTGGACGATCCCTCATTGACGTCCAACAGGGGGAAATAACCCTGAGAGTCAATGATGATGAGTTTAAGTTGAACGCTGTCAAAGCCATGCAGCATCCTGACACATCAAAAGACTGCATGAAAGTTGATCTTATTGACTCTTTGGTAGAAGAGATCAACATGGCTGAGAGTCTCGAATCAGAGTTGGAAAACATCTTTAAAGATGTTCAGCCTGATTTAGAGGATTCAGAGGACATGAAAGAGCCTCTAAAAATTCTTCTGGAAGAAGAAAAACCTCCTAAACCCGAGCTCAAGCCATTACCACCATCCTTGAAATATGCATTTCTGCGAGAAGGTGACACTTTTCCAGTGATCATAAGCTCTGCCTTAAATTCACGGGAAGAGGAAGCACTTATTCAAGTGCTAAGGACACACAAGACAGCTCTTGGGTGGTCCATAGGTGACCTTAAGGGCATAAGCCCAGCTAGATGCATGCACAAAATCTTATTGGAGGATAATGCTAAACCAGTGGTTCAACCACAGAGGCGGCTAAATCCAGCCATGAAAGAAGTGGTGCAGAAAGAGGTCACCAAATTACTAGAGGCTTGGATTATTTATCCTATTTCTGATAGCCCCTGGGTGAGCCCTGTCCAAGTCGTCCCAAAAAAGGGAGGCATGACAGTGATTCATAATGAAAAAAATAAACTGGTTCCTACAAGAACAGTTATAGGGTGGCGCATGTGTATTGACTACAGAAGGCTCAATACAGCCACCAGAAAGGATCATTTTCCTTTACCATTCATAGACCAGATGCTAGAAAGACTAGCAGGTCATGATTATTACTGCTTTTTAGACGGCTACTCAGGCTATAACCAGATTGTAGTAGATCCTCAGGATCAAGAGAAAACAGCATTCACATGTCCATCTGGAGTGTTTGCTTATAGAAGGATGCCATTTGGGCTGTGTAATGCGCCTGCAACCTTCCAGAGATGCATGCTCTCTATTTTCTCTGATATGGTGGAAAAATTTCTGGAAGTCTTCATGGATGACTTCTCAGTATATGGAGACTCATTCAGCTCCTGTCTTGATCACCTGAAACTTGTTCTGAAAAGATGCCAAGAAACCAACCTAGTTTTAAACTGGAAAAAATGTCACTTCATGGTGACTGAATGGATTGTTCTTGGGCATAAAATTTCAAACAAGGGAATAGAGGTGGATCAAGCAAAAATAGAGGTAATTGAAAAATTACCACCACCTGCCAATGTTAAGGCAATCAGAAGCTTTCTGGGGCACGCAGGATTCTATAGGAGGTTTATAAAGGATTTCTCAAAAATCGCAAAACCTCTAAGCAATCTGCTAGCTGCTGACACGCCATTTGTGTTTGACACAGAGTGCCTGCAGGCATTTGAAACGCTGAAAGCTAAGCTGGTCACAGCACCAGTCATTTCTGCACCAGACTGGATATTACCATTTGAGCTAATGTGTGATGCCAGTGATCACGCCATTGGTGCAGTGTTGGGACAGAGGCATGATAAGCTTCTGCACGTCATTTATTACGCCAGTCGCGTTCTAAATGATGCCCAGAAAAATTACACAACCACAGAAAAAGAATTACTTGCAGTGGTTTACGCCATTGACAAGTTCAGATCATACTTAGTAGGATCAAAAGTGATTGTGTATACTGATCATGCTGCTCTTAAATATCTACTCACAAAGCAGGATTCAAAACCCAGGCTCATCAGATGGGTGTTGCTTCTGCAAGAGTTTGATATAGAAATAAGAGACAGAAAAGGGACAGAGAACCAAGTGGCTGATCATCTATCCCGGATAGAGCCAGTAGAAGGGACGCCCCTCCCCTCTCTTGAGATCTCTGAGACTTTTCCAGATGAGCATTTATTTGCCATTCAGGAAACACCATGGTTTGCCGATATTGCAAACTATAAAGCTGCAAGGTTCATACCCAAGGAGTACAACAGGATACAAAAGAAAAAATTAATTACTGATGCAAAGTACTACTTGTGGGATGAACCTTATCTCTTTAAGAGATGTGCAGACGGAATAATCCGTAGGTGTGTGCCTAGAGAAGAAGCACAGAGGATCCTGTGGCATTGCCATGGATCCCAATATGGAGGCCATTTCGGAGGTGAGCGAACAGCCACCAAGGTCCTCCAATGTGGCTTCTATTGGCCTACACTCTATAAAGATTCCCGAGAGTTTGTACGTAACTGTGACAGTTGTCAAAGAGCTGGTAATCTGCCTCATGGTTACGCCATGCCTCAACAAGGAATCTTGGAAATTGAGTTGTTTGACGTATGGGGAATTGACTTCATAGGACCTTTCCCACCATCATACTCAAACACTTATATTCTGGTAGCAGTTGACTATGTATCAAAATGGGTTGAGGCCATTGCCACACCCACCAATGATACTAAAACAGTGCTGAAATTCCTCCAGAAACATATCTTTAGCAGGTTTGGTGTCCCTAGGGTACTCATCAGTGATGGGGGCACTCACTTCTGCAATAAACAGCTTTACTCTGCCATGGTTCGGTATGGGATTCGCCACAAGGTGGCTACTCCATATCATCCACAAACTAATGGGCAAGCTGAAGTCTCTAACAGAGAATTAAAGAGAATCCTGGAACGGATAGTAAATACCCGTAGAAAGGATTGGGCACGGAGCTTGGATGATGCTCTGTGGGCTTACAGAACAGCATTCAAGACCCCTATAGGGACCTCTCCATACCAACTCGTGTATGGTAAGGCATGTCACCTGCCCGTGGAACTGGAACATAAGGCCTACTGGGCAACCAGATTCCTAAACTTTGATGCCAAATTAGCAGGAGAAAAACAATTGCTCCAGCTAAATGAGCTAGAGGAATTTAGATTCACAGCTTTCGAAAATGCCAAGCTTTATAAAGAGAAATAAAAAAAGTGGCATGACAGAAAGCTGTCATCTAGAATCTTTGAATCAGGACAGAAGGTTCTGTTGTTTAACTCTAGACTCAGGCTATTCCCCGGGAAACTGAAATCCCGGTGGAGAGGACCATACGTGATTACAAGTGTATCACCATATGGTTATGTGGAGCTTCAAGATATTGATTCTGATAAGAAGTTCATTGTCAATGGACAGAGAATCAAGCACTATCTTGAAGGCAACATTGAGCAAGAGTGCTCAAGGCTGAAGCTAGATTAAAAGCTCAGCAAGGTCCAGCTAAAGACAATAAAGAAGCGCTTGCTGGGAGGCAACCCAGCCATGGGGCAACAATCCTCTAAGCATTTTGCCCTATTTTTATTTTTATTTGTTTATATACAGTTCACTGACACTAAGGTGAGGAATCATTTGTATAAATCCACAGAGTTACAGAAGGACTCGGCACACAAAACAGAGAAAAAGAGCTCACTGGCAAGAAAACGCCAGTAAAAGTGTATTTTGGGCGTTCAACGCCCAAAATGGGCATCCACTGGGCGTTAAACGCCAGTAATGGTAGCAATCTGGGCATTCAACGCCAGAAATGGGCACCCACTGGGCGTTGAACGCCAGTAATGGCAGCAGCTGGGCGTTGAACGCCCAGGAGAGCAGCATTTGGGCGTTGAACGCCCAAAACAGGCAGTGTTTGGGCGTTCAAACGCCAGGATGGCAGGGAGGAGACAAAACTCATTTTTATTCAAATTTTTTCATTCTAAATCTTGATTTTCATACTTTAATACATGATTTCTTACATAAACATGTTAAGAACCCTGATTTCTAAAATCCCTAATTTCTAAAACCCTACCTTAAAAATATCAAATGTATTTTAATCCATAAGCACCAGGCCTCTTTGCAAATTCAATCCAACTCTTTTCAAAACTTTTTTTTTTACAAATCTATCTTTTCAACTCATCAATATCTTTTTCAAAACCTCCACTTTATCTTTTTCAAAATCTAAATCTATCTTTTTCAAAAATCTTTCATATCCTCTCAATTTTAAACTATATCTTCTCTTATCATATCTTCTGTCTTATCTTTTCCAAATAAATCTTTTTATCATATCTTTATCTCTTTTTTTCGAAAACCTACCCTCCCTCCCTATAAATTTGAGTTCGGCCTCCCTCCCCTCCCATCAACAATTGCACCTAGCTCTCCTTCTATCCCTCTCCTTTCTTTTCTTTTGCTTGAGGACAAGCAAACCTCTAAGTTTGGTGTGTTTATCCGCGATCACTAAGATCATGGCTCCCAAAGGAAAACAACCCACTCCAAGAGGCAAGAAAGAGAGCGTTCCAAAACCACTTTGGAATCAAGGGAAGTTCTTATCTAAAGAACATTCAGACCATTATAACAAAATAATGGGTCTGAGATCAGTGATCCCGGAAGTTAGATTCGATCTGAAAGAAGATGAATATCCGGAGATCCAGGAGTAAATTCGAATCAGGAACTGGGAAGTCCTAGCTAATCCTGAAACGAAAGTGGGAAGGAATATGGTCCAGGAGTTCTATGCTAATATGTGGCATACTGACAAGCAAAAACTATCTGGAACTGCTTTCTATGAATATCGGACCATGGTTAGAGGAAAGATTGTTCATACCATCCCTGATAAGATCAGAGAGATCTTAAAGCTACCTCAGTTGAAAGACGATCCAGACTCCTTCAACAGGAGAATGATGAGAACAGACAAGGGCCTGGATAAGATTCTAGAGGACATATGTATCCCTGGAGCCAGGTGGACCACCAACACAAAGGGTGTCCCAAATCAACTCAAGAGAGAGGATCTCAAACCAGTCGCCAGAGGATGGCTGGACTTCATTGGGCATTCTATGTTGCCTACTAGCAACCGTTCTGAAGTCACAGTTAAAAGAGCAATGATGATCCATTGCATCATGATGGGAAAGGAAGTGGAGGTTCATCAGCTGATCTCAACTGAATTCTACAAAATTGCTAACAAAAATTCTAAAGAGGCCAGGTTGGCTTATCCAAGCGTGATTTCTCTGCTCTGCAAGGATGCCGGAGTAAGAATGGGAATAACTGAGTATATCTCAGTTGAGAAACCAATCACCAAAGCATCAATGGAAAAATAACAAGCGCAGGAGGATCCCACCAAGAAGAAAACACAGGAATTTCTCCCAGAAATCCCTCAATCTGAATACTGGGAGTATCTTGAGACGTCTGTCACCAAGATACGGGAAGCTATGGAGCAAATAATAAAAGAACAGAAGGAACACAGTCAAATGCTGACCTATATGTTTAAAGAACAAGAGGAGCAAGGGCGTGACTTAAGGGAATTGAAGTGCCAGAAGTTTTCTCTTGAAGAATCAAGCACCCCACGGATCAGAGGAACACCCATTTCCCAGAACAAAGGTTGTTAAATTCCAATTTCTGCTTTAACTCTGTGATAGTGTCGTTATAGAAGTTCACCTTAGGAGTCATATAGTAGTAATTAGTATCTATTTTTATTTTATCTCCAATTAAGCCATAGTTTATTTTTCTCATCATCAGCAAACATGAATAAAATAGTAGATCTTTTGAATAAGAGGCAATAAAATTTCGAGTTTTAATAAGAGAAATTCTCATTAGTTACATGTGGTGGCAATACTTTCTGTCTTCTGAATGAATGCTTGAACAGTGCATATGTCTTTTGAATTTGTTGTTTAAGACTGTTAAATATGTTGGCTCTTGAAAGAATGGTGAACATGAGACATGTTATTGATAATCTGAAAAATCATAAAAATGATTCTTGAAGCAAGAAAAAACAGCAAAAAAAAAAGCAGAAAAAGCCAATAGCCCTTAAAATCAAAAGGCAAGGGTAATAAAAAAGGATCCCAAGGCTTTGAGCATCAGTGGATAGGAGGGCCTAAGGGAATAAAATCCTGGCCTAAGCGGCTAAATGAAGCTGTCCCTAACCATGTGCTTGTGGCGTGAAGGTGTCAAGTGAAAACTTGAGACTGAGCGGTTAAAGTCAAGGTCCAAAGCAGAAAGAAGAGTGTGCTAAAGAACTCTGGACACCTCTAATTGGGGACTTTAGCAAATCTGAGTCACAATCCAAAGGGTTTACCCAATTATGTGTCTGTGGCATTTATGTATCCGGTGGTAATACTGGAAAACAAAGTGCTTAGGGCCACGGCCAAGACTCATGAAATAGCTGTGTTTAAGAATCATCATACTAAAATAGGAGAATCAATAACACTATCTGAATTCTAAGTTCTTATAGATGCCAATCACTCTGAGCTTCAATGGATAAAGTGAGATGTCAAAACTGTTCGGAAGCAAAAAGCTACTAGTCCCGCTCATCTAATTAGAATCTGAGCTTCACTCAAAAACTCTGAGATATTCTTGCTTCTCAACCTATTAGTCTTCTATTTTATTTGTCTAGTTGCTTGAGGACAAGCAACAGTTTAAGTTTGGTGTTGTGATGAGCGGATATTCTATACGCTTTTTGGGGTTAATTTCATATAGTTTTTAGTATGTTTTAGTTAATTTTTAGTTTATTTTCATTAGTTTCTAGGAAAAATTCATATTTCTGGACTTTACTATGATTTGTGTATTTTTCTGTAATTTCAGGTATTTTTCTGGCTGAAATTGAGGAAGCTGAGCAAAAATCTGATTCAGGCTGAAAAAGGACTGCTGATGTTGTTGGATTCTGACCTCCCTGCACTCAAAGTGGATTTTCTGGAGCTACAAAACTCGAAATGGCGCGCTTCTAATTGCATTGGAAAGTAGACATCCAGGGCTTTCCAGCAATATATAATAGTCCATACTTTGCTCAAGGATAGATGACGTAAACTAGCGTTCAACGCCAGTTCTCTGCCCAATTCTGGCGTCCAGCGCCAGAAAAGGATTAAAAGTTGGAGTTCAACGCCAGAAATGGATCCAAACCTGGCGTTTAATGCCCAAAATGGCCTTATACACGTGAATTGCTTAAGTCTCAGCCCCAGCACACACCAAGTGGACCCCAGAAGTGGATCTCTGCATCATCTGTCATAGTCTACTCAATTTCTGTAAACCTAGGCTACTAGTTTAGTATTTAAACAACTTTTAGAGACTTATTTTGTATCTCATGACATTTTAGATCTGAAGTTTGTACTCTTTGACGGCATGAGTCTCTAAACTCTATCGTTGGGGGTGAGGAGCTCTGCTGTGTCTCGATGAATTAATGCAAGTATTTCTGTTTTCCATTCAAACATGCGTGTTCCTATCTAAGATATCCATTCGCGCCTAACTATGGAGAAGGTGATGATCAGTGACACTCATCACCTTCCTCAATCCATGAACGTGTGTCTGACAATCACCTCCGTTCTACATCAGATTGAATGAATATCTCTTAGATTCCTCAATCAGAATCTCTGTGGTATAAGCTAGATTGATGGCGGCATTCATGAGAATCCGGAAAGTCTAAACCTTGTCTGTGGTATTCCGAGTAGGATTCAGGGATTGAATGACTATGACGAGCTTCAAACTCGCGAGTGCTGGGCGTAGTGACAGACGCAAAAGGAGGGTGAATCCTATTCCAGCATGATCGGGAACCTCAGATGATTAGCCGTGCTGTGACAGAGCATTTGGACCATTTTCACAAGAGGAGGGGATGTAACCATTGACAACGGTGATGCCCCAACACACAGCTTGCCATAGAAGGACGTGCGTGCGTGAATCAGAGGACAAAGGAAAGCAGAGATTCAGAAGACAAAGCATCTCCAAAACTCCAACATATTCTCCATTACTGCATAACAAGTAACCTTTAACCCATGCTCTCTTGTTTATTCGCAATTCAACTGATAAATATAATTGACTTCCTGACTAAGAATTGCAAGATAACCATAGATTGCTTCAAACCAACAATCTTCGTGGGATTCGACCCTTACTCACGTAAGGTATTACTTGGACGACCCAGTGCACTTGCTGGTTAGTGGGACGAGTTGTGAAAAGTGTGATTCACAATTTGTGCACCAGTCATCCTGTAAATCTTAGTCAGGAAGATTCAATTGGTTATGAGTTTTGATAATTGAAAGATAAATAAAATGTAAATTAAAATAAAGATACTTATGTAATTCATTGGTGGGAATTTCAAATAAGCGTTTGAAGATGCTTTGTTGCTTCTGAACCTCTGCTTTCCTATTGTCTTCATCCAATCATGCGTGCTCCCTTCCATGGCAAGCTGTATGTAGGTGGATCACCGTTGTCAATGGCTACCACCCGTCCTCTCAGTGAAAATGGTCCAGGTACGGTTTTTGTATAGCTAATCAACTGTCGGATCTCTCGTCTCGGATGAAAAATACCAGGCACAGCTACCGCACGGCTAATCATCTGTCGGTTCTCACTTGTGTCAGAATAGGATCTCTCTATCCTTTTGCACACTATCACTGCGCCCAACATTCGTGAGTTTAAGGCTTGTCACAGTCATCCCATCTCAGATCCTACTCGGAATACCACAGACAAGGTTTAGACTTTCCGGATCTCAAGAATGCTGCCAATTAGTTCTAGCCTCTACCACGAAGGTTCTAATCTCACGGATTCGAATGCTCTGTTGTCAGGAGAGGCAAGTCAAATCCGTGGATCAGAGACCCAAGAGACTATACTCCGGCTGTCGTCCAATGACTACGTTGAACATCATGTAGACCGCTTGTGGTTGTCAGGCATGCGGATCTTGGCTAAGCGAGTAATGAAGATAGTGGGTGATTGTCACAAGTCACCCCTTCATTATAACTTAACTGAATTAAGTACGAGAGTATATCTTGGAGAAGAAATAAGCATGAATTGAAAGAAAAACAATAGTACTTGCATTAATTTATGAAGAACAGCAGAGCTCCGCACCTTAATCTATGAGGTGTAGAAACTCCACCGTTGGAAAATAATAAGAGAAAATAGCCTAGGCATGGCCGTGAGGCCAGCCAAGCATGAAGTTGATAAAATATTATTGAAAGTCCGAATAAACTAGGAAAGAGTAGTATTTATACTAAACTAGTTACTAAGGATTACAGAAATTGAGTAACTAAGTGCAGATAGTGCAAAAATCCACTTCCGGGGCCCACTTGGTTTGTGCTTGGGATGAGCATTGAGCTTTACACGTGCATAGGCCTTTTCTAGAGTTAAACGCCAGCTTGGATGCCAGTTTGGGCGTTTTACGCTAGAAAAGGGTCTCTGGCTGGCGTTTAACGCCATTTTGGGCCATCAAATCTCGGACAAAGTATAAACTATTATACATTGCTAGAAAGCCCAAGATGTTATCTTTCCAGCCCAATTGAGAACGCACCAATTGGACTTCTGTAGCTCTAGAAAAACGCATTTGAGTGCAGGGAGGTCAGAATCCAGCAGCATCTGTAGTTCTTTCTCAGCCTCTGAATCAGATTTTTGCTCAGGTCCCTCAATTTCAGCCAGAAAATACCTGAAATTACATAAAAACACACAAACTCATAGTAAAGTCCATAAATATGATTTTTTCATAAAAACTAATAAAAATATAATAAAAAGTAATTAAAACATGCTAAAAACTACCTAAAAACAATGTCAAAAAGCGTATAAATTATCCGCTCATCAGATGCCCTTCTCAACCAGCTTTTATCTGATCTTTTGAATTCTACCTTTGATTTTCCAGCTTCTACTCCATATTTTTCCATAATCCAATAATTCAAACAGCTTGCCAATAACAAATAAACTCCAAGAGATCAAAAATAAAGAAGCTAATATCAAAGCTGAAGTAGATAATTGTGCCTCTGCTCTTCAACCAAAAAAAGCTTCCTGTAAAGAATTCGATCTGAGAATCTCTCAAGCTATTTCTATTCAAGGATTTTATGACAAGGAAGAAATAAGACTTGAAATAGAATTAGTCCAGATCAATGAAAAACTTGCCAAAGTACGTGAAAGACGGGATGAAATAGCCGCACCTCTGACTACTGCCCAGCAAGAACAACAACAAATCATCCAAGAAATTGTTTCTATTGAGACCACGCAAGAAGAGTATGGAAAACAACTTGACAAGGTCCAATATGAAAAGTTCAAGCATGCTAAGGCACTTTCAACTTTGGACAACAACAGGGCAAAGCGACGCTCAGACTTGGCAAGACTCCTGGCACCTCATACCTCTTAGATTTCAGTATTTGTAATAAGTTTATTTTCTTTCAAATTTATGCACCCTGACTTCAATTTGGCAAACAAAAATATTGTTTCAAGTATTTTACATTAATTGAGTCAATTATATTTCCTGATTCGATATCTTTAATCCGATATGCATTTCCCGAATAGAATCCTATAACTTGGAAGGGACCTTCCCAAGTATGGGACCATTTGCCACGAAATTTCGATTTCTTTTCCATTGGCAAAATAACTTTTAAAACCAATTCACCTATACTGAAATACTTCTCTCTATTCGACGATTATAACTTCAAGCAACACTCTCTTTTTGTCGAATCATACTCTCAAGTGCCAGGATTCGCTCCGAATCCAATTCATTCAACTCATCAAACATTGCATTCTAATAATCATCGACTGGCAAATCATTCTGTTTCGATACTCTTAAATTATTCAAATTAATCTCTAGTTGTAGTATTATATCATGTCCATAAACCAATTTATAGGGTGAAGTACTTGTTGACCCCCTTGGTGAATTTCGATAAACCCATAATACTTGGCTTAAAGTTTCATGCCACGTTCGGGGTCTATTCCCGATATGCTTCTTGATCAAATTTATCAAGATTTTATTTGCTGCCTCCACTTGCCCATTAGTCTGTGCATAATAAGGAGTTAAGGTAACCATATTGATATTCCTCGTGGTTGCAAAATTCTTAATTCGCTGACCAATAAACATAGTCCCTTGATTAGTACTCAATGTTTGGGAATTCCAAATCGATGGATAATATGTTCCTCAATGAAGTCTATTATTTCATTTTGACCAACTTCTATTAGGGGAACTGCTTCAACCCATTTTATAAAATAATCAATTACTACCAAGATAAATTTAAGCTGTTTTGATGAAGGAGGGTGAATTAAACCAATCAAATCCAAAGTCCAACCTCTAAATGGCCATGGTTTTATGATTGAATGCAACTCAGATGCTGGGATCTGTTGTATCGAACCATGCTTTTGACATTCCTGACATGCCTTTGCATATTCAATACAATCTTTGATCATAGTTGGCCAATACACATGATTGCGATATAACACGCATTTCATCTTTTTCCCAGCCTGATGGGCCCCACATATCCCTTTATGAACTTCGCCAAAGCAATATTTTGATCATCTTGGCTTAAACATCTCGACAAACTTCCATCGATTCCTTTTTTATACAATTCATCAGCCATTAAGACAAAATTCATCGCCTGCAATTTTATCTTTCTATCGACTGGGATACTGGGATTCCTTAAATACTCAACAATAGGCTTTCTCCAATCATTATCTTCCCATTCATCTATGCATAAAGCCTCTCTTTCATTTGTAGGCACCAATATTTGATGGATACTAGCCAATTTTTTAAGAGTTTCTGGACCGATTCTATATCTCAAAGCAATTTGGGCTAATTCATTAGCAATTTCATTATGAATCCTTCGGATGTGAACTAAAGAAACTTTTCGAAATGAGGTTAACAACTCCCAAGCAGTTGTTAAATACTTTTGCAACTTCTCATTATTGCATTTAAACTCCTTTGATAACTGCTTCAAAACCAACTGAGAATCCCCTAATATCTGGACTTCCAAAGCCCCTCTACTAATTAATATTTCAAGATCCAAAATCAAAGCTTCATACTCTGCCATATTATTTGAGCAAGGATATTTTAATTCAAACAAAAATTCAGATGGAATCCCCTTTGGTGAGATAACAAGAATTCCAACCCCTGCACCATCTTTGTGCTTCGATCCATCAAAATATAACTTCCAATAATCGACATCAATGTCGATCACATTTTTCCCCTGGTCATTCAGATTATTCGAATTATCGACAAGAAAATCTGCAATGACCTAACCTTTCACAGCTTTGGCCGGGACGTATTGTAAATCAAAACTCAGTCAAAGCAAGCATCCATTTCCCTAAACGTCCCCGTAACATTGGGAAACTTAACGTATATTTGATGGTATCAGTTTGTGCTATAAATTTCACTAATTTAGCCACCATATAACATTTTAATTTCATACAGGCATAGTATAAAGACAAACATAATTTTTCTATCAGGGAATACCTTGTCTCGATGTTAGTTAAAACTCGACTAAGGAAATAAACGGCCCATTCATGCCCATTTTCATCATCTTGGGTTAACATACACCCAATTGTGTTTATAGACGCCGCAATATACAATTTTAAGGGCTTGACGTGGGCGGAAATTGGCTAATTAAGAATGATTATAAAATATGCGTTGCAAGTATAGTTCTCAACCAACCAGAAATCCGCTTTATCAATTTAGAAGGGTGTAACAAAATTAAAATTAAAATACTGGGAGTATGGATCCCAGGTCGTCTCCCAACGAGTTGCAAGAAAGTGTGCTATTTTATTAATCAGATATTTTCAAAAGAAGTTGAGTTGGGTAATCAGGGAATTAAATTGGGGAAATTAAGTAATTTAAATAAAAGCCTTGACTGGGAGTTGATTAGATGGAAGCCCTATTCTTGTTGCAGTACTCTCAAGATTAATTGCCAATTGAGATTTATTGTGTTTAGTTGTCCCTTACTAAGTAAAGAAAAGTCAAACAAGTTGGAATGCTGTTCTATCCACAGGTTCCAATCCACTCTTGGGAGGATTGGTGTTAGTGACTAGAGAGCAATCCAACAATAAACCCAATTACAATCTTTCTCTTGAGCATTTCAACTCAAGGATTCCTTTCATCGACTCCCCATCAAGTTAGGGGACTACTCGCTCATTGTAAATGTAAAATTCATAACGTAAGAAAAGGAATTAAAGAAAAACATGATAAATAATGATCAAGGATTAATTAAAAATAAAAGTAATTCTTGTATTAATAAATACTAAAATAATCCAATAGTAAAATTAAGTAAATTAAGGAACATGGAAGAGTAAAAGATAAGTGAAGAGAACGAACTAGAATGTCGAAGTCTTGATGAGGCAATAACTCTTCTCAATATCCCAATGCAAAACAATGAACATAACAAATCCTAAAAAAAACTATGAATGTGTAGAGAGAAAAAAAACCTAGAGGAGGAGTAAAACTAGATCTAAAAACTAAAACTATGTGGAATGAATGTTCTCTCTGATTTCTGCATGTTCTTTGGCTCTAGTCTGCTTTTCTAGGCCGAAAACTGGGTCAAATGGGGCCCAAAATTGCCCCCAGCGATTCTGCAGATTATGCAGATCGCGCATTTCACGCGATCGCGTCGCTCATGCGGACACGTCATTCGGCGTTCTGCTTTGCCACGCGGTCGCGTCATCCATGCGGCCGCGTCACTCATGCTATTCCATGCCGCGCGCTCGCGTCATCCATGTGGTCGCGTCACTGCGATTTTCTCTTCTCCGCGCGGTCGCATTGTCCATGCGGCCGCGTCGCTTCTCGCTGGTCATCTCCTCAATTTCTTGTGTTCCTTCCGTTTTTGCAAGCTTTCTTTCCAATCTCCAACTCATTCATGCCCTATAAAGCCTGAAACACTTAACATACAGATCACGGCATCGAATGGGATAAAGGAGAAATAAAATACGTAATTAAAAAGTCTCTAGAAAGCAGTTTTCAATCATGCAATAATTTTAGGAAGGGAATGTAAATGCATGCTAATTTAATGAATAAGTGGGCAAAGATCATGATAAAACCACACAATTAAACACAAAATAAATCATAAAATAGTGGTTTATCAACCTCCCCACACTTAAACATTAGCATGTCCTCATGCTTAGTTGAAGGAGATGAAATAAATGAGTAAGAACATGTAAAACCTATGAAATGCAATGCAATCTATATATATGAATGCAACTATATGACTTTTGTCCACTTGACCAAAAGTAAATAAGATCTTCAAAACAATTACAAATCAAATTCTACTAACTCAATTCTTATACAGTAAGAACAGACAAAAATGCAAGAAGATAGCTCATGAAAGCAGGGAACATAGAAATTCAAGCATGGAACCCTCACTGATAATGTATGTACACTCTAGTCTCTCTAGTGTATAGGGTCATCACTCTATCCTTCTCTAATCATGCTCTCTAATTTTTGTTCTTCTCTTAACCAATCAACAATATTTAATATACCAATGCAAACATCATGAGGTCTTTTCAGGGTTGTAACGGGGCCAAGGTAAGGGTAAGGATATATATGGCTAAGTAAGCTTATAAATTGAATCTTTAATTAACCCAAGCTTTGACATAACCTATATATATTCTATATAACTTCTAAAATTCACACCTAGCTACCCAGAAATCTCTTTCACATCCATACTCATGTATCAACCTTTTTATTTTGATTTTATCATACATGCATTGATTTTTTGAATTCTTAACTTGGCATTGGGGTAATTTTGTCCCCTTATATATATATATATATATATATATATATTGCATAAACATAAAAATGAGCATAGCTTATCAATGCACATAGAGTTTTAATTCTTAAAGTTTCACATGAGTAACTATCCAAATTCTCAGTATATTATCATGACTCATTCCTTTATTATCCTTTGTTCCCACAATTTCCCATACTTAAATAACACTCACAATTATATCTTAAGATAACCAAAGATTCAATTTGGGATATTTAATTATTTGTCTGCTTAAGGCTAGTAATGTGGTAAAATATAGAATAAATGAGATTTAAAGGCTCAAAGTGGCTAACAAAGGTAATTGAAAGGGTAGGCTTATTTTGGATAGTAAGCTAAACAAATAATGGCCTCAATCATATGCAAGCATGTAAATATAATAAACATTGGACATATAAGATGAAACAAAATATAGATTACAATCATAGAGAAGTAAACACACAAGAATAAAATAATTATGGTTAAATAATGTAACCATTCATAAAGGCTCAAATCTCACAGGTTGTGTGTTCTTTAGCTCAAAAATCATGTTCCAAATACAACTTCAAGCAAATTTAACATAAAAGTTTTAATTAAAATTAGTGAAATTTTGTTCCAAAGATAGAGTCTTAGAAGAAACTTATTGTCTTTTCAATCAAGCAGAACATGCATGCAACTAATCTATTACTATGCAATTTATCCTATTCTACAAAAGAAAAACTAACTAAATATCCTAATTTATTGGTGTATAGGGAAGAAAAATTACCTCCGGAAGTCAGGTACTGACCGATCTCCCCACACTTAAGGCTTTGCACCGTCCTCGGTGCCATCTGTCAAGAACAAAGGTGGGCTGGTAGCAGTATCTCCACAGTCGGGACCATCATGGCTCCCTGTGCTGGTAAAGGTAGTGGAGTCCAGGGTGTCTGAGTCCTTGAAGTGTCCCTTGAGTAGCTCCTTGAGGTGTTTGAATCGGCGCTTGTTATGGCGCTCTCTCATCTTAGCTTTGTGTTCTTGCCGATCCAACCTTTTAAGTATCTGATGGAGCAGTTGGGCTATTGTTGGTGCTTGTGGTGTTGAAGAAGAAATATCTTCAACTGGTTCAGTATGCTAGCTAATAGTGGCTGCTGGAAGTCTAAGGTACTTCCCATTGGGGACATACTGATCATCCCGTGGAAGCATGGCTTTGGTGTCCCCAGCTCTATAGGAGACTCTACTGGCTGAGACAAGATCTGAGACCAAGGCGGGAAAAGGTAGGTTGCTCGCAATTTGTACGTGTCCCATGGCATTCCGGATATGTCTTGGTAGATTCAGAGGTTGGTCTGTAAGGATGCTCCATAGTAGAACGGCCATGTCTGCAGTGAAGGAGGACTCGTGAGTGCTCAGAAAGACGTAATGGGACATGATCTGTGTCTAGACGCGAGCCTCCAAAGTAAGTGCTGAAGCTGAGATTCCCTTAGGGCGGGTACGATGGTATCCGTAGATCCATCTGCTGCCAGGTAATGCGATAACTCTAAGAACAGTGTCCCAGTCAAATTGGTATATCTGGCACTTGAGTGCGGCTTTTTGAAAGGCATCCAATCCTTCTGGAATAGTGGGAAGACTTAGAGCTTTCTGAATGGCTTCTTCTGTAGGAAGCTCCATTGTCTTCGTGTAATTTGCGGCTCAACAAAAGTAGCAATATTGGGCGGGAGGATAAGAAGGTGTTCGTTGTTGTAACTCTGTTCAGCTAGAATGGGGAACATCTGCTCACAGTAGCGATTGGGAAATCGCGCAGTGTCCTTTGCTGGGAAGGCTTTTTCTTTTTCATCAACCTTTATAATCCACTTAATCCTTTTTGTTGAGGGCTTGACTACAGTTGAAGAGGGTTCTGCCACTAATGCTCTTTTTGTACCTCTTCTTGCTGGTTGTTTAGGGGTAGCTTTCTCCTTTCCTTTCTTGGTGGCCATTCTGAAAAAGGGAAGAGAAAGTAAAATAAATTGAAAGGAATAGAGCGAGAAAGAGGGTGGTGTAAGTGATAATCAATGCACAATAAAGAAGAAGACGTTAACACATGGTCCGGATTATATGTGAAAAGTTCATCAATGGAAATATAGCAAGTGCATGTAGGACAATGAAATGCAAGAGGTTTATTGGCATGCAGGCAAAGGCATGAGTAGCATAGATCAAGCATTCAATGTCCAATTTAAATATGTTATCACTCGTAATGAACCATCACATTTGTATTGACAATTAAATTTAATGAATAAAATAGTAAAGAGAATTTGTGAAAAGCAAGCATTGAATATTAGAGTAGAAAGATGTAGAGAAGTTCATAATGCCATATGGGCTTTTTCACAAACACATAGCATGCATGTAGAAGAAGCTCTTTAAAGTAAGAATTAGAACATGCCAGTAATCCCTAAAAAAGTGATATATAATTGTCAAACAGATTTACAACAATCCACAAGCAATAAATAATGACCTACATAAATTGATAACACCAAGTAAAAAGGAAAGAGAAAGAAAAAGAAAATATGAATAATGAAGGTAAAAAGAAAAGAAAAGAAGATGACATATAAAAATGAGAACAATAATAGAAAAGTAGTGAGGGGAGAAGTAAAAGAAAAACCTTGTTAATGGGGTGAGGGAGAGTAAAAAGTGAAAAAGAAGGAAGAAGAGAAGAAGGGAGGGGAAGAAATAAGGAGGGAAAAGAGAAAATAGGATTAGGGGAGAAAAAGATATGATAATTGGAAAATTAGGGTGAGCTGTGCGGCGCAAGCGACGCGGACGCATGGGGCACGTGATCGCGTGACTTGCGCTGAAGTGGATTGACGCGGTCGCGTCGGTCACGCGGTCGCGTGACACAATCTATGCTACTGGCACGAGGGCAGCCTCGCGCTCGCACAACTCTCTGTTCAAATTATTATTAGTGCCAAATTTTAAGTGACGTGATCGCATGGGGCATGCGATCGCGTGAGTGGGCTTTAGAAGAATGTGACGCGGTTGCGTGGGTCACGCGGCCGCGTGGGTAGAATTGTGCGTTCAGCACCAATCCAGCACCACGCTAGCACAATAATTGGTTGTGCACCCTTTTACGTCGAAATCCAGGGCATGCGGCCGCGTGGGGCACGCGGTCGCGTGAGAGGCCATTATTCCATATGACGCGGTCATGTGGGACGATTTGTGCCATTGGCACGCCTCCAGCGCTGCTCCTGCGTAACTTTCTGTTCATATTAATATTGTCTCCCATCTCTTTGCGACGCGGATGCGTCGCTGATGCGGTCGCGTCGTGTGCTCAAAAATTTTTTTTTTAAATAAACATATGTAAATGCAGATGCACGAAATGTACTAATAAAGAGAAGAGTTATTGAATGAGAAAACTAAAAATAAAAAAAAGAACGATCATACCATGCTGGGTTGTCTCCCACCTAGCACTTTGCTTTAACGTCCGTAAGTTGGACGCTCCACTAGCTCAGTCTTCGGCTACGTGGGGATCTTCCAAGCGGAAGATCTCGAGCTCCTTGTCTTTCTTCCGCTTCTCACCATGGTACAGCTTTAAACGATGTCCGTTAACTTTGATAAGTTCAGAGCTTGAAGGATGGCTAAGGTGATAAACTCCGTATGGTTCGGCTTTCTCTACTCTGTATGGACCTTCCCATCTAGATCTTAACTTGCCTGGCATAAGCCTCAGTCGAGACTTGTAAAGGAGGACTGAGTCCCCAGGTTGGAACTCTTTTCTCTTGATGTGCTAATCATGTACAGCGTTCATCTTCTCCTTGTATAGTCTTGAGTTCTCATAAGCTTCTAGGCGAAGGCTTTCCAGTTCTTGCAGTTGCAACTTCCTTTCAGCTCCGGCTCCCCCAATTCCCATGTTGCATTCCTTTACTGTCCAAAAGGCTTTGTGCTCTACTTCAACAGGGAGATGTCAAGCTTTTCCATAAACTAAGCGGAAAGGACTCATCCCAATGGGTATTTTCTATGCTGTTCTGTATGCCCAGAGTGCATCTTGTAGCCTGGTGCTCCAGTCTCTTCTATGAGGTTTGACTATCTTCTGCAAGATACGCTTTATCTCTCTATTTGACACCTCGGCTTGCCCATTAGTCTGACGATGGTAGGCTGTTGCAACTTTATGAATTATTCCATGCTTCTTCATTAGTCCTGTTAGTCTCCTGTTACAAAAGTGGGTGCCTTGATTGCTCACGATTGCTCGTGGTGATCCAAAGTGACAAATAATATGGTTTTTCACAAAGGAAACAACAGTGTTAGCATCATCAGTGCGGGTAGGAATTGCTTCCACCCATTTGGAAACGTAATCCACAGCTAACAATATATAAAAATAACCATTGGAATTTGGGAATGGACCCATGAAGTCAATGCCCCAAACATCAAAAATTTCACAGAAAAGCATAATTTATTGAGGCATCTCATCCCTCCTGGATATATTACCAAATTTCTGGCATGGAAAACAAGATCTACAAAATTCAGCAGCATCCTTAAAAAGAGTAGGCCACCAGAATCCACAGTCTAAGATTTTTCTAGCAGTTCTTTGAGGGCCAAAATGTCCTCCACTCTCAGATGAGTGACAGGCCTCTAAGATGGACTGGAATTCTGATTGAGGCACACACCGCCTAATTATCTGGTCAGCGCTACATCTCCATAAATATGGGTTATCCCATATATAATATTTAGACTTGCTTTTCAACTTGTCTCTCTGATGCTTAGAAAAGTGTGGAGGAAAAGTGCAGCTAACTAGATAATTAGCTACAGGCGCATACCAAGGGACTATCTCGGATACTGCTTGCAGGTTATCAAATGGGAAATTATCAGCTATAGGAGTGGAGTCATCTGTAATGTGCTCAAGGCGACTCAAGTGGTCTGCCACTAAATTTTGGTTACCACTCCTGTCCTTAATTTCTAAATCAAATTCTTGTAATAGCAGTATCCAACGTATAAGCCTTGGTTTGGACTCCTTTTTAGATAATAAATACCTTAGAGCTACGTGGTCTGAATACACTACTACCTTCGCACCAAGTAAACAGGCTCGGAATTTATCCAAAGCAAAAACAATAGCAAGAAGCTCTTTCTCAGTGGTAGTGTAATTGGACTGAGCAGCATCTAAAGTTTTAGACGCATAAGCAATAACAAAAGGATCCTTACCTTCACGCTGAGCCAGTGCTGCTCCTACTACATGGTTGGAAGCATCGCACATTATTTCAAATGGTTGGCTCCAATCTTGTCCTCTTATAATTGGGGTTTGAGTCAGTGCAGTCTTCAGCTTATCAAATGCTTGCTTGCAATTTTCACTGAAGTCGAATTTAATATCTTTCTGCAGTAATCTGGATAAGGGAAGTGCTACCTTACTGAAGTCCTTAATGAACCTCCTGTAAAAACCTACATGGCCAAGGAAAGAATGGACCTCCCTCACAGAAGAGGGGTAAGGTAAACTAGAAATAACATCCACCTTTGCTGGATTTACAGAAATGCCAGTATTAGACACAACATGTCCTAGTACAATCCCTTGTTTAACCATAAAGTGATATTTTTTAAAATTTAATACAAGGTTTGTACTGACACATCTATCTAATACTCTAGATAGTCCATCTAAGCAAAGGCTAAAGGAATCACCATAAACGCTAAAATCGTCCATAAAAACTTCCATACAGTCCTCAATAAGATCAGAGAAAAGATTCATCATGCACCTTTGGAAAGTAGTTGGTGCATTGCACAAGCCAAAGGGCATTCTCTTGTAAGCATAAGTCCCAAAAGGACATGTAAAAGTAGTCTTTTCCTAATCCTCAGGAGCTATATAAATATGGAAATAACTTGTGTAACCATCTAAGAAACAATAATGTGATTTACCTGACAGAAAATCCAGCATTTGATCAATGAATGGAAGAGGATAGTGATCCTTACGGGTTGCTTGGTTGAGACGCCTGTAATCAATGCAGACCCTCCAAACGTTCTGAACTCTGGTTGTCAGGAGCTCTCCATGCTCATTCCTCACTGCAGTGATGCCAGACTTCTTCGGCACTACTTGTACTGGGCTCACCCATTCACTGTCTGAGATGGGATAGATGATATCTGCATCCAGTAGTATAGTCACTTCCTTCTTAACAACCTCTAAGATTCAGTCTTCTCTGGGGTTGACGGACAGGTCTTGCTCCCTCTTCTAAAAATATTCTGTGCTCACATACTTGAGGGTTGATGCCTACTATGTCTGCCAAACTCCAACCAATTGCCTTTTTGTGCTTCCTCAGCACATCAAGTAGCTGCTCTTCCTGTTGAGGAGTGAGTTACCTTGCAATGATAACTGGGAACTTCTGCTTGTCTTCAAGGTAAGCATATTTGAGGTGTGGGGGAAGGGGTTTCAACTCTAGCTTCTGCTCATGGTCAGGCTCTGGATTATCTGAAGCTAGTGAAAATGCCGAAGTGCCCTCATTGTCGTTCACGAGTATCCCCACACTCGAACCTTATCCTGTGTGCTTCTCTTCAAATTCCTCCTGATGGACCTCAGCTACTGTTTTATCAATGATTCACACTGGAGGATAGAATGATCCTCCAGAGGATGCTTCACAACTCCATTTAAATTGAAGATTACTACTCGGCTATCTATTTCAAAAGAGTATGTTCCTGAAAAAGCATCTAATTTAAACTTTGAGGTCTTCAAGAATGGTCTTTCGAGTAGGACTGATGATGGCTTCTCTGAGTCATTTGGGGGCATCTCCAAAATATAAAAATCAGTGGGGAATGTGAGTCCCTTAAAGCCCACTAAAACATCTTCAGCAACTCCAGCCACTGTAATAATGCTTTTATCTGCTAACACAAAATGAGCTGCCGACCTTTTTAAGGGAGGGAGCCTCAAAATATCATATATAGACAAAGGCATTATACTAACACATGCTCCTAAATCATACATGCAGTCAGAAATTATTACACCACCAATAGTACAATTAACCATACAAGGACCTGGGTCACTACACTTTTCAGGTAAACCTCCCATTAAAGCAGATATGGAACTACCTAAAGGAATAGTTTCTAATTCATTAATTTTGTCTTTATGTATACATAAATCTTTTAGAAACTTTGCATATTTAGGTACCTGTTGAATAACATCAAATAAAGGAACAGTTACCTCAACCTTTTTGAATATCTCTACCATTTTGGGATCAGATTCCAGCTGCTTCCTGGGCTTCCTTGCAAGTTGAGGAAATGGAATGGGAGTGGTATCTTCTGCAGTGTCTGCGCCTTTTGGTGCTCCCTCTTGTGGTTGCACTTATTCTTCTTCAGCTATGTCCTGTATGTCCTCTTCTTCTTCAACATCTTCTATTTCCACTACCTCTTCAGCTGAGGCGTGCTCTGGTGGGTTTGGCTCCTCCTGGTTCCTCTCATGCAGTGTGGTTCCGGACCTGAGGGTAATGGCATTAATACCACCCTTTGGATTGGGTAATGGTTGGAGGGGATTCCACTAGAGCTCAAAGACTGATTATTGGGGTTATTCATTGATCTAATCTGTGAGACAAGAGCTTGCAAAGTAGCATTCAGACCATTCAGAGTGGTTTGAATGTTATTTTCTATGGTCTGTTGTCTCCGATCAATAGTTTGTAGTAAGTCATCATTAGAAGACGAAGAAGGATAAGTAAATTGAGAAGTCTGCTATTGGGTATTCTGTGGTCCTTGGGATTGCCTCAGGTGAGGTACTCTGTAAGGCTGATTCTGATTCTGCTGCCTGTTGTTGTTGTTATTCCACCTCTGATTTCTCTGATTATCTCTGCCTCCTCTGTTGTTATTGTCCCTCCAATTCTGGTTAGAATTATCCTGCCATCCATGGTTGTAATTGCCACCTTGATTGTACCCTTGGTTGGGGCGGTCATAGAAGTTATGAGTGGCTGCCACGGTGTTATCTTCCTGCTGGAGCTGCGGACATTCATCAGTATAATAGCTATAATCAGCATAAATTCTGCAGACTCTCTGTGGGACAAACTGTTGGCTTTGCTGCGCTGGAGAAGGTTGAGCTTGCTAAACTTGTTGATTCAATTGCATTTGCTTCAGCAAGTTGGTCATTTCACAGATACTCTGAGTTAGAGCAGCAGTCTCTCTGCTAGAGGATACTTTTGTAACGGCTTTTGAACGGCCTTGTTTCTGCCTGTGGTTCCTAGTAGATTCAGCTAAGTCGCTGATCAATTGCCATGCCTCATCAGTGGTCTTGTACTTCTTCATAGACCCATTGCTAGCACTTTCCAATGTGGTCTTATCCTGGGGCCTCATGCCCTGTGTGACATAATTGAGTAACACTATCTTGTCAATCATGTGGTGGGGGCATGCTTCCAGAAGATTATTGAGGTGCTCCCAGTATTCATAGAGAGTCTCGTTGTCATCCTGAACAATCATGGAGATGTCTTTCCTCAGTTTATCAGTAACTTCAGCTGGGAAGAATTTTTCCAAAAATTCTTTTCTGAGTGTATCCCAGTCGAATATAGTTGCTGTGGATTGAGTGTAGTACCACTCTCTCGCCTTTCCCTCAAGAGAAAACGGGAAAGCTTTCAGCAAAATTGAAGTTTCATTTGCACCGTCACGCCTGACAGTAGAACAGGCTGCTTGAAAATCTCTCAGGTGCTTGATAGGCTCTTGATCAGGTAAGCCATGAAACTTGGGCATCAGATTGAGCAGTGCAGTTTTTAATTCAAAGTCTGTAGCCACCGCTGGGTGATGCGCTTGAAACGGTTGCATGGTAAAATTAGGGGCTCCTTCCTCCTAGATGGTAACTCTCCTAGGTGCTGCCATATCGTCTACACATAAAACAACCGAATCAGTAGAACGGGGCTGGTTTCTTCCTCAAATGACGTTTCAGATCCGCCCTCAGAGAGGACTAACCGACGCCGAGCTCGCCTTATTCATGAGATGGTTCTTTCAAGCAGGAAGTGAACGCGTCATCTAGCGAAAGAAACAAGCAGCTCATAGTAGCAAAATAAAATAAAATACAAATAAATAAATAAAAATCCAATTAATAACTTTAGCACTCTATTGCAACTCCCCGGCAACGGCGCCAAAAATTGACGTGGGCGGAAATTGGCTAATTAAGAATGATTATAAAATATGCGTTGTAAGTATAATTCTCAACCAACCAGAAATCCGCTTTATCAATTTAGAAGGGTGTCACAAAATTAAAATTAAAATACTGGGAGTATGGATCCCAGGTCGTCTCCCAACGAGTTGCAGGAAAGTGTGCTATTTTATTAATCAGATGTTTTCAAAAGAAGTTGAGTTGGGTAAATAGGGAATTAAATTAGGGAAATTAAGTAATTTAAATAAAAGCCTTGACTGGGAGTTGATTAGATGGAAGCCCTATTCTTGTTGCAGTACTCTCAAGATTAATTGCCAATTGAGATTTATTGTGTTTAGTTGTCCCTTACTAAGTAAGAGAAAGTCAAACAAGTTGGAATGCTGTTCTATCCACAGGTTCCAATCCACTCTTGGGAGGATTGGTGTTAGTGACTAGAGAGCAATCCAACAATAAACCCAATTACAATCTTTCTCTTGAGCATTTCAACTCAAGGATTCCTTTCATCGACTCCCCATCAAGTTAGGGGACTACTCGCTCATTGTAAATGTAAAATTCTAACGTAAGAAAAGGAATTAAAGAAAGACATGATAAATAATGATCAAGGATTAATTAAAAATAAAAGTAATTCTTGTATTAATAAATGCTAAAATAATCCAATAGTAAAATTAAGTAAATTAAGGAACATGGAAGAGTAAAATACAAGTGAAAAGAACAAACTAGAATGTCGAAGTCTTGATGAGGCAATAACTCTTCTCAATATCCCAATGTAAAACAATGAACATAACAAATCCTAAAAAAACTATGAATGTGTAGAGAGAAAAAAACCTAGAGGAGGAGTAAAACTAGATCTAAAAACTAAAACTATGCGGAATGAATGTTCTCTCTGGTTTTTGCATGTTCTCTGGCTCTAGTCTGCTTTTCTGGGCCAAAAACTGGGTCAAAATGGGGCCCAAAATTGCCCCCAACGATTCTGCAGATTATGCAGATCGCACATGTCACGCGATCGCGTCGCTCATGTGGACGCGTCATTCGGCGTTCTGCTTTGCCACGCGGTCGCGTCATCCATGCAGCCGCGTCACTCATGCTATTCCATGCCGCGCGGTCGCGTCATCCATGCGGCCGCGTCACTGCGATTTGCTCTTCTCCGCGCGGTCGCGTTGTCCATGCGGCCGCGTCGCTTCTCGCTAGTCATCTCCTCAATTTCTTGTGTTCCTTCCATTTTTGCAAGCTTCCTTTCCAATCTCCAACTCATTCATGCCCTATAAAGCCTAAAACACTTAACATACAGATCACGGCATCGAATGGGATAAAGGAGAAATAAAATACGTAATTAAAAAGTCTCTAGAAAGCAGTTTTCAATCATGCAATAATTTTAGGAAGGGAATGTAAATGCATGCTAATTTAATGAATAAGTGGGTAAAGATCATGATAAAACCACATAATTAAACACAAAATAAACCATAAAATAGTGGTTTATCAGGGCTCATGTGGGCGAACGTTTGCCATAATCGGGGCCTTAGATAAATAAGCTTTAATCGAATCGAATGCTGACTGATGCTCATTCGTCCATTCGAACTGAGTCATTCTTTAGCTTCACTAAAGGTGCAAATACTCGAGTCTGACCAAAAAGATTTGAAATAAATCTTCTGATATAATTCACCTTTCCTAGGAAGGATTGCACTTCTTTTTTTGATTTGGGTGCAGATAACGCCAAAATTGCATCTGCCTTATTTTTATCAATTGCAATCCCTTTTTTATGAACAACAAAACCTAAGAAATTTCTAGCCGACACCCCAAAAGCACATTTTAAAGGGTTCATTTTTAATCCTTTCTTCCTCATGGTGACAAATGCCCTTCGTAGGTGATCAATATGTTGATTCACCGAAATCGATTTGACCATGACGTCATCGATATACACTTCTATAAATTTTCCGATAAACTCATGAAATATAGAATTCATTGCTCGTTGATAAGTAGCACTAGAATTTTTCAAACCAAAGGGCATAACTACCCATTCATAAGTGCCTAACGCCCCAAGACAATGAAAGGCAGTTTTGGACATATCATCTTCTGCAATGAAGATTTGGTTATATCCTGAATAACTATCCATAAAAATTAAGATTTTGTTTCCCGTTGCAAAATCGATCAACATATCTGCAATTGGCATAAAGTATTCATCCTTTGGAGTAGCATTATTCAAGTCTCAAAAATCAATACATACTCTTAACTTCCCATTTTTATTCATTACAGGAACAATATTCGAAACCCATTCCATATATCGTGCAGTTCGAATAAATTTTGCTTTAATTAAGCATTCAATTTCCTCTTTAATCTTTTGATTGATTTCTGGAGCAAAGCAACGAGGGGTTTGCTTTACAGGTCGAGCATTTGGTTTCAATGCTAATCGATGCTCTACAAGAGAACTCTCGAGACTAGGCATCTCATGATAATCCCAAGCAAAACAATCTTTAAATTCATGTAAAAAATGGAAAAGTTCTGTTCAAAAAGGATCGACAAGATCTTTACAAATATATGTAATTCGAACATCATCAAAAGTCCCTAAATTAATTTCTTCTAAAAGATCTTGAGATTCAAACCCTTTGAAATGGTCATCATCTTTTACTGAATATTTTTCGAAACCCAAAGGCTCTAGATTATAGATGCAAGCAAAAGAAAAATCAATAGATTCATTGGGAATTGAATATACTTGATCATTTATTAAATTAACATCCTGATTTTCAACACCATGTACTTCTGCTACTACATCAGCAGTTCAGTTTGAAACATCATTTGGATTACAGAAAATAAGAAAAACAAATGCCATGAGAAAACTCGATAGAAGGCATCGAGTTACTACAATCACTTAAAGAACTTACATTCCTAAATGATTCCACTTCATCAGAGGAACCATTTTTATTTTCTACAAAAAGAAAATTACTTAAATAATTGTTTAAAGTTACCAGGTAATCGAAAACTCCCTCAACCTGGTCCATAGGGCAACTGTTCCGAGGGTTACCTGAAACTGGAGGTCGATCTCGGATGAGATCTTCTGTACTAGTCGGAGATAACGTGTCCGACTGGCTGATGGCGGCCGGAGCTGTTGTATCCGACTTGTTGGATTTACAGCACTGCTAATCCTTGGTCACCGAAGGGTGGGGGTACCTGCAAGAGACTCCGATGCTTAAGTTAGCACGAGTATTAAGCAGGTTTTTTGTAGAATAAGAGTATGAGTTATACCTGGGTGTTCCAGTGTATTTATAGTAGTGTGGGCTGACCTTTCTGATAAGATAAGTTAATTATCTTATCTTATCTTATCCTGTTTTGGATGAAGTCAGCTTATCTTCAAGGGAACCGCCTTTATCTCTATAGGCTGGGATTGCCTTTGGATTTGGGTCGTGTTCCTCTATTTGGGCCCTTTATTGGGCTTTCCTGTCGATTTGGCCGAGCTCTTTAGAAGAGGTCGGGTAGTCTGACCTGAAGAGGTCGGTCGCTTTGTCACCAATCATCCCGGGTCGGGTAACTCGACCCAGGGTATGAACAATGCCCCTGCTTGAGCTCGGTCTTCTTTTTTGACTTCGATCTTTAGTGAAACCAAGTTCAAGCATTTTGTCAATTTCTTCCTTTTGTAGACTCTTTTTGAATGTAGAACGTTTTTCTCTAAAAGCGTGCGCTTTTATATCAGCGCTTCATTTTTTGGGAATGTGAGAGGGTTTAATACCTTTATTAATTGGTATTAATTGCCCCGTTTTCTCTTGGCTTTTATTTTGAATCTCTCAATCAAAAAATGATTTCTCTTCTTCACTCTTCTTCGTAACTTCTTCCTTTACTCTCTCATTTTCTGTTTCTTTCGTAGTTCCTTCTTGCAACGCCTGTTCTGCTACTGCTTTCTGAGGAAGAGGGGTGATTTCCAGATTTCTCCTTCTATCTTCGCAGTTTTTCCGCTTCGAGTGGTGGCTTTGGTGTTTCTTCTCTTCAGCTTCCTTTTTATTTTCCAGGTTCGATTTTCTTCCTCTGTTTCTTTATATGTCTATTTTTTGAATTTTGCTCAGAGAAATTTTTAATCTTTTCTGCTTTTACTGTACCTGATGTGTTCTGGAATTTCTTCGTTTTTGGTGTGAATCTTTTTTCTTTTCTTGTTGCCTGAATCTAAAAATTGGGGCTTTTGCATGTTTGTTGTCATTTCTGCTTGTGCCTTCGATGGTGGTTTTGCTTGATTCTGAAAAAGTTTGTGTCTTTGGTGATTTTCTGCTGGGCATTTTTGATTTTGACAATGCTTTGGCTGATAGACTGTAGAAAGGTAGTGACTTTGTGTTTTTTACTTCCTTTGTTTTCGTTTGAAACCTTATTTTCTCCTTTGATGAGTGCCGGGACGTAAGCTATAGAATTTTCTTGAAACCTTGCTTTGTTACTGCCTCTAAAGGATGCCCCAGGGCTTTGGTTTGAGTCTTGGGGTTTTCCTTTCCTGTTTGTTCGTCTGTCGAGTTATTTTGCCCCTCATCCGAGATATTTTGTTAGTAATCCACTCTTCTTTTCTTATTGTAGGATTTAGTTGGCCTCATGTCTTCTCGCAATAACGTTGTAGAGATGTCTTCCCAGGTTCCCGAGGGCATGGCCGATTGGCTGGACTCGATGGTTCTTATGTGTGTCTCTTTGGTTGATTCCGAGTTTTGTGCGCAGCTTAGGCAGTTTCATAGGGTCTGTAGTAATCCTGGTGATGAGAAGAATTATGAACTTGTCCCTCCCTCTTTTGAGGAGAGAGTTTGTTTCTCTACTCGGGTTGTTAATGATCGCCCTTTTTTCTATGCTTATGACTTCTTCTTTGGTCAGCTGGGTATCACCCTTCCTTTTACTGAGTTTGAGACCGACCTGTTATGGTCCTGTAATGTTGCTCCCTCTCAACTTCACCCTAATTCCTGGGGTTTCATTAAAATTTTTCAATTGTTGTGTAATGGTTTTGGTATCCCTGCCTCGCAATCTCTCTTTTTCTACCTATTTGTCTTGACAAAGCCTGGAGTAGTAAAAAAGAAGGCAGCATGGGTCTCCTTCCGATCTTCCCAAGGAAAGAAGGTCTTTTCCATGTTTGATGAATCGTTTCGCGATTTTAAGAACTATTTTTTCAAGGTCCGAGCTATTGAAGGAGCTCGGCCCTTTTTCCTGGATGAGAATGATGAGCCCGCCTTTCCCTTGGAATGGCAAAAAGATGTGAGAGTGTCCAGGTATACGTGGGAAATATTGGATGAGGCTGAGCGAGCTTTTGTGACTGTCTTGGAAAAACACTGGGGTCAATCCCCCTATCTTGATACAACGAAATTTTTAACCAATCCCTCTCTTCTTCAGCTGAGCTGGGTATTTTGCGTTTCCTTTGTTATCTGTTTATATTGCTTGTGAATGCCTTTCCGACTTGTAGCTTAATTTCTTACTGTTGTGTCTTATTTGCAGAGGCGATGAAGAATAATGAATCCATGAAGGCTTTTAAGAGGGCACAGAAGGCGACTGCTGCCAAAAACATCTCGGCAAGGCGGCCGGGGAGGGATCTTCCCAAGTGCGTGTGAGGCCGTCCATGCCGAGTTCTCCTGGGATGAGGAAGGTGATCCCTACTCCCCGAGTTCGTCTGGCTGACCCTCTTCCAACTTCTACTGCTCCTTCTGTCGCTCCTCCCAATAAGAAACAAAAAACAGTTGAGCCCTTCGACCTCGATGCTCCCGACTTTAATGATATTGAATTTGTAGATCAGCAAATCGGCCCCTATGGCGCCCTTTCTATGGACGATGTGTCCATCCTTCATCATTTGGAATTTATGACCCAAAACAACATAAAGATGGCGTATATGGGGGATGCTCTGCACCGAACTGCTCAGAACCTACCTTTCCATGCCACCAAAGCATTTATGGAGGAGGCAAAGCAAGAGTTCGACCGGATGAATGGGCTGAAGAAGGAGCTCGAGGTGAAGGTGGCCAAGCTGGAAAAAGATCTAGAGAACGAGAAGGCGAGTTCCCTTTCTCTGGCAGCTTCTGTGCGGTTGGCCGAGGACACGGCAATGATGCATAAGGATAGTTACGTTATGTCCTATCGGGAGGTGATGCGCCTGAGGGGGGAGCTGGAGAGTGCCCGGGAAGATTATTCTGAACTTCAAGGTCATCTTGTTGGCAGCGTGACTGCTGCTTATGAGAACCTGAAGGAGCAAGTTCGGGTTATTGCTCCCGAGGCCGACCTGACCCTCTTCAGCCTGGATAATGTTGTCAAGGATGGCAAGATTGTCCCTGATGACGAGGATGATGATAATGTCGAACTTCCCCCTATGTCCTCTGCTAAGGTGTCGACTTCTGCTGTTCCTACCGAGGTCGACCCTCCCACCTCTGATCCTGACTGCCAGATCTTAAACTGAGATGACGGTACTGTAGATGCTGTTCTTCTCCAGACTCGTCCTCCGTCTCCTGCTAAAAAGTCTTCTGACCCTTAGCTTCATTCATTCTGGATATTTATATAGTTGGCCCAGCTTGTGGGCTTTTTAAACTCTTTATGTTTTGTTAACTGCTGACACTTTCTTGTTGCTTTCCTAGCAACTTTTATTTTTGAAAAACAAAAGGTAGCTCGCTTAGCTTTTTAAGGTAGGTTTTGGTGGCCTCCAAGGCTTTTATAACTTTTTGTAGACTATATCATGCTTTTTGTGCTTGATTTGGTATCTCTTCTGTTTTCTGAGAATGTTGGAACCTTGCAGCTCGACCTTTTTGGATTTGCTTTGTACTTTTGTAGCTTGAATCCTTTGTGGTTGTGGTTATGTGGGTCTAACTTGTTTTTCGGTTTTTTGCTCTTGCTTGTATTTCTGTCGATCTATAACCGATTTCTTCAAGTTAGTCTTCCATGTTGTTTTGGTAGTCCTGTTCCGGTTTTCTCAGGGGTTACCTTTGTAACTTGCTTTGTAGTAGGGCGACTTCTTTACGTCATTCTTTTCTAAGTTATTTTTGTAATCCTCTTTCTTGGATCTTTGTCAGATCTCTTTCAGGGATTGCTTTTATAACTTTTTAGTAGTAGGAGTCCGACTTCGTTATATCGGTCTCCTTTAAGTTATTTTTGCAAATAACTTTTTAGTAGTAGGAGTCCGACTTCGTTATGTCGGTCCCCTTTAAGTTATTTTTGTAGTCCTCTTTTTTAGACCTGTGTCAGGTCTCTTTCAGGGACTACTTGTATAACTTTTTAGTTTTGGGTTGACTTTGTTATGTCGGGCCCTTCTAAGTTAAAGTAATCCTCTTTAATAGGGTTGGCCAGACCTCTTTCCAGGGTTTACTTATAACTTGGGTTGACTTGGTCCGACTTCTTAATGTCGGCCAGTCTTTAAGTTATTATTTTAAAAATCCGTAAGACCTCGTCAGGTTCTTTTTTAGATCACTTTCGATAACTTCTTACATTATTCTGCGTTCATCTTTGCCAATTTGTAGAAAGTGGTTGTCATCTCTAGATCGTCCTTTGGGTGAATCGCGTTTTCACCTTTATCAGACGGTTATCTTTATCGTGATCGTGCAGTAAAATTATTTTTTTTTCACTTTCTGCCGATCTGTTGCTTTATAATCGGACGATGAATACTTCAGATTAATGCGTCTTGAAATCTTGTAGAATATCTAAAATATATATTTATTCAAAGGAAAGTGCAAATATGTACATGTGGGAATTTTTCATCCCTTTATGTCGAATAGTGTTTGAGTCTCAACTTGGTGCCCTCATTAAAAAACCTTTTCAGGAAAAAGAGTGCATCCAATGGTGAGATCTTTTACTTTTCTAGCTGTAGTACCTTCTTAGGTTGCAGGCGTGCCATGATCTGGGGAGCTCTCGTCCATCGAGTTCGGACAGTCTGTAGTAGCCCTTTCCGAGTACTTTTACAACTCGGTAGGGTCCTTTCCAGTTTGCTGCCAACTTTTCTTCTCCTGGTCGAGTTGTTCCAATATCATTTCGGATTAGGATGAGGTCGTTCTCCGTGAAACTTCTTGGCACTACCTTTTGATTATATCTGGAAGCCATTCGACGTTTTAGTGCTTCTTCCCTGATCCGACCTCTTTCCTGAATTTCAGGTAGTAGGTCGAGTTCTTCCTTCTGAAGTTGAGAGTTGGCCTTTTCATTGTAGTGGACTACTCTGGGTGACCCTTCCTCGATCTCTACTGGGATCATTGTCTCCACTCCGTATGCTAGTCGAAAGGGTGATTCATTTGTCGTGGAGTGTGGCGTCGTTCGATATGCCCATAGGACTTGCGGAAGTTCTTCGGCCCAAGCTCCCTTTGCATCTTGTAGTCTCCGTTTTAACCCTGCCAATATGACTTTGTTGGCAGCTTCGGCCTGTCCATTGGCTTGAGGGTGTTCGACGGAGGTGAACTGGTGCTTTATATTCAAGTCGGCTACTAGTCTCCTGAAGCCTGCGTCTGTGAATTGAGTGCCATTGTCTGTGGATATGGAGTATGGAACCCCGAACCTCGTGACAATATTCCTGTATAGGAATTTTCGACTTCTTTGAGCGGTGGCGCTGGCTAGGGGCTCTGCCTCAATCCATTTTGTAAAATAGTATACTCTGACTATGAAGAATTTTACTTGTCCTGATCCCTGGGGAAAGGGTCCGAGAAGATCAAGTCCCCATTTTGCAAATGGCCAAGGCGAGGTTACACTGATGAGCTCTTCTGGCGGGGCGATGTGGAAGTTGGCATGTTTTTGACATGGTGGACATGTCTGTAGGGTTGGCCAATAAAATCCCGCTCGAAGTACTTTTTTGGCAAGAGCTTGTGCTCTGAGATGATTGCCGCACATGCCGCCATGTACTTCTTCTAACAGTTCCCTTGTGTTGTTGGTCGGCACGCATTTAAGTAGTGGTATTGAGATCCCTCTTTTGTACAAGATGTTGTTTATAATAGTGTAGTACTGTGCCTCCCTTTTTAATCTTTTCGCCTCTTTTTCCTCCGTGGGGAGCGTCTCTGCTTTGAGGTAGTTAATTATGGGGGTCATCCATCCTTGGTCCTGACTTGTGATGGCTAGGATTTTTTCTGCTTCCGATATTGACGGGTTCTGTAGTATTTCCTGGATGAGGCTTCTATTGTTGTCCCCTAGTTTGGTGCTGGCTAGTTTTGAGAGTGCGTCAGCTCGGGCATTTTGCTCGCGGGGTATGTGGTAGATTTTATATTCCCCGAGTTGTCCGAGCTGTTCCTAGGTTTTATCCAAATACTTTTTCATGGTGGGATCCTTGGGTTGATAGCTCCCTGTTATCTGCGAGGTGACTACTTGTGAATCGCTGTAAATGTTGAGTTTTTTAGCTCCAACCTCTGTAGCCAGCTTCAAATCGGCTAATAACGCTTCGTATTCCGCCTGGTTGTTTGAGGCCGGGAACCCGAACTTGAGGGAGAGCTCAACTTGGGTTCCTTGGTTGCTTTCTATTATCACGCCTGCGCCGCTTCCAGTCTTATTTGAAGAACCGTCCACGTAGAGATTCCATTCTGTGGGGGTCTCCAAGGCATCTGTGAATTCTGCGATAAAATCGGCTAGGTACTGTGATTTAATGGCCGTCCAAGCTTCATATTGGAGGTCAAATTCTGATAACTCGACTGCCCATTGTAAAATTCTGCCTGCTAAATCTGTTTTCTGCAATATTCCTTTTATGGGCTGGTTGGTTCGAACTTAATGGTGTGAGCCTGGAAGTACGGGCGAAGTCGTCGAGATGTTAGAATGAGAGTATAGGCAAACTTTTCTATTTTCTGGTAGTTCAGCTCGGATCCTTGTAGTGCTTTGCTAATAAAGTAGACGGGTTGTTGCCCACTTTCGTCTTCTCTGACTAGTGTTGAGGCTATTGCCCGGCTTCCTACTGCGAGATATAGTACGAGTGGTTCTCCTTCTTGTGGTCGAGATAAGATAGGCGGTCGTCCTAAGAACTCCTTGAAGTCTTGGAAGGCTTGTTCGCATTCTATCGTCCATTCGAACTGTTTTCCCTTCCTTAAAGTAGCATAGAAGGGGAGAGATCTTATCGCTGCCCCTGCTAAGAATCTGGATAGGGCGGCCAATCTCCCGTTGAGTTGCTGCACTTCTTTAACACAGGTCGGGCTCTTCATGTTGAGTATGGCTTGGCATTTATCTGGGTTTGCTTCAATTCCTCTTTGTGTGAGCATGAAACCTAGGAATTTGCCTGCTTCTACTGCAAAGGTGCATTTTGCCGGATTAAGTCGCATGTCGTGCTTCCTTATGGTGTCGAACACTTGAGCCAGGTCGGACAATAATGTATCTTCACTTTGTGTCTTTATCAACATGTCGTCCACATAGACTTCCATGATCTTTCCAATGTGGTCTGAGAAGACTTTATTCATCAGCCTTTGATAAGTAGCTCCTGCGTTCTTGAGACCGAAGGGCATTATGATGTAGCAGTAATTTGCTTTTGGCGTTAAAAACGAGGTCTTTTCTTGATCTGGTGGATACATGGGGATTTGGTTGTATCCCGAGTATACGTCCATAAACGAGAGGTATCTATATCCGGAGGAAGCATCTACCAGAGCGTCGATATTTGGGAGTGGGTAAGGATCTTTTGGGCAGGCTTTGTTGAGATCGGTGTAATCGGTACACATTCGCCACTTCCCATTTGATTTTTTCACCAAGACGACGTTGGCTAGCCATAATGGATACTTGACTTCTCTTATGAATCCTGCCTCCAGTAGTGCCTGTACTTGCTCTTCCACCGCTTGGGATCACTCTGGTCCAAGTTTTCTTCGTTTCTGCTGCACCGGCCGAGATCCCGGATAGACCGCCAACTTGTGGCACATTAGCTTGGGGTCTATACCTGGCATATCTGCGGCTTTCCATGCGAAAAGATCGACATTATCGCGTAAGAATTGTATCAGTAATTCTTTTGAGTCTCCTCTTAGGATCGTTCCGATATTAGTTGTTTTGTCTGAGGTGTCTCCGATTTGAACCTTCTCTATCTCGCCTTCCGGCTGCGGACAGAGTTCTTCTCGTCGCTGAACTCTGCCAAGCTCAATTGTATGAAACTCTTCTCCTCTGCCTCTGAGGTTTAGACTTTTGTTATAACAGCGGCGTGCCATCTTTTGATCTGCTTTTACCGTGGCTATCCCTTCTATGGTTGGGAATTTCATGCATAGATGTGGAGTTGAGACTATTGCACCGAGTTGATTGAGTGTTGTCCGACCTATTAGGGCATTGTAGGCTGAACTTACGTCGACCACGATGTAGTCTATCTTGAGGGTCCTGGATTGGTTCCCTTTTCCGAAGGTTGTGTGTAGCGATACGTATCCCAGTGGTTGTACTGGGGTATCTCCTAGTCCGAACAGACTATTCGGGAATGCTCTAAGCTCCTTTTCGTCTAAGCCGAGTTTGTCGAAGGCTGTTTTGAATAAGATGTTGGCAGAACTCCCTTGGTCTACTAATGTGCGGTGTAGATTGGCGTTTTCCAGTATGATAGTGATGACCATGGGGTCGTCGTGTCCCGAGATGATGCTGGATGCGTCCTCTTTAGTGAATGTTATCGTAGGGATGTCGGGTGCTTCCTCCTTTCCCTCGACATGATATACTTCTTTGAGATATCTTTTTTGGGATGATTTGGAGATCCCGCCTCCTGCGAATCCCCCGTGTATCATGTGGACGTGTCTTTCTGGTGTCCGAGGTGATCACTCAGCTCGTCCGTCATCTTCGTCCCTTCGTCTCTTTCTTTGGTCATCATCTCGGGTAGCCAGAAAGCGATCTAATCTTCCTTCTCTCACCAATTTTTCTATGATATTCTTTAAGCCAAAGCACTCGTTGGTGGAGTGCCCTCGAACTCGGTGGTATTCACAATATTCCTTCCGGTTTCCTCCTCCTCTTTTGCCTTTGAGTGGCCGTGCTGGGGAAATTTTCTCCATATGGCAGACCTCTTTATATACATCGACCAGGGATACTCTGAGAGGAGTGTAATTATAGTATTTTTTTATTTTCTCCCCTTGTCGATCTTTTTTCCTTTTGGATTCCTTGTCTTTGTCTCGGTAGGAGGCCCCGGATTTTGAGGTTTCTCCCAGCCAAGCATTCTCTTCCATGTTGATGTATTTTTCTGCTCGCTCCTGTACTTCGTCTAAGGAGGTGGGGTACTTCTTTGATATAGATTGGCTAAAAGGTCCTTCTCGTAGGCCATTGATGAGTCCCATGATGGCAGCCTCTGTTGGTAAACTTTGTATGTCCATGCATGTTTTGTTGAATCTTTCCATGTAGTTGCGAAGACTCTCCCGATCTCCTTGCTTGATCCCTAGTAAACTGGGTGCGTGCTTGGCCTTATCCTTCTGGATGGAGAATCTGGCCAGGAACTTTTTGGCCAGGTCGTCAAAGTTTGAGATGGACTTTGGAGGTAAGTTGTCGAACCATCTGATCGCTGTCTTCGTGAGGGTTGTTGGAAAAACTTTGCAGCGAACGGCATCTGAGGCGTCGGTAAGGTACATTCTGCTTCTGAAATTGCTGAGATCATGGTTGGGATCTGTGGTGCCGTCATACAAAATCATATCCGGGAGTTTGAAGTCTTTTGGAATTTCGGTTTTCATGATTTTCTTGGTGAATGGATCTTGTTCTTTGCGTGAATTTTCCTCAGGAGTAGTCCGAGGAGTTTTCGATTTGAGATTGGCTTCTAATTGCTGTAGTTTTTCTTCCAATTCTCGACGTCGTCGTACCTCTCTTTGTAGATCCTTTCCGATTTCTCGTTGTTGTTGGGTTTCTTTCTCAAGTTGTTTCAAGCGACCTTGAAGCGCCTCTATTGCTCCCGGATTTGATGAATTTTTGTCGCCGTTGGATTCCGGGGTGTCTTTCAGTGTGGTATCCACGTTTTTGTGCGGCGTTCTATTTTCTAGATCTGAATCGTGGTCGTTGTCATGGCCGTCCGCCATGGTGGTGGGATGACTTCCAAGTTCCCCGGTAACGGCGCCAATGTTCCGAGGGTTACCTGAAACTGGAGGTCGATCTCGGACGAGATCTTCTGTACTGGTCGGAGATAACGTGTCCGGCTGGCTGATGGCGGCCGGAGCTGTTGTATCTAACTTGTTGGATTTACAGCACTGCTGATCCTTGGTCACCGAAGGGTGGGGGGTACCTGCAAGAGACTCCGATGCTTAAGTTAGCACGGGTATTAAGCAGGTTTTTTGTAGAATAAGAGTATGAGTTATACCTGGGTGTTCCAGTGTATTTATAGTAGTGTGGGCTGACCTTTCTGATAAGATAAGTTAATTATCTTATCTTATCTTATCCTGTTTTGGATGAAGTCAGCTTATCTTCAAGGGAACCGCCTTTATCTCTATAGGCTGGGATTGCCTTTGGATTTGGGTCGTGTTCCTCTATTTGGGCCCTTTATTGGGCTTTCCTGTCGATTTGGCCGAGCTCTTTAGAAGAGGTCGGGTAGTCTGACCTGAAGAGGTCGGTCGCTTTGTCACCAATCATCCCGGGTCGGGTAACTCGACCCAGGGTATGAACAATGCCCCTGCTTGAGCTCGGTCTTCTTTTTTGACTTCGATCTTTAGTGAAACCAAGTTCAAGCATTTTGTCAATTTCTTCCTTTTGTAGACTCTTTTTGAATGTAGAACGTTTTTCTCTAAAAGCGTGCGCTTTTATATCAGCGCTTCATTTTTTGGGAATGTGAGAGGGTTTAATACCTTTATTAATTGGTATTAATTGCCCCGTTTTCTCTTGGCTTTTATTTTGAATCTCTCAATCAAAAAATGATTTCTCTTCTTCACTCTTCTTCGTAACTTCTTCCTTTACTCTCTCATTTTCTGTTTCTTTCGTAGTTCCTTCTTGCAACGCCTGTTCTGCTACTGCTTTCTGAGGAAGAGGGGTGATTTCCAGATTTCTCCTTCTATCTTCGCAGTTTTTCCGCTTCGAGTGGTGGCTTTGGTGTTTCTTCTCTTCAGCTTCCTTTTTATTTTCCAGGTTCGATTTTCTTCCTCTGTTTCTTTATATGTCTATTTTTTGAATTTTGCTCAGAGAAATTTTTAATCTTTTCTGCTTTTACTGTACCTGATGTGTTCTGGAATTTCTTCGTTTTTGGTGTGAATCTTTTTTCTTTTCTTGTTGCCTGAATCTAAAAATTGGGGCTTTTGCATGTTTGTTGTCATTTCTGCTTGTGCCTTCGATGGTGGTTTTGCTTGATTCTGAAAAAGTTTGTGTCTTTGGTGATTTTCTGCTGGGCATTTTTGATTTTGACAATGCTTTGGCTGATAGACTGTAGAAAGGTAGTGACTTTGTGTTTTTTACTTCCTTTGTTTTCGTTTGAAACCTTATTTTCTCCTTTGATGAGTGCCGGGACGTAAGCTATAGAATTTTCTTGAAACCTTGCTTTGTTACTGCCTCTAAAGGATGCCCCAGGGCTTTGGTTTGAGTCTTGGGGTTTTCCTTTCCTGTTTGTTCGTCTGTCGAGTTATTTTGCCCCTCATCCGAGATATTTTGTTAGTAATCCACTCTTCTTTTCTTATTGTAGGATTTAGTTGGCCTCATGTCTTCTCGCAATAACGTTGTAGAGATGTCTTCCCAGGTTCCCGAGGGCATGGCCGATTGGCTGGACTCGATGGTTCTTATGTGTGTCTCTTTGGTTGATTCCGAGTTTTGTGCGCAGCTTAGGCAGTTTCATAGGGTCTGTAGTAATCCTGGTGATGAGAAGAATTATGAACTTGTCCCTCCCTCTTTTGAGGAGAGAGTTTGTTTCTCTACTCGGGTTGTTAATGATCGCCCTTTTTTCTATGCTTATGACTTCTTCTTTGGTCAGCTGGGTATCACCCTTCCTTTTACTGAGTTTGAGACCGACCTGTTATGGTCCTGTAATGTTGCTCCCTCTCAACTTCACCCTAATTCCTGGGGTTTCATTAAAATTTTTCAATTGTTGTGTAATGGTTTTGGTATCCCTGCCTCGCAATCTCTCTTTTTCTACCTATTTGTCTTGACAAAGCCTGGAGTAGTAAAAAAGAAGGCAGCATGGGTCTCCTTCCGATCTTCCCAAGGAAAGAAGGTCTTTTCCATGTTTGATGAATCGTTTCGCGATTTTAAGAACTATTTTTTCAAGGTCCGAGCTATTGAAGGAGCTCGGCCCTTTTTCCTGGATGAGAATGATGAGCCCGCCTTTCCCTTGGAATGGCAAAAAGATGTGAGAGTGTCCAGGTATACGTGGGAAATATTGGATGAGGCTGAGCGAGCTTTTGTGACTGTCTTGGAAAAACACTGGGGTCAATCCCCCTATCTTGATACAACGAAATTTTTAACCAATCCCTCTCTTCTTCAGCTGAGCTGGGTATTTTGCGTTTCCTTTGTTATCTGTTTATATTGCTTGTGAATGCCTTTCCGACTTGTAGCTTAATTTCTTACTGTTGTGTCTTATTTGCAGAGGCGATGAAGAATAATGAATCCATGAAGGCTTTTAAGAGGGCACAGAAGGCGACTGCTGCCAAAAACATCTCGGCAAGGCGGCCGGGGAGGGATCTTCCCAAGTGCGTGTGAGGCCGTCCATGCCGAGTTCTCCTGGGATGAGGAAGGTGATCCCTACTCCCCGAGTTCGTCTGGCTGACCCTCTTCCAACTTCTACTGCTCCTTCTGTCGCTCCTCCCAATAAGAAACAAAAAACAGTTGAGCCCTTCGACCTCGATGCTCCCGACTTTAATGATATTGAATTTGTAGATCAGCAAATCGGCCCCTATGGCGCCCTTTCTATGGACGATGTGTCCATCCTTCATCATTTGGAATTTATGACCCAAAACAACATAAAGATGGCGTATATGGGGGATGCTCTGCACCGAACTGCTCAGAACCTACCTTTCCATGCCACCAAAGCATTTATGGAGGAGGCAAAGCAAGAGTTCGACCGGATGAATGGGCTGAAGAAGGAGCTCGAGGTGAAGGTGGCCAAGCTGGAAAAAGATCTAGAGAACGAGAAGGCGAGTTCCCTTTCTCTGGCAGCTTCTGTGCGGTTGGCCGAGGACACGGCAATGATGCATAAGGATAGTTACGTTATGTCCTATCGGGAGGTGATGCGCCTGAGGGGGGAGCTGGAGAGTGCCCGGGAAGATTATTCTGAACTTCAAGGTCATCTTGTTGGCAGCGTGACTGCTGCTTATGAGAACCTGAAGGAGCAAGTTCGGGTTATTGCTCCCGAGGCCGACCTGACCCTCTTCAGCCTGGATAATGTTGTCAAGGATGGCAAGATTGTCCCTGATGACGAGGATGATGATAATGTCGAACTTCCCCCTATGTCCTCTGCTAAGGTGTCGACTTCTGCTGTTCCTACCGAGGTCGACCCTCCCACCTCTGATCCTGACTGCCAGATCTTAAACTGAGATGACGGTACTGTAGATGCTGTTCTTCTCCAGACTCGTCCTCCGTCTCCTGCTAAAAAGTCTTCTGACCCTTAGCTTCATTCATTCTGGATATTTATATAGTTGGCCCGGCTTGTGGGCTTTTTAAACTCTTTATGTTTTGTTAACTGCTGACACTTTCTTGTTGCTTTCCTAGCAACTTTTATTTTTGAAAAACAAAAGGTAGCTCGCTTAGCTTTTTAAGGTAGGTTTTGGTGGCCTCCAAGGCTTTTATAACTTTTTGTAGACTATATCATGCTTTTTGTGCTTGATTTGGTATCTCTTCTGTTTTCTGAGAATGTTGGAACCTTGCAGCTCGACCTTTTTGGATTTGCTTTGTACTTTTGTAGCTTGAATCCTTTGTGGTTGTGGTTATGTGGGTCTAACTTGTTTTTCGGTTTTTTGCTCTTGCTTGTATTTCTGTCGATCTATAACCGATTTCTTCAAGTTAGTCTTCCATGTTGTTTTGGTAGTCCTGTTCCGGTTTTCTCAGGGGTTACCTTTGTAACTTGCTTTGTAGTAGGGCGACTTCTTTACGTCATTCTTTTCTAAGTTATTTTTGTAATCCTCTTTCTTGGATCTTTGTCAGATCTCTTTCAGGGATTGCTTTTATAACTTTTTAGTAGTAGGAGTCCGACTTCGTTATATCGGTCTCCTTTAAGTTATTTTTGCAAATAACTTTTTAGTAGTAGGAGTCCGACTTCGTTATGTCGGTCCCCTTTAAGTTATTTTTGTAGTCCTCTTTTTTAGACCTGTGTCAGGTCTCTTTCAGGGACTACTTGTATAACTTTTTAGTTTTGGGTTGACTTTGTTATGTCGGGCCCTTCTAAGTTAAAGTAATCCTCTTTAATAGGGTTGGCCAGACCTCTTTCCAGGGTTTACTTATAACTTGGGTTGACTTGGTCCGACTTCTTAATGTCGGCCAGTCTTTAAGTTATTATTTTAAAAATCCGTAAGACCTCGTCAGGTTCTTTTTTAGATCACTTTCGATAACTTCTTACATTATTCTGCGTTCATCTTTGCCAATTTGTAGAAAGTGGTTGTCATCTCTAGATCGTCCTTTGGGTGAATCGCGTTTTCACCTTTATCAGACGGTTATCTTTATCGTGATCGTGCAGTAAAATTATTTTTTTTCACTTTCTGCCGATCTGTTGCTTTATAATCGGACGATGAATACTTCAGATTAATGCGTCTTGAAATCTTGTAGAATATCTAAAATATATATTTATTCAAAGGAAAGTGCAAATATGTACATGTGGGAATTTTTCATCCCTTTATGTCGAATAGTGTTTGAGTCTCAACTTGGTGCCCTCATTAAAAAACCTTTTCAGGAAAAAGAGTGCATCCAATGGTGAGATCTTTTACTTTTCTAGCTGTAGTACCTTCTTAGGTTGCAGGCGTGCCATGATCTGGGGAGCTCTCGTCCATCGAGTTCGGACAGTCTGTAGTAGCCCTTTCCGAGTACTTTTACAACTCGGTAGGGTCCTTTCCAGTTTGCTGCCAACTTTTCTTCTCCTGGTCGAGTTGTTCCAATATCATTTCGGATTAGGATGAGGTCGTTCTCCGTGAAACTTCTTGGCACTACCTTTTGATTATATTTGGAAGCCATTCGACGTTTTAGTGCTTCTTCCCTGATCCGACCTCTTTCCTGAATTTCAGGTAGTAGGTCGAGTTCTTCCTTCTGAAGTTGAGAGTTGGCCTTTTCATTGTAGTGGACTACTCTGGGTGACCCTTCCTCGATCTCTACTGGGATCATTGTCTCCACTCCGTATGCTAGTCGAAAGGGTGATTCATTTGTCGTGGAGTGTGGCGTCGTTCGATATGCCCATAGGACTTGCGGAAGTTCTTCGGCCCAAGCTCCCTTTGCATCTTGTAGTCTCCGTTTTAACCCTGCCAATATGACTTTGTTGGCAGCTTCGGCCTGTCCATTGGCTTGAGGGTGTTCGACGGAGGTGAACTGGTGCTTTATATTCAAGTCGGCTACTAGTCTCCTGAAGCCTGCGTCTGTGAATTGAGTGCCATTGTCTGTGGATATGGAGTATGGAACCCCGAACCTCGTGACAATATTCCTGTATAGGAATTTTCGACTTCTTTGAGCGGTGGCGCTGGCTAGGGGCTCTGCCTCAATCCATTTTGTAAAATAGTATACTCTGACTATGAAGAATTTTACTTGTCCTGATCCCTGGGGAAAGGGTCCGAGAAGATCAAGTCCCCATTTTGCAAATGGCCAAGGCGAGGTTACACTGATGAGCTCTTCTGGCGGGGCGATGTGGAAGTTGGCATGTTTTTGACATGGTGGACATGTCTGTAGGGTTGGCCAATAAAATCCCGCTCGAAGTACTTTTTTGGCAAGAGCTTGTGCTCTGAGATGATTGCCGCACATGCCGCCATGTACTTCTTCTAACAGTTCCCTTGTGTTGTTGGTCGGCACGCATTTAAGTAGTGGTATTGAGATCCCTCTTTTGTACAAGATGTTGTTTATAATAGTGTAGTACTGTGCCTCCCTTTTTAATCTTTTCGCCTCTTTTTCCTCCGTGGGGAGCGTCTCTGCTTTGAGGTAGTTAATTATGGGGGTCATCCATCCTTGGTCCTGACTTGTGATGGCTAGGATTTTTTCTGCTTCCGATATTGACGGGTTCTGTAGCATTTCCTGGATGAGGCTTCTATTGTTGTCCCCTAGTTTGGTGCTGGCTAGTTTTGAGAGTGCGTCAGCTCGGGCATTTTGCTCGCGGGGTATGTGGTAGATTTTATATTCCCCGAGTTGTCCGAGCTGTTCCTAGGTTTTATCCAAATACTTTTTCATGGTGGGATCCTTGGGTTGATAGCTCCCTGTTATCTGCGAGGTGACTACTTGTGAATCGCTGTAAATGTTGAGTTTTTTAGCTCCAACCTCTGTAGCCAGCTTCAAATCGGCTAATAACGCTTCGTATTCCGCCTGGTTGTTTGAGGCCGGGAACCCGAACTTGAGGGAGAGCTCAACTTGGGTTCCTTGGTTGCTTTCTATTATCACGCCTGCGCCGCTTCCAGTCTTATTTGAAGAACCGTCCACGTAGAGATTCCATTCTGTGGGGGTCTCCAAGGCATCTGTGAATTCTGCGATAAAATCGGCTAGGTACTGTGATTTAATGGCCGTCCAAGCTTCATATTGGAGGTCAAATTCTGATAACTCGACTGCCCATTGTAAAATTCTGCCTGCTAAATCTGTTTTCTGCAATATTCCTTTTATGGGCTGGTTGGTTCGAACTTAATGGTGTGAGCCTGGAAGTACGGGCGAAGTCGTCGAGATGTTAGAATGAGAGTATAGGCAAACTTTTCTATTTTCTGGTAGTTCAGCTCGGATCCTTGTAGTGCTTTGCTAATAAAGTAGACGGGTTGTTGCCCACTTTCGTCTTCTCTGACTAGTGTTGAGGCTATTGCCCGGCTTCCTACTGCGAGATATAGTACGAGTGGTTCTCCTTCTTGTGGTCGAGATAAGATAGGCGGTCGTCCTAAGAACTCCTTGAAGTCTTGGAAGGCTTGTTCGCATTCTATCGTCCATTCGAACTGTTTTCCCTTCCTTAAAGTAGCATAGAAGGGGAGAGATCTTATCGCTGCCCCTGCTAAGAATCTGGATAGGGCGGCCAATCTCCCGTTGAGTTGCTGCACTTCTTTAACACAGGTCGGGCTCTTCATGTTGAGTATGGCTTGGCATTTATCTGGGTTTGCTTCAATTCCTCTTTGTGTGAGCATGAAACCTAGGAATTTGCCTGCTTCTACTGCAAAGGTGCATTTTGCCGGATTAAGTCGCATGTCGTGCTTCCTTATGGTGTCGAACACTTGAGCCAGGTCGGACAATAATGTATCTTCACTTTGTGTCTTTATCAACATGTCGTCCACATAGACTTCCATGATCTTTCCAATGTGGTCTGAGAAGACTTTATTCATCAGCCTTTGATAAGTAGCTCCTGCGTTCTTGAGACCGAAGGGCATTATGATGTAGCAGTAATTTGCTTTTGGCGTTAAAAACGAGGTCTTTTCTTGATCTGGTGGATACATGGGGATTTGGTTGTATCCCAAGTATACGTCCATAAACGAGAGGTATCTATATCCGGAGGAAGCATCTACCAGAGCGTCGATATTTGGGAGTGGGTAAGGATCTTTTGGGCAGGCTTTGTTGAGATCGGTGTAATCGGTACACATTCGCCACTTCCCATTTGATTTTTTCACCAAGACGACGTTGGCTAGCCATAATGGATACTTGACTTCTCTTATGAATCCTGCCTCCAGTAGTGCCTGTACTTGCTCTTCCACCACTTGGGATCACTCTGGTCCAAGTTTTCTTCGTTTCTGCTGCACCGGCCGAGATCCCGGATAGACCGCCAACTTGTGGCACATTAGCTTGGGGTCTATACCTGGCATATCTGCGGCTTTCCATGCGAAAAGATCGACATTATCGCGTAAGAATTGTATCAGTAATTCTTTTGAGTCTCCTCTTAGGATCGTTCCGATATTAGTTGTTTTGTCTGAGGTGTCTCCGATTTGAACCTTCTCTATCTCGCCTTCCGGCTGCGGACAGAGTTCTTCTCGTCGCTGAACTCTGCCAAGCTCAATTGTATGAAACTCTTCTCCTCTGCCTCTGAGGTTTAGACTTTTGTTATAACAGCGGCGTGCCATCTTTTGATCTGCTTTTACCGTGGCTATCCCTTCTATGGTTGGGAATTTCATGCATAGATGTGGAGTTGAGACTATTGCACCGAGTTGATTGAGTGTTGTCCGACCTATTAGGGCATTGTAGGCTGAACTTACGTCGACCACGATGTAGTCTATCTTGAGGGTCCTGGATTGGTTCCCTTTTCCGAAGGTTGTGTGTAGCGATACGTATCCCAGTGGTTGTACTGGGGTATCTCCTAGTCCGAACAGACTATTCGGGAATGCTCTAAGCTCCTTTTCGTCTAAGCCGAGTTTGTCGAAGGCTGTTTTGAATAAGATGTTGGCAGAACTCCCTTGGTCTACTAATGTGCGGTGTAGATTGGCGTTTTCCAGTATGATAGTGATGACCATGGGGTCGTCGTGTCCCGAGATGATGCTGGATGCGTCCTCTTTAGTGAATGTTATCGTAGGGATGTCGGGTGCTTCCTCCTTTCCCTCGACATGATATACTTCTTTGAGATATCTTTTTTGGGATGATTTGGAGATCCCGCCTCCTGCGAATCCCCCGTGTATCATGTGGACGTGTCTTTCTGGTGTCCGAGGTGATCACTCAGCTCGTCCGTCATCTTCGTCCCTTCGTCTCTTTCTTTGGTCATCATCTCGGGTAGCCAGAAAGCGATCTAATCTTCCTTCTCTCACCAATTTTTCTATGATATTCTTTAAGCCAAAGCACTCGTTGGTGGAGTGCCCTCGAACTCGGTGGTATTCACAATATTCCTTCCGGTTTCCTCCTCCTCTTTTGCCTTTGAGTGGCCGTGCTGGGGAAATTTTCTCCATATGGCAGACCTCTTTATATACATCGACCAGGGATACTCTGAGAGGAGTGTAATTATAGTATTTTTTTATTTTCTCCCCTTGTCGATCTTTTTTCCTTTTGGATTCCTTGTCTTTGTCTCGGTAGGAGGCCCCGGATTTTGAGGTTTCTCCCAGCCAAGCATTCTCTTCCATGTTGATGTATTTTTCTGCTCGCTCCTGTACTTCGTCTAAGGAGGTGGGGTACTTCTTTGATATAGATTGGCTAAAAGGTCCTTCTCGTAGGCCATTGATGAGTCCCATGATGGCAGCCTCTGTTGGTAAACTTTGTATGTCCATGCATGTTTTGTTGAATCTTTCCATGTAGTTGCGAAGACTCTCCCGATCTCCTTGCTTGATCCCTAGTAAACTGGGTGCGTGCTTGGCCTTATCCTTCTGGATGGAGAATCTGGCCAGGAACTTTTTGGCCAGGTCGTCAAAGTTTGAGATGGACTTTGGAGGTAAGTTGTCGAACCATCTGATCGCTGTCTTCGTGAGGGTTGTTGGAAAAACTTTGCAGCGAACGGCATCTGAGGCGTCGGTAAGGTACATTCTGCTTCTGAAATTGCTGAGATCATGGTTGGGATCTGTGGTGCCGTCATACAAAATCATATCCGGGAGTTTGAAGTCTTTTGGAATTTCGGTTTTCATGATTTTCTTGGTGAATGGATCTTGTTCTTTGCGTGAATTTTCCTCAGGAGTAGTCCGAGGAGTTTTCGATTTGAGATTGGCTTCTAATTGCTGTAGTTTTTCTTCCAATTCTCGACGTCGTCGTACCTCTCTTTGTAGATCCTTTCCGATTTCTCGTTGTTGTTGGGTTTCTTTCTCAAGTTGTTTCAAGCGACCTTGAAGCGCCTCTATTGCTCCCGGATTTGATGAATTTTTGTCGCCGTTGGATTCCGGGGTGTCTTTCAGTGTGGTGTCCACGTTTTTGTGCGGCGTTCTATTTTCTAGATCTGAATCGTGGTCGTTGTCATGGCCGTCCGCCATGGTGGTGGGATGACTTCCAAGTTCCCCGGTAACGGCGCCAATGTTCCGAGGGTTACCTGAAACTGGAGGTCGATCTCGGACGAGATCTTCTGTACTGGTCGGAGATAACGTGTCCGGCTGGCTGATGGCGGCCGGAGCTGTTGTATCTAACTTGTTGGATTTACAGCACTGCTGATCCTTGGTCACCGAAGGGTGGGGGTACCTGCAAGAGACTCCGATGCTTAAGTTAGCACGGGTATTAAGCAGGTTTTTTGTAGAATCAGAGTATGAGTTATCCCTGGGTGTTCCAGTGTATTTATAGTAGTGTGGGCTGACCTTTCTGATAAGATAAGTTAGTTATCTTATCTTATCTTATCTTGTTTTTGATGAAGTCAGCTTATCTTCAAGGGAACCGCCTTTATCTCTATAGGCCGGAATTGCCTTTGGATTTGGGTCGTGTTCCTCTATTTGGGCCCTTTATTGGGCTTTCCTGTCGATTTGGCCGAGCTCTTTAGAAGAGGTCGGGTAGTCTGACCTGAAGAGGTCGGTCACTTTGTCGCCAATCATCCCGGGTCGGGTAACTCGACCCAGGGTATGAACAGCAACCATGCAAGAGATCTTCAAGAGAGATAATCCCAACTAGTTGGAGTAAAGCTCAACTCTGGGTAGCGCAACTTCACTGACAAGCCTTCCGAGAACAAGTAACAACCTTCACAATTATAAGAGTTCAGTGTCCTATCAACATTCAAAGGCTTCAACTTAGGATTATACATTCTGAAATCAATATGCAGTTGTTCGACATAAAAGTTCGAATCTGCCTTAATGACTTTAGGTTTGCCATCCTTCGTCCAAAGAAGAACACTTTGATGCACAGTAGAAGGTACAGCCCCCACACCATGGATCCAATCTCGCCCTAACAAAGCATTATAACTTGCTTTTGATAAAACCACCACAAACACAGTATTTCATCCGGACGATCCAACCTTAACACTCAGAGTGACCAGACATTTTGCTGGAATTGAAGTCCCATTGAAGTCGGTTACAGCAATGTTTGTGGGGACCAAGTCATCAGGATGTTTTCCAACCTTCGTCAACATCCTTTCTGGCAATAGACTGATTGCCGCCCCACCATCAATTAGGACTTTATTTATTTTGATCCCACTCAAAGTAGTGGTTATATGGAGTGGGCGGAGATGAGACATTTGTTTTTTGGTAGGCCGAAGAAAATATCTCGGCTCATCTTCAATCCGAATGAAGGAAAAAGCTTCCTCATCCTCCATATCATAATCTTCTTCTGGGTCACCTTCATATTCTCCCAGATACTCAGTTGGGATAATTGAAATCGTTCCAATCATGTCATCATCTCCTTCTTCAAAATATTCTTCATCGACATCAACCTCCTTGCCTTTGTTGATCCCTGAAGACTGAGCTATCGCCTTGCCTTTCTCCATCTTTGCAGGAGATCGAATTCCCTTTGGACACATCTCTCCATAAGAAGGAAAGACAATTCGGGAATGTACAGAAGGCGTTGCCCCCTTGCTTACTTCTTCCTGAGGCTTCTTATTTTGACTGAAGTTTCTTCTTCCTCCTCTACCTCTTGGATACCCTCTGGTTCGACCACGATAGTGGGGATATTGGTTTCGAGGAGGTCCCCGATATCCCCACTGTGGGTTGCGTCGATAAAGAGCATCCCGCTTTTGGAACTCTTGACAGTTCCGAATCCATTGAACACGTATAGCTTGAGATCGGCTCAAAGGTGAAACCACATTCTGTTGAGAGGTCTTAGAACTCTGACCCCCTATACGCCTAACTGGCTACCTCTATCGAGCCTGCTCTTCTCTATGAGCTAGCTCCTTCTTCATTCTTTCTTTTTCAAAGATTGCTGCGGCTTCAGCATCAAAAACAGCATTACACTGTGGACACAGAGATACATCCCGGTCTTTATTCTTCTGTTGTACCAAGAAATCGAGCAAACCATCTCCTGCTCAAGGGTACACAGATCAAACTTGTGATTCAAAATCATCAAGAGCCACGTCAAAGTCGTAAAATATACCAACCATATTCACCCCGAAACATGGTTCGATAAAGCTAACATCAACATTAAAGGGATCAACATGAACCTTCATTTCCTTCTTGCCATCATCAAACTTCAACCGTCCCTCCATTATAGCTTCCTGAATTAATTCCCTGAAACGAACACAACTGTTAGTCGAATGATTGGTTGCTTGGTGAAATTTACAATAAGGTTTCCCTTTCAAATCTTTCACCGAAAGAAAAGTTCTACCCTCAGGCAGAAGTAACTGTTTATCTTTGAGCAACACATCAAAAATCTTATTAGATTTCGAAATATCAAAACTGTATTTCTTTCCACTTTTTAGTTTTGAATCACTCGACTTTTCATTACTAGGAAGCTTTTTCAGTAAAGAACAAACATATGGAGGGCCCTTCTTAAGTTCAGCCAAATCGACTTCTGCCTCGAAATCGAGTTCCTCCTCTGAGGACTCCATAGTTACATAAGCAACTTTTTCTTTTCGAATAAAAGGTTTACTCTTTGATCTTTGCTCACTCCTATACTTCTCCTTCTCCTTTTTCATGAGTTCGGTCTGATGGACCTTTTCAGCCAAATGTGCTAAATCAGTGATATGCACATAAAATCCTAGCCCCATAATTGTTATTTTCACAACTTCATTCTCGGGTACTGAAACATAGCATCTACTTCTAGCGTTTTTGAAACGTATCATATAATCATCAATGATTTCACCATCTTCACGTTTCAAAGCAACCAGATCAGTAACTGCCACATTCATTTTCCCTTGATAAAATTGAGTATGAAAAGCAGTTTCTAACTGATTCCATGTCGTTATCGAATTTGGCCTGAGATTCGAAAATCAAGTAAACGTATTCTTCATTAACGAAGAAGGAAACAACTTCATTTTCAAATTCTCATCATTGGCTATATTCCCAATCTCAACCAAATATCAAGCGACATGTTCTGTAGTTGACTCTCCAACTTCTTCTGTAAACTTTGTGATTACTTTTGAATTTTTCATGAAACCAACATTCAGACCGACTCGATTAAGAACTTCCTCCACAATTCTTGTGACTTGATAACATTCACCACCATGATTAGCACGTAGTCTGGCTAAAACTTCATCAGCATTTTGACCATGGGGAACTATATGAGGATTTCCTCTATTCAAAACATTGTTTTCATTTTGAAAAACATTTTCAAATCATTCATTATTTCCCCTGACATCATGCCTTTCACCTTCCTCATAATATACGATTTGGGCAATTTGTTCGACTTGTCTAGCAGGACGTTCAAATTTTGATTCGTGATCAGCCATCATTGGATTCAGAATTGTGGTCATTTGTTGAGTCAACAAGTTGACTAAATCATGACGACTTTCCTCTACTTGCTGTCGATACACTTCCATTGAGTTAGCAGCATTCGAAGTAGAGCCTACATTATAATCACGAGAGTACTCAAAATATTGTTGTGGGTTTTGAGAATTATTTTCTCCATTTACACTCCCAAATCGAACAGGAGGAATAAAACTACCCACCGGTGGAGTATAACTAGTTACTGGAGGAGGTGGTAAATTACCACGTGGACGAATGTTACGTCTAACATTTCCAGTTGGCACAATGGTAACCGCTATGCTTTCACTTCCAATTGCACCTTCCGAAAGTGAAATCACATCCGCTTGTTGCACAATTACTGGTATGCTATCATTGGTGGAGGAACCACCATTCACATTCGACACATCATCAGCCATGTGAATGATTTTCCCACTTCTCAATCGCATACACCGAATGATATAAAAACTTTTTGACACACTTCAGGTTTAAAACTGTCCCACTGGGCGTGCCAATTTGTTTTATCAATTTTTAGCAAATCGATGGTGGTTTGATTCTAATGGTCTGGGAGCGAAACCTACTCCTCTTTTGCAGGTACCAGTTTTCTATAAGAGCATCAAAGCTTCTTCGATTAGATGGGTATTAAAATAACAATTAAATAAAAGATTGAAAAAAGATAAAAGAAGTTTAAAACAAGCAATTCGAAAGGTAAATTGACTGAAATCGAAAAGTTTGCGTTGAAATTAAAAGAAAGCAGTAAAGATGCATTCGACTAGGTCAAAGGGCTTTTGACATGAAAATTAAAGATACTGGAATGTAAATTGCATTTGAAACTTAAATTGTTGCTTGAAACATAAATTTGACAAGAAAATTAAAGTTTACAGAAAATGTAAATGGAATTTAAAGACAATGGAAGGAACCCTACAGAAATTAAACTCAAATGCAAACTTAGGAATTCGTTGGGGATGTGTGTGTGCTTGAGTGTATTTCTAAAGAAAAGTTCCAACTTTTATTCTCTAAAACTTTCTAATATTTATAGTCCACTCATTGTAACCGATTATTGATTACAGGGTGCTATCTTGAATACGCACTACTTGGTAACCGTTCCCACTCTTTTGCTAATGAAACGTTATCCATCAATTCCTCACGTGGCGAAAGCCTCCAACTTCTCCACTCATGTAACTGCTCAATCTGCTATTTGAACCACTATTCAATTTTTTCTTTTGAATGTCTGTCCGACTAGACCTGTTCGATTTAATAAAGTGTCTTGAAATCGAATCCATGTCGAATACCTCCATCCAATGCCCGCGCGTGCATCTTTTCAACAACCGCTAATCACCTCAATCGACCTCTTCACTACTTCGAACTAACTTACCTTAAACAGTATGAAATTATGGATGTTATGAGTAAATTTGTCAATTGAATAAATTAATTTAAGTATTTGATAATTTTTTTTAAATTCAATTATGATAAAATTTAAAAATATTTGTATTAAAAAATTAGAATAAATTATTATTCCACTTTGAAAAATATAAAACAAATATTACATAAGTGAGACAATAAATTAGTGATTATAAAAAAAATTAATTAAAATTAATGACAATTAAAATTTAAATTACTTCAATCTCTACAATATTACATAGATGTAATGAAACAATAAGGAAAAAATAAAGAGGAATGCTAGGGGCCAACAACTTTTGTGATTTGTAGTTATCAAATAACCATCAATGATGGTTTTAATGGTATGAGATTGGTGTGAGATTTCATCCAATGACTCACTTTTCTTTGCTGGTTACATGCTGGTCAGAATTTAACAAAATTGCTGGCCCCTAGACTTTTTCAAAAAGAAATTAGCGGATACAAAAAAATTTAATTAACATTAATGACATTCAAAGTATATTATTCTAATTAGCTTTTAATGCAATAATATATAAAAATCAAATTATAAAATATCTCATTAATATATGATATGTTATATTCTAATAATTAAGAATATAATATGATAAGTTGAATGATAAGAAAGTAAAATAAAAAATCAAAATATAAAAAAGTTATATAAATAAAGTTAAATTAAAAATTTTTTTATTAATTATGGCTGAATTATTTTGATTCCCAAACTTTTTCTATATATATATATTTTGGATCATTGATGCAAAACAAGACAAATCGAAGAAGGCCATCTAAACAACCGAGTACAACATAATAACCATCCTGGTAGAAGGGAAGCATTATTTAAATTAAGCAGGATGCTAATAATCATCATGATTGTTAGTATTATTACAAGATGTGCGTCTTTACTTTATATTAATTAATGTGAACATGATTAAGTTTGATTGCATCGTCTCTACATAAGTTGATAAGCAGGAGGTGATGGATCATTATTTAAACATGGATTGAATTATCGGTGGACGAGTTGCACCCCAACCTGCATACAAGAAATTTTGTACGTACAGTTAGTTAACTTTGATAATTTTAATTGTAATAAGGAGATCAAGAAATAAATAATAATAAAGTTGATTATTTGAAAAAACTTTCATTTCCAGACAAGGAAAAATTAGCAGAAATATTTTTTTAACAACGTATAACTATATAGAGAAAGAACACCTTAAAAGTAGGAATTGTCTATGTGGGGGAAACTTAGAACTGGTTCTTAAAGTACCTAGGCTGTATATCCTAATTTAATATTTTTTATTGGTACCATACAAAATAGTGTAAATTTGTAAAATGTTGCTTTAAAATTATGCTAATTATAAAAGGACCTTTTGGATTAAGTAAAAAACTAATGACTTAGACAATTTTTTTAACATTACATTTAAAAAATATCAAAATATTCTTTATGTAATAATTTAAAAATTACTATAGTATTTTTATAGGAATAAATAACAAAAAATATTAGATAAATAAATTAATTTTATATTCAAATTTCACCAAATATTTTTTTTTCTTCTTATGTTGTCTTTCTTCTTTTTTAACTGATTTTTATTGTGGCAATAAACAATTGAATCAATTTTGGTGGAACTTAATTACTAAAATAACTTAGTTATGTAACATTTTTATAATTAAGTCACACCAAATTAGTGTAAACTCAACAAAATAAAACAAAATGCTCGCATATGTCTCCACTTCATATTTTTTGCGTTTTTTGTAGCACACAAATTTTTGTTGAAAAATACAAAAACTTATTAATATAATATACAAAATTTTGAAGCATAGCATAAAAAAATTTTTAATAACAAATTTATTGATATAGTATAAAAATTTTGGTATATAGCATAAAAATTTTTGCTACGAATATATTTAATTAGTTGGATGAGTCAATATTATTGATATATATTTAACGGAATAAAATTTTTGCTGAGGTCACTTTAAGATACTAAATAACTTTTTTAATATTAATTTTGAAGAGACAAAAATGTACTTATAGTTCATATTTAGCATACTAATATACCTCGTAATAATAATTTTAAAAAGACTAAATTACCTTTACATGATTAATTAAGATTGATTGTATTAGAAATAAAAATTTTAATATAAAAAAGACTAAAATATTTTTATACTTAACTTTTAAAAGACTAAACTAAATTTTTAAGATAAATCTTAAACGACTAAATACCCTTTTATAATAAAATTTGTTTAATTATATTAAAAATTATAAATCTCAACTTTTTAAATAGACTAAAACATTCCTATATGTTTAAGAGAGTAAAGCAATATTTGAAGATTAATTAAAAAAAATCTAAAAAAATACCATCATAAGACTATATTATATTATTTATTAGTTGTATTGTAAATTGAAAATTTGAATATGATTTTAAAAACAAAAAAATATTCTTGTAATTCATATTAAGTACTAAAGTTCTTTTAATCATTATTAGCATAAAGAGAACTAAATTAATTTTATAGAATTAATTAAAATTATTTAATTATATTAGAAATTAAAAAATTAATATAAAGTTGAAAAGATTAAATCCTTATATTTAACTTTTAAAAGATTAAAATAATTTTTTAGAATTAATCTTAGGAGACTAAAATACTCTTTTATAACAAAGGTTATTTAATTATATTAAAAATTATAATTTAAAAAAACTAAAATGCCTCCTTAATGTAATTTTAGATTCATATTTTTTTTTTGGATTATTAAATCATACCAACATTTTTTAAAAAAAAGAATAAAGATTGCTGAGGATCAAGGATTCATATAAGTAAAAATTATTAATCGTTTGAGTATATAAAATTTTGCATGTAAAATTATAATATGTTGTCTACGTTACCAAATTTTTGGTTCTCATGAGTTATAATTAAAAGTGGGTTTATATGATTAAAAAAAAATTAAAAACCTGTATTTACGCAAAAACCCCAACATTATCATCAATTCTATTATTTATCTTGGTCTTTTAAGCACCTAAAGATACTTTTATCATGCTAGAAAGCTCCTTAAAAGTATTACAAATCTAAGAAGAAATGTTTAAAAACTTTTAAATAAACACTAAAATAAAAATATGAAAAATATTTAAAAATCAATAAAATTTATTGTTTTTAGCTATATTTTTTGTCATTAATTTAATTTTTTATTTTAATAATTTACTAATATATTTTTGATTCACATATTTAAATATTAATTGTTATCTGTTAGTTAAAAATAATAAATTCTGTCTTTTTTTTATTCCTCTAATACTCACACTAGACGACCTTTTTTTTTCCATCAAGCATGTTAAACTAACAAGAGAAAAGGTATGATATGAAAGTTGAATACAAGATTTTAAACTGAAAATAGAATATGCAAAAACTTCGTTGTTAAATTGTTGGATCAATTACTGCATTTTAATTACTTGCATTCAATTTGGCCGCTCTATTCGCATAAAGAATGACACGATCTTAAAAAATAAAGAGATAATATATATGACCCTTAATTTTATTATTCTGAGATAATATAGTTTACCGTTGAAAAGTCCATCAAATATATACTAAAAGAAAGAAATATAGTGACAGTTTATATTTGTAATATGTGGAAGCTTTTAAATTTCGAGAAACTGGTATTCAGTTTATGTTTGAAAAAAAAAAAAAAAAGAACTTTATCGGTGGCAGTTTAATAGAAAAGAACCATTCTCGAAAATGATGTTGCAAGAAGAAGAAGCAGCAAATGCATCATGTTATTTTAAAATAATAAAGTCAAGAATTGTATTATCTTTTTTTCTGCTAAAATTCACATTGTCCTTCGTTTAAATAAAAAAGACTAAATTAGGTATTTATTTTTTAAAATTTCGTTGTTATCCTATTTATAAATTTGGCTCTAGATGTGAATAACAAAGAGTTATTCATTACGTTTTATTTTTTTTAGAAGAATTAATTATGGTACGGCCTCTTTCATTCTTTTCCGTTGTTTTAAAAAGAAAAAACCTTTTCTTTAATTCTGTTTTCAGAAGCTTTCAGTTGTTATAAAATATAAGAAAAGTATAAGTGGACAATGAAAATATTAAACAATGTGAATAATAGATATATCGGATGTTCATTTTACTAGGTGTACGGATGATTTGTTATTCTAATATTAAGATTTAGGTGAATAATTTAAAAGTATAATATGTTTTTATTTGATTGATGGTTATTCATATTATTCAAAAAAATCATTAATTACCTAAGATAAGCATAACCCTAAAATATATATATAGATACCTTTGGAAGGGTCATAGCCTCTTTCTTTAAGCTCTTGGTGCTCTTGGCACAAGGCACATGGATCACAGCAGAAATGAATACAACAATCACAGCAGGGCTCAGCTGGTAAATCAAACTTTTTCCTTAATTTCTCTCTATAAATACACGAATAGAGCCAGTGACACGAAACCGTCATAAGTAGCCCATACACACATCCTTGTGCACAGCATGCTATTATAATCCATCAAAACCACACAATCATACAAAATTATTATTTCAGTAGAAATTAACTACTCTAATCAAATGATACCATTTTGCTTAAATATATTTAAATTACTTACAACTCTTTCCTTCATCTACAATTTCGGCAATTTGTCCAAAGGTGACGCATGGGAGACAGCACGTTATGAAACCTGCATTATTATTACTTAGTGTTAATTTATAAAATTATTTAATTAGCTTAGTTATGGACATCCATTGAAACATGAAGTCTTGAATTATAAAATAGCTTAGTTAATTTATAAAATTATTTTCACAATCAAGTCTTGAATGCCTTATTTTCACATATCTATTGTCATTAATAATTATATTAAAAATTAAGATTTAGTATTAACCGCGCATGAAGAATGTGATTCACGGCCTCGATATCGTGCTATCTCCTTTCATGTATTGAGTGTTCCATCTCATTAATGATTTCGTTTTTTTTTTTCATGCAATTCTATTGTATTTGGTTAGTCTTATGTGAATGTTAAGTGGATATTAATTTTTCTAATTGATTGGATGTTTCTGTAACGAAATTAATGTTATTTGAGAATATAATAAAGAGGTTTTTCTGTAATTATTTTTTGGAACACCCAATGTCAACTAACAAAGATAGCAATAGCCCCCAATTTAATATGTTCCATTCATTCATTGATTTCATTGAATAAGTTGCTCTTAGTTCGTTAACACAAGTCAAAAATAATTTATCTAATAAATATTGAAAAAAACATCCCAAATCCTGTCGAAGGAACATCCAGAAAGCTTAGAAGAAAACACCCGTTAACTAACAGATAGTCGTCAATGAGCGATTATGGAAAAAATGTTAACATAGGAAGAAACATGTGAAACCCTATGCGAAGAAACATCTATTTTCTCAACAAAGGAACATCCAAAAACCCAATTCAAGCAGTTGAAAAATTCAAGCAAAAAGTCAAAAGAAACGGCAATAAAAGGTGTTACAACGGATAGAGGGCCCGACTTAGGGCCAATGGAGGGCGTGGTTAGGTGCGGCGCCGCGAGGGACTACTGGAGATCCTTCTCGTGGTTGTTGACGTTCGGAATGCGCGATGCAGTGGAGGGTTCCGGACGAACGGGGCGTTGCTTGCGAGGAGCACGGTAGCGGCGCGAAGAAGGCGCAATTTAGAGGTGGGTGTTCACAATGTCGTGAGCTTAGAAAGACGACGAATCTGCGCCGGCGAGGTTGACCCGAGTCAATGAGAAGCGCTGTTGACCACAACGACGTCCTCGAATACGGTGGTGACGTCGTCTAGTTGGGAGACGAAGATGACAACACGTAGCGGCGTTGTTGAGGACAACGTTGACAGCGTGAAGAAAAGGTCTGCGATGCGCCGCCGTTTGCTGGAGTTTGAGTGATGAGACAGAGATAGAGAGGTGAGGAACAGCGGTGGTAATGTAATTAGGGTAAATTGAGATAAATGAAATGTAATTAGAATAAATGGGGATAGTGGGGGATGATTTTTTTTGTGGTGGGTTTTAGAATCCAGCCCAATAGAAATTGGTAGGAGTTGACTAAACCCTTTCTTGATTCCCTAGGAGAGTTGGAAAATAAAAGACCCGCTCCATTTAAAATAGTTACACGAGCGGATTCAGCATGCTCGAACCTAGGGGTGTTCATGGATTGGATCCGATCCGCATATCCGTGGTGTTTATCCGAATCCGATCCAAAAATTGCAGATATGGATCCGATCCGCAAGGCTATCAGATCAGATCCGATCCGATCCGATCCGCACACTAATTAGATCGGATTGTGGATTTTGTATTGGTATCTGCATATCCGCGTATTCACAAAAATAAAGAAATAAATAAGTAAATATTCTTTTTATATATTTATTTCAACTAATAATTATCATATATGTTATATTATTTTAATTTATTATTTTAGAAAAGTATGTTTAATATTAATTTAAAAATAAACATATTTAAAAAAATAAAAAAATGAATTTTATTGATAGAAAAAATAAGCTTTTAAAAATATTTTTGTATTTTGCGAATATATCCAATATCCGATCCGATTCGCAAATGTACGGATTGGATCGGATTGGATCCAAACTAAAAAATTGCGAATATGGGATCCGATCCGATCCGATGATTTTAATGTAGATCGAATCGAAATTTTGGTCATATCCAATCCGATCCAATCTGCATTCACCCCTTCTCAAACCATTTTAAAAGCCTTAATATAAGGAGTGAAAGGCAAATAACATATAACTAATTTTTAACAATTTACTTTAACTAGACTAGGTATTACTATCTCTAATAGTTATTCTATTAATGAATCTTGGCACAAACATTATTGATCTATTTTTCCTTTGAGAAGAAAAATAATATATAGCTAGTAGTTAATAACTATTTTTTAGTTGTACTATAGTTTGATTTGGTAAAATTTTTATTTTTTAAAAATAGCTTATAAAAATTATCTTTTAAAGGTTAGCTTATTTTAAAAAACTGCAGTACTTACATTTAATAAAATCAAACTAAAAATGGCTTTTAATAAATACATGCACTATATAATTGTCTTTGATAAAATAATTTTTAAAAATAAAAAGAATCATAATAAACATATATATAATAAAAAGATATTTTTTTGTGCTAATAATTAATAAGAATAATTTTGAATATTTATTATTATATAAGGTTATATTAAATTTTTTAATTTTAAATAAACACAAAAAAACTTTGAAAATCTCTTCTTAAATGTTTTCAAAAGTACTCCTAACTTTTAAAAACTGCAAACATAAACGCATAAGTTTTTAATTTACAAAACACAAAACAAAAATCTTGTATTTTTGAAAAGTACAAACTACTCTCCCAACAACTTTATCAAACTAAACCTATATAGATATAAACCTTACATGTTTTACAGCTTCCTCCACAGCCACATAACTGAGCATTCCATTTGGGTCGACGGCCAAACACCATGTTTGAGCTGCAAAGAATGTTTCTTGATGTGCTAACAATAATTCAATTGTCACATGCACGAGATATGTAATCATTCCCTTAACTTGCACTATTTATATGGAACAAAAATTCTTTTCTATTTCCTTTGAAAACATCAACAGGGAAAAGATTGCTAGTGTCCTTAACGAAAAAGATGAAGTTTTAATAGTTGCCAATGTGGCAATGTGCCATGACTCATTCAATTACAGTTTCAATTATATATGAAGTAGAAAGCATCGAAATTATTGTCTTCCTTACAAGGTGGTATATATAGATATTATATTCATCTTGCCGTCTAGCGATGAATGATTATTTTTAATTTCTTTTGTTGTTGGCCGTCTTCACTTCGTTTCCCTAAACGAGTTTATTTAGTCACAAAAAAAAAAAAAAACGAGTTTATTTATAATAGAGCAATGATAATAAAAAAAATATATATATTTTACAAAACTTAAAATTTGCATAACGATCGAAGAATGTTAGGGGTCAGTAATTTTTGTGATTTGTAACTATTAAATAATTATCAATGATATTTTTAATGGTGTGAGATTTCATCAAATGGTGTGAAATTACTCATTTTTTTATGATTATATACTGACCAAAATTTAATAAAGTTACTCTCCCTAAACTTTTTCTTTGCATAACATTAAATGCATGACAAAATCAATTATAATAATTAATGCTAGTAAATGTACGTTTAGTAAATAATGCTAAAAATGGTATACTATTATTAGTACATCATATACAAATAAACTCATTTTCTTCTCATCTTTTTAAATCCTTTTTCGGGTGTACTTCATAGAGTTAATTCCAAAGTTATTTGTTGATAGATGAAGTCGGAGCGTACATAAAAAAATTAAAATATGATTAATTAGTTAAAAAATTATAATTATATTTTGGTTAATCAATTTAATAAAATAATTTTAAAAATTATATCTATATTTTTTAAAATTAGTTAACCAAAACTAAATTAAAAAAATCAATTTTTAACCGGTTAACCAAAACCAAAATCAAATTAAAAAAATTCATAATTTCAAAAATCAAAACCTAATTTATGATACCCTCTTCGAGTCTTCACTCTTCGCCACTTCTCTAGTTCTCCTCTTTGCCGCCGTCAACGATTCTTCTCCCCTGCCTCTCTCTGGAGCTCGCCGGTGGTTCGTCGGATCTCTGCCTCTTCGAGTCTTCACTTTGATTCGCGATTCTGTCTTTCTATCTCGACCTCCCATTCTTGCCGCTGAAGTATCTCTCTTTTTCGGTTTTCTTCTTTTTTCGTCGGTGGCTCGCTGGAGCTCATGAATTGAGGTAAGCCTCCTCCTTGCCCTTGGTTCTGAGTTTTGAGTTTTCTCCTGAGTTTGTTATTTGGGTTTTTTTTCTATTTTGTTGATTTGTTCTGTTTTGTTCCTTTATTAATATACTTCTGACTTCTTCATTTCAATGAATTGAAAATGTGCAAATTTTAAAATCTCTCAATATTAAACTCTTCATTTCAATGAATCCTGCTATAAATTTCTCCTTCACTGTGATTCACTCTTTTATTGGTTAGGACTTAATTAATTTGTATGAATTGAATGGAGAATTGTTGTTCTAATTATCTGTCTCATTAAATGAAAAATTGTTGTTCTGGTTGCTGCATTATGTTGTGTTTCCGCAACATTAAACTATAGTAACCCATATATTATCCCTCCACTTTGAAGATTCACCATTAAAATGCCTACATGTGTTTTTCTTCTTATAAAGACAAATGAATAAAGTCACTTATTTTTTCATCAAACTCATAATTTGGCCATTGATTTCAATTAAAGGGGGTTGCAGGATCACTTTGAATAATCATAAATTTGATGCCATGATCCCACCAATAATCAAATCACTCTTTCTAATAGTAAAAGAAGGTTCTGGCTAATCTTAATCTTTTGTTCTGTAAATTATGTAATATGCAAAGCCTTAATTTACTATTTCAACAAGTTGTGCTGTACTTTTAAACCCTTGTTTTTTAACTTGTTTCACTCTTAGTGTATGAGAACCTATTTCTACAAACTGAAAAAAGTTTAGTACCTGTCTTAGTAGTGTAGTAGAATCATGAATAGTCAAAAAGTTTAAGTATGCTCAGCCATTGGTTATTCTAGCTAGTTCGTCTGAGTCAATCTTGGGTGAAAAATGCTAATTTCAAACACTTTCACCTTTCATTTTTTTTTCTTCTTCTATTATAGGTCTTCTAGAATTTTTAGTTGCATTTTCTTAGTTTGTATATATATAATGACCTTAGTCAAAATAATAAAATTTTTCAAGAAATTTATCTATAAGGCATTCCAAAAATGATTTGAGTTAAAATATTTTTTTATTGAAACTTGCTTGAATTATATATGTGGAACATGGTTTTTGAGCTAAGAATACACAAGCATGTGAGTTTTGAGCCTAATTGTGTGGTTACATCATATTAACCACTATTTTTATTTTTGTGTGTTTTATTCTCTTTCTATTATTGTAATCTTTGATTTGTTTGATTCTTTATGTCCATTATTTTGTGTATGAATGGATTTATATGATTAGGGCCTTTATTTTATTTGAGCTCACTTAACCAAATTGCCTTACCCTTTTATCTACCTTTGTTAACCAATTTTGAGCCTATTTTAATCCCCTTTTGTTCTTTATTTTAGCACATCACTACCCCTAAGTGAAAAATAATAAACGTCCTTAATTTGGATCTTGATTAGCTTAGTCTAGTGAGAGTGTGTATCATTCAAGTGTGGAGAAGTTGGGAATATTGGTAGAGATGAAAGTGTATTTTTGAATTTTTGTTGAAGATTTTAGAAATTGGGTACATACTCATGCATTAAATGTTTAAACCATATGCGTTGATACTTTTGTATATATTTTATTTTAAAAAGAAAAAGAGAAAAAGAAAATAAAAAAATAAAAGAAGAAAAAAGAAAAGAGAAAAGAAAAAGAATAAAAAGGGGACAAAATGCCCCCAAAGTAGAGTAATAATATCAATGCATATGGATGTGACTTGAAAAGAATACATGAGTATGTGAAAAAGTGAGATTATGGGTTGTTAGGTTTGCATCTAGTGTTGTATAGGTTGTATATGTGTTTGGTGAGAGCTTAAGTTGATCAAATGTTCAAATTCTAGCTCACTTAACCATATATATCCTTACCTTGACCCTAGCAGTAATGACCCAATTTCTAGTATGTCATGATCATACTGAAAATCGAGCGCTACTAACTTGCCTTCCTAAACTTAACTATTACTTATTATTAAGCCTGTAATCGTGTTAGCACGAGATCGATTTTTCTTGGAAGGCTTTCTCTTTTTTACGCGAAAATCTTGGTACAAAAATGGCAGGTCTCGAAAAACTTAAACATTCACATACAGAATTAAAGGAAACCAATGAATAAAGCAGCAAGATAAATATAGTAATGTACATTATAAACAAGAGTCATACAAGAGTCAAGTCAGTGTACCAACAAATACTGCTTATTACTATAGACATATAATGCTCCGAACCCTGACCCATAAAGGAAGGCCCTAATCTCAAACCCGAACTAACCTTGCCAGTCTTTACAACTCCTAATCTCTCGGTAGATCTATCCAAAAGTGAGATATTAAACCAAAATTCCTACGCTAAACTGAAGGCGCCACCCAAAACATACTACCAAACTCTTACTGTCTCTGATCAATTATTGCAGCCAAAAGACGAGATCTCTATCACCTTCATATCCTTCTTTGGGTCCTCGTATATATAGGGGTGATCTTAACTAGGGTTCCTGTATCCATCTAAAGGGGAGGAAGGAAGGGGTAAGAACTAGGAGGTTCTTAGTAGAGTCGGAGATAGTTAGTTAAGTCAGAATTATCACAGTTCAATTAATTCACAGCCAAATATACAAGTGTCACAGAGAAATATCCAGTCACAACAATTCAGAATACCATTAAGAAATACACAAACACAAGAAGACAATCACAAATAATTTCACAGTATCAAGTAAAATACAAATGCACAACAAGAATGATGCATGTTGTAACACCTTACCACACAGAGTCTTACGCTTAAGTCGTAAAATAAAGGCGGTGAGGTATTACGACCTCTGAAATAATATATATATATATTTGAAGAAATTTAATAATCGAGGAGCCCTGAATGAAAGCTTAAACAAAAGCGTGTAAAGAAAAGTGTCACGCTCACGTGAACGGTTACTTGCGTGCGAAGGTAAGAAGGACATAATCATATAAAAAGATCGGAGTGTCAAAGATACAAAATATTCAAACTCCAGGCTCAATCCACGAAGCCAAAGGTGGCTGGAGAATATTTATATACATATATACCATCCTAAGTACCAAAATAATCAAAATGAATCCTAGTTCTCTATCAAGCCTCTATAAAGCACAAAAGTGATGCATATAAAAGGAGAAGTATATATATATATATAACAAAACACAAAAGCCCAAAGTCCCATCTTCACTGCAGTCAAAACTCCAGACGCCTAGCGAGGTGCCTCTCGACCTGCATATAAAAACAACAACATTTGTATGGAATGAGAATGGAGGTTGATAAACCACTATTTTATGGTTTATCTTATGCTTAATTGAGTGGTTTTTATCAAGCCTTTGCACACTTATTCATATAATTTGCATGGTTTTACAATTCCTTCCCAATTTTGCTATATGATTAGAAACTTGCTTCCTAAGCCTTTAAATTGTGTATTTTAAATTCTCTTTTATACCATTCGATGCCGTGATCTGTGTGTTAAGTCCTTTCAGGCTATATAGTTGGTTAGTTAGTTAATTGACTTTTCCTTATTAGGTAAGGGATGACTGAGTAGAATAACAACCTCTTAATATTACACTTGGAAAAATCCAACAAGGATAGAAATTCCAATTAATCTTCTCCCGGTCAAGGCTTTTATTTTGATTATATAAATTCTCTCATTAATTTTCATTGCTTTAATTTACAATTATTTACTTTTCTGTTCTTCAACTCTTAAAATTTCTCGGAAAACCCCTGACCAGTAACTCGCACTCTTTTGTCAATTTGTTGGGAGACGACCTCAGATTTCTACTCCCAGTAATTTTATTCTCAATTTGTGACAAATCTTTCTAAATTGATAAGTGGAATTTTTGTTGGTTAAGAACTGCACTTGCAACGTTATTCTTATTATAAATTCTTAATCGGCAATTTTCCGCACGTCAATTTTTGGCGCCATTGCCGGGGAGTTTCAACAGTGTGCTAAATTATTGGTTCGTGTAAATAAATTTTAAATTTATTTTAAATTTTAAATTTATTTATTTGCGTATTTTATTTTATTTTATTACCATGAGCTGTATGTTTATTTCATTGAATGACGCATTCTCTGCCTTATCCGAGCTTAGCCGCATTTGATCCTGAAATTGAACGAACTATTTCACGTATTAGGCGAGCTCGGCGTCGGTTAGCCTCTGAGGGTGGTGAAGTGGTTATTGCCAATTCACCAGTCTTATCTGAGAGTGAATCTGAAGCGCCATTTGAGGAAGAAACAAGCTCCTCTTCTACTGACTCGGTTGACTTCTGTGCAGGTGATATGGAGGAGCCCAGAAGAATTACTCTCCAGGAAGCAGGAGCTCGAGACTTTACCCTGCAGCTGTATCAAGTGCGTCACCTAAATCTGGCTGCAGATTTTGAACTGAAGACTGCGCTAATCAACTTACTACCCAAATTTCATGGCTTACCTGCTCAAGAGCCTATTAAGCACCTCAGGGATTTTCAGACAGCCTGCTCAACTAATAGGCGTCATGGTGCAGATGAAACTACTATTTGGCTGTATGCCTTCCCGTTTTCCCTTGAGGGAAAGGCAAGGGAGTGGTTCTACACTCAACCTGAAGAGGTCTTTACTAATTGGGATCTGCTCAGAAGGGAGTTCCTGGAAAAATATTTCCCAGCTGAAGTTATAGATAGACTAAGGAAGGAGATTTCCTGCATTATCCAAGGCGAGTCAGAGACCCTCTACGAATACTAAAAATGCTTCAAGAATCTCCTAGACTCGTGTCCCCACCACAAGATTGACCAGATGGTGTTGATCAGATACCACAAGGCATGAAGCCTCAGGATAAGACTACATTAGATGCTGCAAGTAATGGCTCTCTGAAGAAGTACAAGATGGGACAGAAGCGTGGCAGCTGATCACCGATCTAGCTGAATCTACCCGGAATGCCAGGTACAGGACCAACCATCCCAAAGCTATTGCGGAGGTATCCTCTAGTAGTGAAACTGCTGCTCTCACACAGACTCTGGGAGAGATGACCAATATACTGAAGCAGCTACAGCTGAATCAACAGCAACCTCAACCTTCCCCACAATAACAGAGTCAATAGTTGGTTCCTCAGAAAGTGTGCGGGATATGTGCCTGTTATACTCATTACACTGATGAGTGTCCACAGCTCCAACAGGAAGACAACACCTTGGCAGCTACTCACAATTTCTATGACCGCCCGAATCAAGGATACTATTAACAAGGCAGTAATTATAACCAAGGTGGGAACTATAACCAAGGTTGGCAAGACAACTCCAACCAGGGGTGGAAGGATAGCTCCAACTAAGGATGGAGGGACAACTATAACAGAGGAGGCAGAGACAACCAGGGAAATCAAAGGTGGAATAACAATAATAATCAACAAAACCGGTATCAGCAGAATCCTCCCTATCAATAGCAGAATCAAAATCAGCCTTATAGAGCTCCTCACCTAAGGCAGTCCCAAGCACCTCAGAACAACCAACAGCAGGCCCCTCAGATCACTTATCCCCCTTCTTCTTCTAATGACGAGATACTTCGCTCTCTCGCACAAGGACACCAAGACATGCAGATGACACTTAACTCTACCATAAACGGTCTGGATGCCACTTTAGAAGCTCTCGTCTCCCGAATAGATTCATTAGCTACCCCCAATAATCAACCTTCAAGCTCCGGTGGAATTCCTTCTCAACCTTTACCCAACCCCAAAGGTGAAATCAACGCCATCACTTTGAGGTCCGGAACCACACTACAAGAGAGAAGTCATGAGGAGCCAAGCCTACCAGAAAATGCCCCAGTTGAGGACATGGTTGAAGTGGAGGATGCAGAAGAGGAAGATGAAGTACAAGACATGGTTGAAGAAGAAGAAACCCAACCAGGGAATGGAGCACCAAAGAAAGTTGAAGGTACTAGAGTCGCCATCCCTATCCCCTTTCCACACCTTACAAGGAAGACCAGAAAGCAGATGGAGCTCGACGCCAAGATGGTGGAGATCTTCAAAAAGGTTGAGGTAACCATTCCCCTTTTTGATGCCATTCACCAGGTACCTAAATATGCGAAATTTCTGAAGGATTTATGCATGCATAAGGATAAATTACATAATTTAGAAACCATTCCTCTAGGTAGTTCCATTTCTGCATTAATGGGTGATATCCCGGAAAAGTGTAGCGATCCGGGTCCGTGCATGGTTAGTTGTACTATTGAGGGTGTAACATTTTCTGAATGCATGTGTGATTTAGGAGCGTGCGTGAGTATTATGCCATTGTCTATATATGATGCTTTGAGGCTCCTTCCCTTAAAAAGGTCGGCAGCTCATTTTGTTTTGGCAGATAAAAGTATCATCACAGTGGTTGGAATTGCTGAGGACGTGCTGGTGGGCATTAAAGGGCTCACATTTCCCATTGACTTCTATATCTTGGAGATGCCCCCTAATGACTCAGGAAGACCATCATACATCCTACTTGGGAGACCCTTTCTGAAGACTTCAAGGTTCAAGTTGGATGCCTTCTCAAGAACTTACTCCTTTGAAATAGATGGCCGAGCAGTGAGCTTCAACCTGGATGAAGCTATGAAGCACCCTCTGGAAGATCATTCCATCTTCCAGTGCGACATCATTGATGAGACTATAGCTACAGTTCAACAAGAAGAAGTAGAAGAGATGCACATGGAGCAAGGTCCAAGTGTGGGAAAACCCTCTGAACACAATGAAGACACTTTGCCATCATTACTAGCTCCAGATGATCAAGTACCTAACCATGAGCAGAAATTAGAATTGAAGCCCCTTCTACCCCACCTCAAGTATGCTTACCTTGAGGATAGTCAGAAGCTCCTAGTTATCATTGCAAGGAAACTCACATCCCAACAGGAGGAGCAGCTGCTTAGTGTGCTGAGAAGACACAAGAAGGCTATTGGGTGGAGCTTGGCAGATATAGTAGGCATCAGCCCTCAAGTCTGTGAGCACCGGATATTTTTAGAAGAGGGAGCAAGGCCTGTCCGTCAACCTCAAAGGCAGTTGAACCCCACCATCTTAGAAGTTGTCAATAAGGAAGTGACCAGACTGCTTGAAGCTGATATCATCTACTCCATCTTAGATAGTGAATGGATTAGCCCAGTACAAGTGGTGCCAAAGAAGTCTGGAGTCACTACAGTGAAGAATGAGCAAGGAGAGCTTATAGCAACCAGAGTGCAGAACTCATGGAGGGTGTGCATTGATTACAGGCGCCTCAACCAGGCCACTCGCAAAGATCACTACCCTCTGCCCTTTATCGATCAGATGCTTGATCGCCTGTCAGGTAAATCACACTCCTACTTCTTAGATGGATACACTGGCTATTTTCAAATTTATATAGCTCTTGAAGATCAAGAGAAAACTACTTTTACATGTCCCTTTGAAACGTATGCATACAAGAGGATGCCTTTTGGCTTATGTAATGCACCGGCTACGTTCCAACGATGAATAATGAGCATTTTCTCATATCTTCTTGAAGACTGTATGGAAGTTTTCATAGATGATTTTAGTATGTACGGTGATTCTTTCAACCTTTGCTTGGATAGTTTCGCTAGAGTATTAGACAGATGTGTTAGTTCAAACCTTGTTTTAATTTTTAAAAAATGTCATTTTATGGTTAAACAAGGTATTGTTCTAGGACATGTTGTTTCTAATACTGGTATTTCTGTAGATCCAGCAAAGGTAAATGTCATTTCTAGTTTACCATACCCCTCCTCCATGAGGGAAGTCCGTTTGTTCCTTGGTCATGTAGATTTCTACTGGAAATTTATCAAGGACTTCAGTAAGGTAGCATTGCCTTTATCTCGACTGCTACAAAAAGATGTTGAGTTTGAGCTGAGTGAGGACTGCATGGAAGCATTTGATAAGCTGAAGATCGCCTTGACTCAAGCTCCGATTGTGAGAGGACCAGACTGGAGCCAACCATTTGAGATTATGTGTGATGCCTCCAACCATGCAGTAGGAGCGGCACTGGCTCAGCACGAAGGTAAAGATCCTTTTGTAATTGCTTATGCTTCTAAGACATTAGACGCTGCTCAGTCTAATTACACTACCACTGAAAAAGAGCTTCTGGCTATTATTTTTGCTATGGATAAATTTTGAGCCTACTTACTTGGTACTAAGGTGGTAGTGTACTCAGACCATGCAGCTCTAAAATATTTATTAGCTAAAAAAGAGTCCAAACCAAGGTTGATACGTTGGATATTATTGCTGCAAGAATTTGATTTAAAAATTAAAGATAGGAGTGGTTCCCAAAATTTAGTGGCGGATCACTTGAGTCGCCTAGAGCACATTAAAAGTGACTCCACCCCTATTAATGATACTTTTCCATTTGATGGCTTGCACATAATGTCTGAAGTAGTTCCTTGGTATGCACCTATAGCTAATTATCTAGTTAGTCATACCTTCCCTCCCAATTTTACTAAGCATCAGAGGGACAAGCTGAAAAGTGAGTCCAAATATTATATATGGGATGACCCATATTTATGGAGGTATGGTGTTGACCAGATTATTAGAAGCTGTGTGTCTCAATCAGAATTTCAGTCCATTTTAGATGCCTGCCACTCTTCTGAGAGTGGTGGACATTTTGGCCCTCAGAGAACAGCTAGAAAGATTTTAAACTGTGAATTCTGGTGGCCCACTCTTTTTAAGGATACTACTGCCTTCTGTAAATCTTGTTTTCTATGCCAAAGGTTTGGAAATATATCCAAGAGGGATGAGATGCCCCAACAGCTTATGCTGTTCTGTGAAATTTTTTATGTTTGGGGCATTGACTTCATAGGTCCATTTCCAAACTCTAGTGGTTTCTTATATATATTGTTAGCTGTAGATTATATTTTCAAATGGGTGGAGGCAATTCCTACCCGTACTGATGATGCTAACACTGTTGTCTCTTTTGTTAAAAATCATATTATCTGTCGCTTTGGATCACCACGAGCAATCGTGAGTGATCAAGGCACTCACTTTTGTAACAGGAGATTTACAGGTCTACTGAAGAAACATGGCATAGTGCACAAGGTAGCCACAGCTTACCATCCCCATACCAATGGGCAAGCAGGGGTGTCTAACAGAGAGATAAATCGCATATTTGAGAAGATAGTCAAACCTCAAAGGAAGGACTGGAGCACCAGACTTGTTGATGCGCTTTGGGCTTATCGGATAGCATACAAGACACACATAGGAATGAGTCCCTTCCGCCTGGTCTATGGCAAAGATTGTCACCTCCCAGTGGAGGTGGAGCACAAAGCTTTCTGGGCGGTCAGGGAATGCAACATGGGCTTTGAGAAGGCTGGGGCTGAAAGGAAGCTGCAACTATAAGAATTAGAGAACCTTCGGCTCGAAGCATATGACAACTCCAGGCTATACAAGGAGAAGGTGAAGGCTGTGCATGACAAGCACATCAAGAAGAGAGAGTTCAGACCTGGGGAGTTAGTTTTCCTTTACAACTCCAGGCTGAGGCTCATGCCAGGCAAGCTGAGATCAAGATGGGAAGGTCCCTACAGAGTAGAGAAGGCAGAGCCATACGGAGTCTTTCACCTGAGTCATCCTTCAAGCTCCAAATTCATCAAGGTAAATGGACATCGCTTAAAATTGTATCATAGTGAGAAGATGAAGAACAGCAAGGAGCTAGAGATCTTCCTCTTGGAGGATCCACCAACAGCAGAAGACTGAGCTTGTGGACCGTCCAACTTAAGGACGTTAAAGAAAAGTGCTAGGTGGGAGACAACCCACCATGGTACGATCTTTCATTTTTATTCTTAGCTATATTTTATTTTGTTTTTCTCAGTATTCATTCATACTTTTTGCATAATCATCTGCATTCTGCATTCTACATAAAAAAACGCATTCAACGCGCAAGCGTCCATGACGCGTACGCGTCATATGTGAATGCATGAATAATAGGAGTTGACCCGAGAGTTGGGCAGGAGTAGTGCTGGAAGTGTGCTTTGCGCACAAGCGAGTCCACGCGTGCGCGTCGCTTGCACTTTCAGCTTTCCACGCGTAAGCACCCCTGATGCGTGCGCGTGACCCTGGAAATCGGCGTAAAAGAGTGTTTGGCCCGAGAGTTGTGTTGGTGTGGGGATGGAACTGTGCTAGACGAACAAACTTCATCACACGTACGCGTCCCTGACGCGTGCGCATCGTTTTCCCTAAATGGCCATCCACGCGTGGGCGTGCTTAATGCGCACGCGTCATATGTCATTATGGCCCCAAACACGAATCAACCCGGGAGATGTGCGTGCGCGGGGCTGCCTTCGCACGATTCGCACAAACCGAGAGCACGCGTGCGCATTCCAGACGCTTACGTGTCACTTGAACTTTATGCAACCCACGCGTACGTCTGCTGTACGCATACGCGTCGCATGCGCCGCACAATGAAATCAATCCAATGCCAGATTTTAATTCTCCCCTCCCGCAATCCTAATTCTTTTTCCATACTATTTCTTTTTCCTTCTTTCTTCTTTCTCCCTTATTCCTTCTTACTATCTCCTACTTTCTTCTACCCTCTTTCATCTTCTCACCCAGGTTCTCTTCTTCCTCTCTTCTCCTCTTTTCTTCTTCTTTTAATTCTTGCATTTATTTATTTATCTTTCTTTTCAATTTTATGTTACTGATGTGAGGATTTATACTGGTTCGAAATTCCACAAAATATTTCCGTTGTTAATATAGTCCAAACCAATAGTCAATCCCTAAATCAAATTAAATTTGGTTTTGTCACATGTACAAACCCCAATGAAAATTAACTGGAGTATTTGGACTCTGGATCGTCTCACAAGAAATTGTAATGAAGTGCTCAATTATTGGCTATGAGATATTTTGGGGTTTTCGGGATAAGAGACATGAAATGTAAATAGCAATGTAAATAAAATAACAACTAAAAAAAAGCTCTTGGCTAGATATGAGAACTAGAAGACCCATCCTAGTTATCCTCCTTAATTGTGACCACAAATTGTCCATTGCTACCACTTAGTTAACCTCTAACCATGGAGGAAAGTCAAGTAGATGAATCAAATTGATTCCACAAGTCCTAGCCAACTCCCAAAGGAAAGACTAGCATTAGTGGTATCCAAATCAATTAGCAACTTCTAATTGTCAATCAATCAAAGGAATTAGATAACTCAAGTGTCACTAATTACTCCACCTAGGCCAAGAAGAACAAAATCTACACCAAAATCCAACCAAACATTTCATCAAACACTTGGAAGGCAAAAAAAGAAAGCATGGTAAAAGTGAAAGAATAATAAATCTACCAACTATCAATTGCAAGAAAAGTAAATTCACAACTCAAATCAATAATTAAAAGAACATCAAACATTAAATTGCATTAAAAGTAAATCAAATTCAACAAGAGCATCCATGAACATAAAAGAGAAATTAACATGAGAAATTAAAAAGAGAAACTAAGAAGATTGAGACAATAGATCACTAAAATATAATGAGAACTAAAATCAAAACAAGAATTGAAAGAGAAATTTGAGAGTGATTAACCTAACTTTACCCTAATTTCTATCATAAGTCTAGAGAGAGGAGAGAGCCTCTCTCTCTAGAATTCTACCCTAAAACATGATGAAAACTAAACTATGACTACTTGGTTCTTTCCCCCCTCAATCCTTGGGTTCAATAGCATCAGAAATGAGTTGGGTTGGGCCCAAAGTGCTTCAGAAATCGCTGGGGGCGATTTCACTTTAGTGGGCCACGACAGCATCGGTACGCATGCGTACATGGCGTGTGCACGCCCCTAAATATGAAGCAACATATGACAAATTTTATATCATTTTGAAGCCCCGGATGTTAGATTTCCAACGCAACTAGAACCGCCTCATTTGGACCTTTGTAGCTCAAGTTATGGTCATTTGAGTGCGAAGAGGTTAGGCTTGACAGCTTTACGGTTCTTTCATTTCTTCATAAGTTCTCCCACTTTGCATGCGTTTCTCCTCACTTCTTCCATCCAATACTTGCCTTATGAACCTGAAATCACTCAAAAAACATATCAAGGTATTGAATGGAATTAAAGTGAATTAAATTTAGCTACTTTAAGGCCTAAAAAGCATGTTTTCACACTTAAGCACAAATTTAGGGAGAATTACAAAACTATGCTATTTCATTGAATAAATATGGGAAAAAGTGATAAAATCCCCCAAAATAAGCACAAGATAAACCACAAAATTGGGGTTTATCAAATCTTCCCACACTTAAATCAAGCATGTCCTCATGCTAAGAATAAAGATGGACAAGAAAAGGGTATGAACATTTATTCAATGTAAATAAACTATATGCACCTATCTACATGCATGCAACTAAATGTGAAATGCTTCTACCTACTTGGTTAAACATAAATCAATCCCCAAGAATACATATTCACATGTAGGACTAAGTAGTATGATGATTCATGAATCCCACCAATTTGAATATCAAAATAAAGTACAAATAGACTTGCAAGAAGAACGCTCATGAAAGCCGGGAACAAGGAATTGAGCATCGAACCCTCACCGGATGTGTATCCGCTCTAGTCGCTCAAGTGTATAGGGTCGATAACTCTATTCTCTTCTAATCATGCTTTTCATGATTTGTTTTTTCATCTAACAATCAACAATTATTCAATGCATGCATACATTCATCATAAGGACTTGTTCATAGGTTGTAATGGGGCTAGGGTCAAGGTAGGATGCATATGGTCAAGTGAGCTTGAAATTTGAATCTTTGATTAACCTAAGATCTCACCAAACACATATAACAACCTATATAATTCTAACACAATACCTAGCTACCCATGATTCCCACTTTTTTACATACTCATGCATTCTTTTTAGTTCACATTCCATATGCATTGATTTTTATTGAACTTTACTTTGGGACATTTTTGTCCCCTTTTTTATTTCTTTTTTCTCTTTTTTTTTTCTTTTTCTATATTTTTTTATTTTATATATATATATATATTTTTTTTCTATATTTATTATTTTTTTTCTAAAGTATATACAAATGTATCAATGCATATGGTTTTACATATAGTGCATGAATATGTACCCAATTCCCAATATTTTTAACAAAAATAAAAAAGTACACTTTTACCTCAACCAATGTCCCAAGTTTCCCATACCCAAATGATACACACCCTCACTAGCTTAAGCTAATCAAATATCCAAATTAAGGGATATTTATTATTTTTCACTTAGGGGTAGTGATGTGCTAATATTAAGAACAAAAGGGATTAATTAGGCTCAAAATTGGCTAACAATGGTTGATGAAAGGTAGGCTATTTGGGTAAGTGAGCTAAATGAAATGATGGCCTCAATCATACCAATGCATGTATATATGGAATAATGGACATAAAGAATCAAACAAATCAAAGATTACAATTATAGAAAGAGAATAATGCACACAAGAATGAAAATAAGTGGTTATATGATGTAACCACACAATTAGGCTCAAAACTCACATGCTTGTGTCCTTAGCTCAAAAACCATGTTCCAAAATAAATTCTTCAAGCAAGTTCACACAATTTTTTTTTTTCAAATTGGTAGGGTGCCCTAAAAATAATTTTTTTCTTGGAAAAGAAGTCATCACCCTAACCAAGTAATCCTAAAATAAAAAGAAGTAATAAAATATGTACAAATTTTAACTAACATGCAATCTATCATGCAATGCAACAACTAATCTATCAAAGACAAAAATTGAAAAATTGGTGTTGAAAAAGAAAATTGTTACCCATGGAGATCGGTCGGATGACCTCCCCACACTTAGAAATTTGCCCCGTCCTCGGTGCATGCAAAGAAGAGCAAGGTGGATGGGTTGCTACAATTGATGAGCTCCTTCGAAAGGTTGTGCAGGTGAACTTGTTTGTTGCCCCATTTAGAAGCCTTTCCAATCCTTTCCTTCTTGGTGGCCAACCTAAAAGGAAAGAAAAAGAAAGAAAATGAGGCCTACAACAAGCATATTAAGCAAATATAACATAGGCGGGGGCTAATGCCAAATAAAAGTAAAATTCTCACTACATGTTAGCTACGCATGCAAGTGAGAAAACAATATAGGCACAGGGCGTATTAACTAATACTTGATGCAAGAACAAGTTAAAGCATGAAGAGCACTCAAAAGCATCAAGTTCAACTAGAAAGAGTGGGTCATGAAGGACATGCAAGTTCATATCAATGCACAAAGAATATAAGATTCATACAAGATTAAGCATTGATTTAAAAGTTTCATCACCCAACAATATCAAACAAGTCAAGAAGTACCACGATTAACCAAGAAATTCTCAACAATTGAGTAAGAGAATTCAACACCATTATTAAAATAAGAAGCTTAAAGAAGAAAGTAAAAACAAGCTATAAAAACAAAATGAAAATGCCAAGAATAGAAGTATGCAAATGCAATGGACAAAAGAAAATGGAAAATGAGAAAAAAAAATTTTTTGCGACGCGTCCCCACGCGTCGATGCACAGTTTGGCTGAAGGCCGCGTACACGCCAGGTGCGCGCGCGCGTGGATGTGAAGATGGTGACCGATGCGTACGCGTCAAGCACGCTTGCGCGTGGGTCGCTGGCACAGAATAGGCACAAACTGGGCATAACTATCTGGTTTTTGGCTGGGGGTGGAATTTTTTGCATCCACGCGTACGCGTATATGGCGCATCCACGCGGATGGTCGAAAATGCTTGAGGCGCGCGCACGCACCAGGTGCGCGCACACGCGGGTTGGTGCTCTGTTTTTCAAAATTTTTCCAAATTTTTGCACCAAACCAAGCCTTCCGAACCTCCAAATAACCAAAACACCATAAAACCTTTATTTAACATATTAGACTACCAAATAGACTTAACAAACTACTCCAAACATGAATTTAAATTAATTCTACCAATATTGACAAAAGAGAAAATGAAAAGATATTACCATGGTGGGGTGTCTCCCACCTAGCACTTTTGTTTATTGTCCTTAAGTTGGACTTATGGGGAGCTCCTCTTAAGGTGGCTTGTGCTTATAACCATCTTGGAACATCCACCAATGCTTGAATCTCCAATAAGCTCCATTCTTCAATGTTAATATCTTCAAGCTTTGATGGAGTTCTTCACAAACCATGAGCTCCCAAAGTTGATTCTCCTTGTGCGATCCGGGATCCCACACTTTGTTTTAACACCCATCTTCAAATTGATCATCATGATTCCAATTGGGTGGCATGACCTTAGAATTCTCAATTAAGCACCCAAACAGTCTCCTAGACCCATGCAATTTGGTTCTACACCAACCATTGCTATTCAACTTTGAGCATGCAACCATAATGAACCTAGAATGATGTTTCCAACCACTACATGACTCTTTCTTACTCCTTAATCCACAAAGAGCTCTAAGTTGACCATCATTTTCAGGCAAACCATATTCAAGTGAGAAAGTGAAGCTTAAGGATAAGAATTTTACCCACTCAAATGTTGTGTAGGATGGTGACTTAGAAAGGGGTTGTCCCAATGATCTTGTAAGCTCCGCTCCCTTATGCTCTTCCTTGACTATCTCCACCTCTTTACAACTTTCCTCAACTTCAACCTCTTCCTCTTGATGGCTCGCTTCCAATTCAATTTCTTCTTCATTGCTCACCAAGGGCATGAGAGGTTGTGCATCTTCTTCTTTGACCTCAAATTCAAGCCTAATGGGAGAGGATTTAATTGTAGATAGGAACTCCTAAATGATTGAATCCATCTCTTGATCAACCTCTTCAAAGTCTTCAATATGCTTTGGAGGTTGTACACCCTCCTCAACATCAACATCAAGCTTCTTGAAAGAGGGCTCTATAATGCTACATTCCCATGGACTCCCAACATCTCCTAGGCCTTCAACCACTCCTTCCGGCTCAATTGTCTCAACTTTCTCCCCTTGTGACAATTCTTACTTCAACTCTTCTTCCCCACCTTGAAGCTCTAAACTTACTCCCTCACTATACTCCTTAATTGCCTCTCCACATTCGTCAATAGAAGTGCCTTGGTTGCTTAGGCTTAGTCGGGGGGAGACCATGTTGCTAACGGCTTCCGCTATGATAGCTATCTTGGCTTCTAACTCGTTGAACTCCTTTTGGTTCTCTTCTTGCCTTCGAATGTAAGAACTAATACATTCTTGGAGAGAATCATCCATTGGAGGTGGTATGGAAGAAGAAGGTTCATTGTTTGGGAAGGAAGTTTCATAATTGGAAGTTGGTTCATCTTGGTAAGGGTATGGAGATGGTGTATATTGAGGTGGTTCTTGGGAGTAGTTGTGTTTGAATTGTTGTGGTTCCATGTATGGTTCATATGGTTCATAAGGTGGTTGGTATGGTGGATAAGAATTAGGGTCATAATGAGGTGTTTGGTGGTAGGGGGCTTGTGAGTAAGGTGGTTCAAAATTAGGTTGAGGGGGTGGTTCATAGACATGTGGTGGTGGTCGTTGACAATTACAATAAGGGTCACCACATCCATTAGATTGATATGCATTAGGATTAGGATTATACCCATAAGAATCCGGAGGAGGTTGTTGTCAAGAAGGGTGATCACTCCCTTGAGGCTCCTCCCATCTTTGATTCCCAAATCCTTGATGCATGTTACCATTGTAGTTCCCATTCCCTACAACATAATTTGAGCCAAACTCATAGCCAAAGGGGTGAGAATTCATAATAGCAAATAAAAACAAAAACTAACAAAAATGAGAACAAAGTCCTAAACCTAACAAAAACTAACAAACAAACAAAAGGCAAACATATTCACAATATTCACAATAGCCAATAATATAACACCATTACAACTCCCCGACAACGGCACCGTTAATTTGATGTGAGGATTTATACTGGTTCGGAATTCCACAAAATATTTCCGTTGTTAGTATAGTCCAAACTAATAGTCAATGCTCGAATCAAATTAAATTTGGTTTTGTCACATGTACAAACCCCAATAAAAATTAACTGGAGTATTTGGACTCCAGGTCGTCTCATAAGGAATTGCAATGAAGTGCTCAATTATTAGCTATGAGATATTTTGGGATTTTTGGGATAAGAGACATGAAATGTAAATAGCAATGCAAATAAACTAACAACTAAAAAAAAGCTCTTGGCTAAATATGAGAACTAGAAGTCCCATCCTAGTTATCCTCCTTAATTGTGACCACAAATTGTCCCGCCTGTCACGCGGGTGACCCGGGTTCGATCCCCGGCAACGGCGCCATTAATTTGATGTGAGGATTTATACTGGTTCGGAATTCCACAAAATATTTCCGTTGTTAGTATAGTCCAAACCAATAGTCAATCCTTGAATCAAATTAAATTTGGTTTTGTCACATGTACAAACCCCAATGAAAATTAACTGGAGTATTTGGACTCCGGGTCGTCTCACAAGAAATTGCAATGAAGCGCTCAATTATTGGCTATGAGATATTTCGGGGTTTTTGGGATAAGAGACATGAAATGTAAATAGTAATGCAATTAAAATAACAACTAAAAAAAGCTCTTGGCTAGATATGAGAACTAGAAGTTCCATCCTAGTTATCCTCCTTAATTGTGACCACAAATTGTCCCGCCTGTCACGCGGGTGACCCGGGTTCGATCCCCGGCAACGGTGCCATTAATTTGATGTGAGGATTTATAATGGTTCGAAATTCCACAAAATATTTCCGTTGTTAGTATAGTCCAAACCAATAGTCAATCCTCGAATCAAATTAAATTTGATTTTGTCACATGTACAAACCCCAATAAAAATTAACCGGAGTATTTGGACTCCGGGTCGTCTCAGAAGGAATTGCAATGAAGTGCTCAATTATTGGCTATGGCATATTTTGGGGTTTTTGGGATAAGAGACATGAAATGTAAATAGCAATGTAAATAAACTAACAACTAAAAAAAAAGCTCTTGCCTAGATATGAGAACTAGAAGTCCCATCCTAGTTATCCTCCTTAATTGTGACCACAAATTGTCCATTGCTACCACTTAGTTAACCTCTAACTATGGAGGAAAGTCAAGTGGATGAATCAACTTGATTCCACAAGTCCTAGCCAACTCCCAAAGGAAAGACTAGTGTTAGTGGTATCCAAATCAATTAGCAACTTCTAATTGTCAATCAATCAAAGGAATTAGATAACTCAAGCGTCACTAATTACTCCACCTAAACCAAGAGGAACAAAATATACACCAAAATCTAACCAAATATTTCATCAAACACTTGGAAGGCAAAAAAAAGAAAGCATGGTAAAGTGCAAGAATAATAAATCTACCAACTATCAATTGCAAGAAAAGTAAATTCACAACTCAAATCAATAATTAAAATAACATCAAACATTAAATTGCATTAAAAGTAAATCAAATCCAACAAGAGCATCCATGAACATAAAAGAGAAATTAACATGAGAAATTAAAAAGAGAAACTAAGAAGATTGAGACAATAGATCACTAAAATATAATGAGAACTAAAATCAAAACAAGAATTGAAAGAGAAATTTGAGAGTGATTAACCTAACTTTACCCTAATTTCTATCATAAGTCTAGAGAGAGGAGAGAGCCTCTCTCTCTAGAATTCTACCCTAAAATATGATGAAAATTAAACTATGACTATTTGGTTCTTTCTCCCCTCAATCCTTGGGTTCAATAGCATCAGAAATGAGTTGGGTTGGGCCCAAAGTGCTTCAGAAATCGCTGGGGGCGATTTCACTTTAGTGGGCCACGAGCAGCATCAGCATGCACACGTACATGGCACGTGCGCGCCCCTAAATGCGATGCAACATATGGAAAATTTTATATCATTTTGAAGCCCCGGATGTTACCTTTCCAATGCAACTAGAACCGCCTCATTTGAACCTTTGTAGCTCAAGTTATAGTCGTTTGAGTGCAAAGAGGTCAGACTTGACAGCTTTATGGTTCTTTCATTTCTTCATGAGTTCTCCCACTTTGCATGCTTTTCTCCTCACTTCTTCCATCCAATACTTGCCTTATGAACCTGAAATCACTCAACAAACATATCAAGGCATCGAATGGAATTAAAGTGAATTAAATTTAGCTATTTTAAGGCCTAAAAAGCATGTTTTCATACTTAAGCGCAAATTTAGGGAGAATTACAAAACCATACTATTTCATTGAATAAATGTGGGAAAAGGTGATAAAATCCCCCAAAATAAGCACAAGATAAACCATAAAATTGGGGTTTATCAGTTACCTTAGTTATTCATGGTTTTTCTCTCATGTATTTTTATGTTAGTGTTGGAATTTTATTTGGATATTACTTTATTCTCATTAAGCTTGTGGATACTATTGTGGAGTGATTTGACAATCGACATTTAAATTTGGCACTCCTATACATTTGGATACATTATTTTCATTCCTATTTTAACTTGCACACCAAGTGTTTGTGAAAAAGCTTCTATAGCATTTTAAATCCTATTTTCTTTTACCCTTTTACTTGAATGCCTCTTTTTCACAACATTTGGATTCCACATGTATTTGAGATTATCATTTACAATTGTTATCATTACAAATGCTCTTTAATTTGGCACACTTATTACTTGATGCTTGAGTTATGCTTCTCATGCCTATTACTTGCATGCTTTTACCCTCTTGCATCTAATTATTCTGAATTGCCTTTTTGCTCTTACTTGATGTCTTACCTACATGTTATAGCTACCATGTATTTAAGCTATTATCTTTTCTTAGGCATTCATTATCACTTGGGATTTTCTCCTTCCGGTTCCTTAGCTGTCTATATTTAACATTCTCCCTCTATCCTTCTTCCTTAGGCATGGGTACCAAGAAAGGAAAAGAGAAGGCCACTGACAAGACACCAGCAAGGAGTGGAACCAAGAGAGCACTGGCTAAGGCGCCACCATCTACCAGCGTCAAGCCTCCAACAAAGTGGGTTAAGAGGATCATTAAAGTTGATGCAGCAGAGATACCTTGCCCGCACGGGACTCGACACGGTTCACTAACCGTTATTGTGACAGATGTTCCCCATCCTAGCTGAGCGAAACTATAACAACAAGCATATCATTGTCCTAACACACTTTGGTGATTTTGTGGAGCCCGAAGTGAGAGAAGACAGTAGGGATTCTTGAGAAGGCAACCGCGGGAGGCTAACTTATTATGGGTAGTTGAATTCTACTCCAATTTCTATTCACCTACCCTGTAGACTGTCTATGTTCGTCAGAAGTAAGTCCCTATCTCCGAGAGTGCCATACAGAGATTACTGAATCTTCCATCTAGTCCAGAGGGTTTGGATGTATATCAAGAGGCTTCTCTCAAGCGCTAGATATACCAGTTCGACTGGGCTAGTGTCCTTGGAGTTATTGCCCAACCTGGCAGTACATGGATCTATGGCCCGCATCGGTCAAAACCCAAGAGCATCTCCGCCCAGTCACTTACCTTGGAGGCTCGCGTGTGGGCACAGATTATGTCCCACTATCTCTTCTTGAGCACTCACGAGTCGACCTTCACAGCAGACATGGTTGTTCTTCTCTGGTGCATCCTGACAGAGCAACCTCTCAACCTGCCCCGACACATCCGACAAGCCATGGGACACGTGCAGATAGCGGGTAACCTGCCTTTCCTCGCATTGGTTTCAGATTTAGTCTCTGCAGTAGGTGTCTCCTATAGAGCTGGGGATACCAAGACTATGATCCCTAGGACCGATCAATATGTTCCAAATGGGAAGTACATCAGACCCCTAGTTCCTTCTGCAAGCCGGCCGGTAGGCCCATCTTTGGATACTCCTCCCTCCTCTACTCTACCACCATCCACACCACAGGCACCATCCACCCATCAGATGTTCCTTCAGATCCTTGAGAGGTTCGACCAGCAAGACCGGCGGATGGAGCAAATGGAGCGCCGTAACAAGTGCCGATACAACTAGCTGAAAGAACTCATAGTTGGTACTCACCCACCTCCAGAGCAGAAAGACACCCCGGACTCCCCTTCATCCAGTAGCACAGGGAGCCATGGTGAACCAGACAGCGGAGGCAATGCTTCTAGCCCTACCTTGCTTCTTACTGATGGCACGGAGGACCGTGCCAAACCTTAAGTGTGGGAGGTCAGTCCCTGACTTCCGGAGGTAACTTCTTTCTCTCAACACCAATATTTTAGTTTTTCTGTTGTTAAATAGAATAGATTGCATGATAATAATTATTTGCATGTATGTTTTTCTTGGTTAAAGTAATGATTTTCTTTTCAAGACCCTTTTTATAGCATTTCACTAATTTAAACTAAGAATTTGTGTTAAACTTGATTGAAGATTGTATTTGGAACATGGTTTATAGCTAAGAACACACAGCCTGTGAGATTTTGATCTTAATTATATGGTTACATTATTTAACCATAATATTTTATTCTTGTGTGTTTGCTTCTCTATGATTGCAATCTTCGCTTTGTTCCATTCTATATGTCCATTGTTTAATGTATTTGCATGCATACATATGATTGAGGCCATCATTTATTATTAGCTCACTTATCCCAAATAGCCTACCATCTCAATTACCTTTGTTTGCCACTTTGAGCCTTTTAATCCCCATTTGTTCTTTATATTACCACATCACTAGCCTTAAGCGGAAAAACAATTAATTACCTGATTTGAATATTTGGTTAGCTTAAGATAGAGACAGTATGTTAACTAAGTGTGGGGAATTGTGGGAAACTCGGGTTATTGGGAATGTGTTGTGCTTTTACTCTAATTAAATATTGGGAATTTGGGTGCCTACTGGTGCACAAAATTGTGATTACACTTTTCACAACTCCGCACAACTAACCAACAAGTGCATTGTGTCGTCCAAGTAATACCTTACGTGAGTAAGGGTCGATCCCACAGAGATTGTCGGCTTGAAGCAAGCTATGGTTATTTTGTAAATCTTAGTCAGGAGATTAATGATAAGAGTGATTGTATTTATGAAAAATAAATAACATGAAATAAATAGTACTTGTGATTCAGTAATGAGAAACAGGTTGAGGTTCCGGAGATGTTCTGTCATCTGAATCTCTGCTTTCCTACTGTCTTCTTCTCCAAACTCGCATGGCTTCCTTCAATGGCAAGATTTATGATCCTCTCGGATGAAAAATACCATGTACGATCTCTGCACGGCTAATCAACTATCAGATTTCTCGTCTCGGATGAAAAATACCATGTACAGCTACTGATGAGTGGATAATTTATACGCTTTTTGGCATTGTTTTTAGTATGTTTTTAGTATGTTTTGGTTAGTTTTTATTATATTTTTATTAGTTTTTAAATAAAAATCACATTTCTGGACTTTACTATGAGTTTGTGTATTTTTCTATGATTTTAGGTATTTTCTGGCTGAAATTGAGGGACCTGAGCAAAAATCTGATTCAGAGGCTGAAAAAGGACTGCAGATGCTGTTGGATTCTGACCTCCCTTCACTCGAAGTGAATTTTCTGGAGCTACAGAATCCTAATTGGCGCGCTCTTAATTGCGTTAGAAATTAGACATCTTAGGCTTTCCAGCAATATATAATAGTCTATACTTTGCCCGAGATTTAATGGCCCAAACTGGCGTTCCAAGTCAGCATAAAAATTCTGGCGTCAAAACGCCAGAACTGGCATAAAAGCTGGAGTTAAACGCCCAAACTGGCACAAAAGCTGGTGTTTAACTCCAAGAAAAGTCTCTACACGTGAAAGCTTCAATGCTTAGCCCAAGCACACACCAAGTGGATCCGGAAGTGGATTCTGCATTATTTACTCAATTCTGTAAACCCTAGGCTACTAGTTTTCTATAAATAGGACCTTTTGCTATTGTATTTACACACCTCATGACACTTTACACGTTTCATATTGTATTCTCTACGGCATGAGTCTCTAAACTCCATGGTTGAGGGTGAGGAGCTCTGCTGTGTCTCGATGAATTAATGCAATTACTACTGTTTTTTATTCCATCACGCTTGTTTCTATTCTAAGATATTCACTCGCATTTCAACCTGATGAATGTGAGATCCATGACACTCATCATTATTCTCACCTATGAACGCGTGCCTGACAACCACCTCTGTTCTATCTGCAATAGCTTGAGTGCAAATCTCTTGGGTTTCTAATATAAGATTAGAACCTTCGTGGTATAGGCTAGAATTATTGGCGGCCATTCCTGAGATTCGGAAAGTCTAAACCTTGTCTGTGGTATTCCGAGTAGGATCTGGGAAGGGATGACTGTGACGAGCTTCAAACTCACGAGTTCTGGGCGTAGTGACAGATGCAAAAGGATCAATGGATCCTATTCCTACATGAGTGAGAACCGATAGATGATTAACCATGCAGTGACAGCGCATTTGGACCATTTTCACTGAGAGGACAGATGGTAGCCATTGACAACGGTGATCCACCAACATACAGCTTGCCATGGAAGGAGCCTTGCGTGTATGAAGAAGAAGACAGTAGGAAAGCAGAGATTCAGAAGACAGAGCATCTCCAAAACCTCAACCCGTTCTCCATTACTGTATAAAAAGTATTTATTTCATGTTCTTTTACTTTTTACAATTAAAACTAAGAATCATTACTGATATCCTGACTAAGAATTACAAGATAACTATAGCTTGCTTCAAGCCGACAATCTCCGTGGGATCGATACTTACTCACATAAGGTATTACTTGGACAACCCAGTGCACTTGCTGGTTAGTTGTGCGGAATTACAAAAGTGTGATTGTAATTTCGTGCACCAAGTTTTTGGCACCGTTGCCGGGGATTGTTCGAGTTTGGACAACTGACGGTTTATCTTATTGCTTAGATTAGGAATAATTTATTTTTGTTGGTTTAGAGTCACTCAATTTGAGTCTTTTATTTGAGTTTAGTTTCATATTTTAAGTTTGGTGTCAATTGCATGCTTTTATTTTCTTTCAATTTTTTGAATTTGCATGTTCTTAGTTCTTTCTTGATCTTCAAAAATTCTAAGATTGGTGTCTTCTTTGTGTTTTCCTTTAAATTTTTGAAAATTTATGTTTGATTTTCTAAAAATTTTAAGTTTGGTGTCCCTTGTGCTTTTATTTACTTAGAAAGTTTTCTAAAATTTGTTCTTAGTGTTCATCTTGATCTTTAAAGTGTTCTTGGTGTTCATCTTGACATTCAAAATTTTCTTGTTTATTCTTTTTGTTTTGATCTAGAATTTCTAAGTTTAGTGTAATTTTGTTGTTTTTCTCTTTCCTCATTAAAATTCAAAAAATCAAAAAAATATCTTTTCCTTATTTTAGTCATAAATTTCGAAATTTTGCATTAAATTAGTCAAAGATTTTCAAAATCATATCTTTTTTAGTCAAGTCAAAATTCTAATTTCAAAAATTGATCTTTTCAAATCTTTTTCAAAAATCAAATCATTTTAATTTCTTCAATCATATCTTTTTCAAAATAATTTTCAATCATATCTTTCTGATTGCTAATTCCAAAATCTTCTTAATTAATTAATTAATTTAGTTATCAATTTGCTTTTATTTCATTTTCTTCTAATTTTTGAAACTTTTATTTTATCTTCCATTTATTTTGTTTTATTTTATTCGGTTACTTTTAATTAAATAAAATAAAAAATTTAAAAATATAATTTATTTGCAATTCATATCAATTCTCTTTTTTTTCCATCATGGACATAAGTGGAAATGAACAGTCTAGAAAGACTCTGGGGTCATATGCTAACCCCATTACAACTGCATATGGGAGTAGCATTTGTATACCTCCCATCAAAGCAAGCAGTTTTGAGCTAAATCCTCAGCTCATTATCATGGTGCAGCAAAATTGCCAGTATTCTGGTCTTCCACAGGAAGAACCTACTGAGTTTCTGGCACAGTTCTTACAAATTGCTAACACAGTACGTGATAAAGAAGTGGATCAGGATGTCTACAGATTATTACGGTTTCCATTTGCTATAAAAGATCAAGCTAAGAGGTGGTTAAATAATCAACCCACAGCAAGCATAAAAATATGGAGACAATTATCAGACAAATTTCTGAATCAATTTTACCCTCCAAAAAGGATGACACAGCTGAGGCTGGACATCCAAGGCTTTAAACAAGAGGATCATGAATCCCTTTATAATGCCTAGGAGAGGTACAGAGGGATGCTAAGGAAATGCCCCTCTGAAATATTTTCAGAGTGGGTACAGTTAGACATCTTCTACTATGGGCTTACAGAAAGAGCTCAAATGTCTCTAGATTACTCGGCTGGTGGATCTATACACATGAGAAAGACAATTGAAGAGGCTCAAGAACTCATAGATACGGTTGCTAGAAATCAACATATGTACTCAAGCAGTGAGTCCTCCATAAAAGAAGAGGCTAGGGCAGTAACTATTGATCCTAATCCTCAAGAACAGATCGTTGAACTTAATTAGCAATTACTCCTTATGACAAAACAATTAGCAGAGTTTAAAGAGATGCTCCAAGACACTAAAAATGCTAACAAGAATATGGAAGCACAATTGAATCAGACAAGACAGCAGCTATCTAAACAGATAACAGAAGAATGCCAAGCTGTTTAACTAAGGAGCAGGAAGACATTGAATAATTCAGCTCAAATTAGCAGAAAGCCAAGAAGGGAATAATTGACAGAGGATGACCAAACCACTGTCCAAAATCCCTCTGAGGACAGAAAGAGCCCAGAGAGGAATAATTCAGGCGTTCAAACGCCAGAAAAGGGCGAAAAATTGGCGTCAAACGCCCAGTGGATGCCCACTTCTGGCGTTCAAACGCCAGAAAAGGGAGAAAAGTTGGCGTTGAACACCCATTCCTTGCCCAGTTCTGGTGTTCAAATGCCAGAAAAGGGTGGGAAGCTGGCGTTAAACGCCCATCCAGCACCCAATCCTGGCGTTCAAACGCTAATGAGGGATCAGACACCTGCAAGTGCTGATAGTAACCCCTCTAAGAAGGCTTCTCTAACCACCTCTGTAGGGAATAAACCTGCAGCAACTAAGGTTGAAGAATATAAAGCCAAGATGCCTTATCCTCAGAAACTCTGCCAAGCAGAACAGGACAAACAATTTGCCCACTTTGCAGACTATCTCAGGACTCTTGAGATAAAGATCCCGTTTGCAGAGGCACTGGAGCAAATACCCTCTTATGCTAAGTTCATAAAAGAGATCTTAAGTCATAAGAAGGATTGGAGAGAAACTGAAAAAGTTTTTCTCACTGAAGAATGCAGTGCAGTCATTCTGAAAAGTTTACCAGAGAAGCTTAAAGATCCAGGAAGCTTTATGATACCGTTCACATTAGAGGGTACTTGTACCAAGACAGCTCTATGTAACCTTGGGGCAAGTATCAATCTAATCCCTGCATCCACTATCAGAAAGCTTGGCTTGACTGAAGAGGTCAAACCAACCCGGATATGTCTTCAACTTGCTGATGGCTCCATTAAATACCCATCAGGCATAATTGAGGACATGATTGTCAAGGTTGGGCCATTTGCCTTTCCCACTGACTTTGTAGTGCTGGAAATGGAGGAGCACAAGAGTGCAACTCTCATTCTAGGAAGACCCTTCCTAGCAACAGGACGAACTTTCATTGATGTCCAAAAAGGGGAAGTGACCCTAAGAGTCAATGAGGATGAGTTCAAGTTAAATGTTGTCAAAGCTAAGCAGCATCCAGACACATCAAATGACTGTATGAGCGTTGATATTATTGACTCCTTGGTGGAAGAGATCAATATGACTGAGAGTCTCGAATCAGAGCTAGAGGACATCTTTAAAGATGTTCAGCCTGATCTGGAGGAACCAGAGGAAATAACAAAACCTCTGAAAATTCCTCAGGAAGAGGATAAGCCTCCTAAACGCAAGCTTAAACCACTACCACCATCCCTGAAATATGCATTTCTGGGAGAAGGTGACACTTTTCCGGTGATCATAAGGTCTGCTTTGAATCCACAGGAAGAGAAAGCACTAATTTAGGTGCTGAGGACACACAAGACAACTCTTGGGTGGTCCATAAGTGATCTTAAGGGCATTAGCCCAGCAAGATGCATGCACAAGATCCTATTGGAGGATGATGCTAAGCCAGTGGTTCAACCACAGAGGCGGCTAAATCCAGCCATGAAGGAGGTGGTGCAGAAAGAGGTCACTAAGTTACTAGAGGCTGGGATTATTTATCCTATTTCTGATAGCCCCTGGGTAAGCCCTGTCCACGTTGTCCCCAAGAGGGGAGGCATGACAGTGGTTCATAATGAAAAGAATGAACTGGTTCCTACAAGAACAGTTACAGGATTGCGTATGTGTATTGACTACAGAAGGCTTAATACAGCCACCAGAAAGGATCATTTTCCTTTACCATTCATAGACCAGATGCTAGAGAGACTAGCAGGTGATGAATACTACTGCTTTTTGGATGGCTATTCAGGTTACAACCAAATTGCAGTAGATCCTCAGGACCAAGAGAAAACAGCATTTACATGTTCTTCTGGAGTATTTGCCTACAGAAGGATGCCCTTTGGTCTATGCAATGCACCTGCAACCTTTCAGAGGTTCAAAAGTGATTGTGTATACTGACCATGCTGCTCTTAAATATCTACTCACAAAGTAGGATTCCAAACCCAGGCTCATAAGATGGGTATTGCTTCTACAAGAGTTTGATATAAAAATAAGAGACAGAAAAGGGACAGAGAACCAGGTAGCTGATCACCTGTCCCGGATAGAACCAGTAGCAGGGGCGTCCCTCCCTCCTTCTGAGATCTCTGAGACCTTTCCGGATGAGCAACTTTTCGCCATTCAGGAAGCACTATGGTTTGCAGACATTGCAAATTATAAAGCTGTGAGGTTCATACCCAAGGAGTATAGCAGGGTGCAAACGAAAAAACAAATTTCTAATGCAAAGTACTACTTATGGGATAAACCATATCTCTTTAAGAGATGTGCAGACGGAATGATTCGCAGATGCGTACCTAGAGAGAAGGCACAGAAGATCCTATGGCATTGCCATAGATCACAGTATGGAGGACATTTCGGAGGTGAGCGAACAGCCACTAAGGTCCTCCAATGTGGGTTCTACTGGCCTACTCTACATAGAGATGCCCGAGAGTTTGTGCGTAACTGTGACAGTTGCCAGAGAGCTGGTAACTTACCTTATGGTTATGCCATGCCTCAACAAGGGATCTTAGAGATTGAGTTATTTGATGTATGGGGTATTGACTTCATGGGTCCTTTTCCACCATCATACTTAAACACTTACATTCTGGTGGCAGTAGACTACATATCTAAATGGGTAGAAGCAATTGCCACACCCACTAATGATACTAAGATAGTGCTGAAGTTCCTCCAGAAACATATCTTCAGCAGATTTGGTGTTCCCAGAGTACTCATTAGTGACGGGGGCACTCATTTCTGCAATAAACAGCTTTACTCTGCTATGGTCCGATATGGAATTAGCCATAAAGTAGCAACTCCATATCATCCACAGATAAATGGGCAGGCTGAAGTCTCTAATAGAGAACTAAAAAGAATCCTGGAACAGACTGTAATTGCCCGTAGAAAGGATTGGGCAAAAAGCTTGGATGATGCTCTGTGGGCATATAGAACAGCATTCAAGACTCCTATAGGAACCTCTCCAAACTAGCTTGTGTATGGCAAAGCCTGTCATCTACCCGTGAAACTGGAACATAAGGCCTACTGGGCAACCAAATTCCTAAACCTGGATGCTAAGTTAGCTGGAGAGAAAAGATTGCTCCAGCTAAATGAGCTAGAGGAATTCAGACTCAGTGCTTTTGAAAATGCAAAAATTTATAAGGAAAAAGCAAAAAGGTGGCATGAAAAGAAACTATCATCTAGAGTCTTTGAACCAGGACAGAAGGTTCTGCTGTTTAATTCTAGGCTCAGATTATTCCCCGAGAAATTGAAATCCCGATGGAGAGGACCATATGTGATTACAAGTGTGTCACCATATGGATATGTTGAGCTTCAGGATATTGACTCTGACAAAAAGTTCATTGTTAATGGACAGAGAATCAAACACTATCTTGAAAGCAATTTTGAGCAAGAATGCTCAAAACTGATACTAGAATAAAGCTCAGTCAAGGTCCAGCTAAAGACAATAAAGAAGCGCTTACTGGGAGGCAACCCAGCCATTAGCAAGTTATTTGTTTTAATTAATACTTATAGAAGTTTGATATAAATTTTCTTCAAGCTTAATCATTAAATTGTAGAAATTCACAGAGTTACAGAAGGATTCAGTGCAAAAAGCAGAGAAAAGGAGCTCACTAGCAAGAAAACGTCAGTAAGGGGTATTTTGGGCGTTAAATGCCAGAATGGGTGCCATTCTGGGCATTTAACACCAGAAAATATACCATTTTGGGCGTTAAACGTCAGAATAGGTGCCATTCTGGGCATTTAACGCCATACTTGCAGCATCCTTGGTGTTCAGAAAAACGTCCAGTGACAAAGTTGTTTCTGGTGTTTAACGCCAGCCATGGTACTTGGCTGGGCGTTAAACGCCCACAATGGCCAATATATGGGCGTTAAACGCCAGAATGGATACCATTCTGGGCGTTTAATGCCAAAAAGGCAGGGGGAGAGGATTTTGCTTTCCACTTCAAAATTTTTCAAATTTTAATGTTTTGACTCATAATTTTCTGCATAAACATATTACAAATTTTCATCATTCACCTTCAAATTTTCAAAGATTCAACAATTTCCTAAATCCCTTTTCAAATTTCTTTCAAATCATTTCCAAATCTTCTTCAAAAACTCAATTATCTTCTCAATTTCTTTCCAAATCTTTTCCAACTCATCATTTCATCTTTTAATTCTTAGATGCATCAACAAATTTTCAGATTTAACTCTTTTATATCTTTTCCATTTAAAAATCTCATCTTTTTCATATCATGATTCTATTTTTTTTCTTTCACCAATCATATCTTTTTTTCAAATTTTTGAAATCCCTCCCCTCCACTTATAAATACACATTCGGCCATCCCCACCTCTCCACCATTCGAATTTGCCTCTCCTCCTATCTCTCTTCTTTCCTTTCTTTTGCTTGAGGGAAAGCAAACCTCTAAGTTTGGTATGTTTTTCCGTGATCACTGAGCTAAGACTCATTAAGATCATGGCTTCTAAGGGAAAACAAACCAATTCAAGAGGCAAGAAAGAGAATACTCCAAAGAGTCTTTGGAATCAAGAGAGGTTCTTAACCAAAGAACATGCAGACCATTACCACAAAATAATGAGTCTGAGGTCAGTGATCCCAGAAGTTAAATTCGATCTGAAAGAAGACGAATATCCGGAGATCCAAGAGCAAATTCGAAACAGAGGATGGGAAATTCTAGCTAATCCTGAGAAAAGGTTGGAAGAAACATGGTTCAGAAATTCTACTCAAATCTGTGGCTGATAGATAAGCAGAGAATAACTGGAACCGCCTTTCATACCTACAGAACTATGGTTAGAGAGAGGATTATTTACTTCCACCTGGACAAAATAAGAGAGGTCTTCAAACTGCCTCAACTACAAGATGATCCAGAATCCTTTAATAGGAGAATGGTGAGAGTAGATAAGGGGTTGGACCAAGTTCTAGAGGACATATGCCTCCCTGGAACTAAGTGGATAACCAATTCAAAAGGTGTCCCAAACCAACTCAAGAGAGGAGATCTCAAACCAGTCGCAAGAGGCTGGTTGGACTTCATTGGGCATTCTATACTGCCCACTAGCAACCGCTCTGAGGTCACTGTCAAAAGAGCAGTAATGATTCATTGTATTATGCGGGGAAACAAAGTGGAGATTCATCATCTGATTTCTTGTGAGATTTACACAATTGCAAACAAGAACTCCACTGAAGCTAAACTGGCATACCCAAGCTTAATTTCTCTACTATATAAAGATGCTGGGGTGAGAATGGGAGTAGATGAATTCATCCCAATCGAATACCCAATCACCAAGAAGTCAATGGAAGGACAACAAGTGTAAGATAACTCCATCAAAAGGAGGGCGCAGGAGTTCCTCCCAGAAATCCCTGAAATTGATTACTGGACCCGCTTAGAAGCATCTGTCACCAAGCTTCAAGAAGCTGTGGATCAACTTAAGGAAGAACAACAGAATCAAAACTGCATGCTCTGCAAGCTGCTTAAGGAACAAGAGAAGCAGGGGCGTGAGCTACAGGAGCTGAAGCGCCAGAAGCTCTCCCTTGAAGGACCAAACACCCCACGGATTGAAGGAGCATCCACTTTCTAAAATCAAGGTTGTTGAGTCCTAACTCTGTGATAACCTTTATTAGGAATCTATTTTAAGAGTCATTTATTTTTCTGTTTTTAATTTTTTGTCTTCTATTATTATTGGTCTGCTCTTATATTTATTTTTGGGTCTTACTTTTATTCCATGATTAATAAAATTTAAAGTTTATGTCTTAAAGCTATGAATTTCCTATGAATCCATCACCTTTCTTAAAGAAAAAATATTTTAAATCACAAAAGAACAAGAAGTACATGATTTCGAATTCATCCTTGAAATTAGTTTAATTATTTTGATGTGGTGACAATACTTTTTGTTTTTTGAATGAATGCTTGAACAGTGCATATGTCTTTTGAATTTGTTGTTTATGAATGTTAAAATTGTTGGCTCTTGAAAGAATGATGGAAAAGGAGAAATGTTATTGATAATTTGAAAAATCATAAAATTGATTCTTGAAGCAAGAAAAAGCAGTAAAAAGCTTGCGGAAAAAAAAAAGAGAGAAAAAGATAAAGCAAGCAGAAGAAGTCAATAACCCTTTAAACCAAAAGGCAAGGGTAATAAAAAGGATCCAAGGCTTTGAGCATCAGTGGATAGGAGGAGCCACAGGAATAAAATCCTGGCCTAAGCGGCTAAACCAAGCTGTCCCTAACCATGTGCTTGTGGCGTGAAGGTGTCAAGTAAAAATTTGAGACTGAGCGGTTAAAGTCGTGATCCAAAGCAAAAAGAGTGTGCTTAAGAGCTCTGGACACCTCTAATTGGGGACTCTAGAAAAGCTGAGTCACAATCTGAAAAGGTTCACCCAGTTATGTGTCTGTGGCATTTATGTATCCGGTGGTAATACTGGAAAACAAAATGCTTAGGGTCACGGCCAAGACTCATAAAGTAACTGTGTTCAAGAATCAATAATACTGAACTAGGAGAAACAATAACACTATCTAAATTCTAAGTTCCTAAAGATGCCAATCATTCTAAACTTCAAGGGATAAAGTGAGATGCCAAAACTGTTCAAAGGCAAAAAGCTACTCGTCCCGCTCATCTAATTAGAGCTAAGTTTCATTGATAATTTGGAATTTATAGTATATTCTCTTCTTTTTATCCCATTTGATTTTTAGTTGCTTGGGGACAAGCAACAATTTAAGTTTGGTGTTGTGATGAGCGGATAATTTATACGCTTTTTGGCATTGTTTTTAGTATGTTTTTAGTATGTTTTACTTAGTTTTTATTATATTGTTATTAGTTTTTAAATAAAAATCACATTTCTGGACTTTACTATGAGTTTGTGTGTTTTTCTATGATTTTAGGTATTTTCTGGCTGAAATTGAGGGACCTGAGCAAAAATCTGATTCAGAGGCTAAAAAAGGACCGCAGATGCTGTTGGATTCTGACCTCCCTGCACTCGAAGTGGATTCTGACCTCCCTCACATTTTTGGACTTTACTATGAGTTTGAGTGCATATCTCTTGGGTTTCTAATCTAAGATTAGAACCTTTGTGGTATAGGCTAGAATTATTGGCGGCCATTCCTAAGATCCGGAAAGTCTAAACCTTGTCTGTGGTATTCCGAGTAGGATCTGGGAAGGGATGACTGTGACGAGCTTCAAACTCACGAGTGCTGGGCGTAGTGACAGACGCAAAAGGATCAATGGATCCTATTCCAACATGAGTGAGAACCGACAGATGATTAGCCGTGCGGTGACAGCACATGTGGACCATTTTCACTGAGAGGACGGATGGTAGCCATTGACAACGGTGATCCACCAACATACAGCTTGCCATGGAAGGAGCCTTGCGTGTGTGAAGAAGAAGACAGTAGGAAATCAGAGATTCAGAAGACAGAGCATCTCCAAAACCTCAACCTGTTCTCCATTACTGCATAACAAGTATTTATTTCATGTTCCTTTGCTTTTTACAATTAAAACTAAGAATCATTACTGATATCCTGACTAAGAATTACAAGATAACCATAGCTTGGTTCAAGCCGACAATCTCCGTGGGATCGACCCTTACTCACGTAAGGTATTACTTGGACGACCTAGTGCACTTGCTAGTTAGTTGTGTGGAATTGCAAAAGTGTGATTGTAATTTCGTGCACCAGCTACCGCACGGCTAAGTTCCCACTAGCATCGGAATAGGACCCTTGTCCTTTTGCACACTGTCACTTCACCCAACATTCCCAGGTTTGAAGCTCGTCACAGTCATCCCTTTCCAGATCCTACTCGGAATACCACAGATAAGGTTTAGACTTTTCGGATCCCAGGAATGCTGCCAATTAGTTTTAGCCTCTACCACGAAGGTTCTAACCTCCGGACTCGGTCCGTGGATTAGAAACCCAAGAGATACGCACTCAAGCTGTCGCCCAACGACTACGTTGAGCTCAGATAGAACGGATGTGGTTGTCAGGCACGCGTTCATAGAATTGAGAATAATGATGAGTGTCACGGATCATATCATTCTCTAGATTGAAGTACGAGTGAGTATCCTAGAATAGAATCAAGCGTGATTGAATAGAAAACAATAGTAATTGCATTAATCCATTGAAACACAGGAGAGCTCCTCACCCCTACCTATGGGGTTTAGAGACTCATGCCGTAGAAGATACAATATGAAGTGTAAAATGTCATAAGTTACAAAATGAACCTCTAAAACTAGTTTTTATACTAAACCAGTAACTTAGGTTTACAGAAAATGAGTAACTAAGTGTAGATAGTGCAGAAATTCACTTCCGGGACCCACTTGGTGCGTGTCTGGGCTGACCTTTCAAGCTTTCATGTGCATATGCCCAAGGTTGGATTAAACGCCACCCTGGGTTCCAAAATGGGCGTTTAATGCCAAGAATTATGCCAGTTCTGGCGTTTTACGCCAGAAAGTTTTAGGCTGTAATTTAACGCCAGTTTGGGCCATCAATTCTCGGGTAAAGGTTGAACTATTATATATTTTTGGAAAGCTCAAGATGTCTACTTTCCAACGCAATTGAGAGCACGCCAATTGGCCTTCTGTATCTCCAGAAAATCTACTTCGAGTGTAGGAGGGTCAGAATCCAACAGCATCTACAGTCCTTTTTCAGCCTCTGGATCAGATTTTTGCTCAGGTCCCTCAATTTCAGCCAGAAAATACCTGAAATTATAGAAAAACACAAAAACTCATAGTAAAGTCCAGAAATATAATTTTTGAATAAAAACTAATATGAGCATTTTGTAGAGCATGCTGTTTTGATTATGTTGCTCTTCTTTGAGTTGATTCATAGCTTCTTGCAGCTTGGTGACAGATGCTTCTAAGCGGGCCCAATAGTCAAATTGGGAAAGTTCTGGGAGGAGCTCATGTGCCCCCCTCTTGATGAGGTTATCTTGAATTTGAGGTCCATCTATCACTTTTTTTTTGTGATTGGGCGTTCAACTGTGATATAATCATCCACACTCATCTGTACCCTAGCATCTTTGCATAACAGACTAATCAAGCTTGGGTAGGCCAATGTGGCCTCAGTGGATTCCTTGTTTGCAAACATGTAAATTTCAATAGGGATCAGCTGATGAATCTCTACTTCCTTCCCCAGCATAATACAGTGGATCATCACTGCCCTTTTGACAGTGACTTCAGATTGGTTGCTGGTTAGGAGTATAGAACGCCCAATGAAATCCAGCCACCCTCTAGCAACTGGTTTGAGATCTCCTCTCTTTAACTGGTTTGGGGCACCTTTTGAATTAGTAATCCACTTGGTTTCAGGGAGGCATATGTCCTCTAGAACTTGATCTAGCCTTTTATCCTTGGCCATTCTCCTGTTAAAGGACTCTGGATCATCTTGTAGTTGAAGAAGTTTGAGAACTTCTCTCACTTTGTCAAAGTGGAAGTAAATAACCTTCCCTCTGACCATAGTCCAAAAGGAGTAGAAAGCAGTTCCCTCTAATCTTTGCTTTTCTGTCATCCACAAATTTGCATAAAATTCTTGGACCATGTTTCTTCCAACATGTATCTCAGAATTAGCCAGGACTTCCCAGCTCCTGTTTTGAATCTGCTCTTGGATCTCCGGGTATTCATCTTCTTTCAGATTGAACCTAACTTCCGGGATCACTAATCTTCTGCACACAATTTTGAAATAATGGTCTGCATGTTCTTTGGTGTAGAATTTCTCATGCATCCAACGTGGTTTTGGATTGCTTTCTTTCCTCTCTTTTGAAGCGGTTTGTCTTCCTCTGGGTGCCATGAGATTTGTTTGTTTTATCTCAAGGATCACAGAAATCACACCAAACTTAGAGATTTGCTTGTCCTCAAGCAAAATAGAAAGAAAGAAGATGAATAGAGGGAGAGAAGGATATGAATGATGGAGTAAAGGGGATGGCCAAATTTATAAATAAAGGGGAGGGAGGGAAGGGGTTCGAATCTTTTAGAAAAAGATATGCTTTGAAAGATATGATTGATAAAAGATAAACATGATATGAAAAAGAGAAGATTGTTTTCAAAATTTAAGAGATATGAAAAAGATATGATGAGGTTAGATCTAAATTTTTGTTTATGCATCTAAGAAAAAAAAGATAATACGAATGAGTTAAAAAGATTTGAAAAGAAATTGAAAATATGAATGAGTTTTTGAAAAAGAATTGAAAAGAATTAAAAAAGAATTAAAATGAATTTATAAGATTATAAATTTTTGTGAATGGAAATTTAAAAAATGAATGTTTGTAATGTTTGGATGCAGAAAATTTTGATTTAAAACATGAAAATTCGAAAAAAATTGAATTGGAAACGAAATTACCTCTCTCCTAGCTGTTCTGGTGTTAAACGCCCAAAATGATAACCATTCTGGCGTTTAACGCCCATCTGGTGGCCATTTTGGGCGTTTAACGCCCAGCCAGGTACCCTAGCTGGCGTTAAATGCCAGAAATCCTTCTTTACTGGGCCTTTTTTCCGAACGCCCAGAATGCTGCCCATTCTGGCGTTTAACGCCCAGAATGATACCTTTACTGGCGTTTTGACGCCAGTGAGCTCCTTTTCTCTGTGATTTCTCTGTTTTATGTCTTGAACCTCTATTTTCCTAACTTATTCACTGAAATACATTAGCTAACATTAGGAACAAAATTAAATGGAATTATAAAATTGTTATAAACTTCTAAATTTTGATAATGACTGGGTTGCCTCCTAGTAAGCACTTCTTTACTGTCTTTAGCTGGACTTTTACTGAGCTTTTTAATTTAGTCTCAGTTTTGAGCATTCTTGCTCAACATCACCTTCAAGATAATGTTTGATTCTCTGTCCATTAACAATGAAATTTTTGTCAGAATCAATATCTTGAAGCTCTACATAGCCATATGGTGACACACTTGTAATCACATACGGTCCCCTCCACCGGGATTTCAATTTCCTAGGGAACAATCTGAGCCTAGAGTTAAACAGCAGGACCTTCTGGACTTTCTCAAAGACTCTAGATAACAGCCTTTTGTCATGCCACCTTTTTGCTTTCTCTTTATAAATTTTAGCATTTTCGAAAGTGATGAGCGAATAATTTATACGCTTTTTGGCATTGTTTTTAGTATGTTTTTAGTAGAATCTAGTTACTTTTAGGGATGTTTTCATTAGTTTTTATGTTAAATTCACATTTCTAGACTTTACTATGAGTTTGTGTATTTTTCTGTGATTTCAGGTATTTTCTGGCTGAAATTGAGGGACTTGAGCAAAAATCAGATTTAGAGGTTGAAGAAGGACTGCTGATGTTGTTGGATTCTAATCTCCCTGCACTCAAAGTGGATTTTCTGGAGCTACAGAACTCAAAATGGCGTGCTTCCAATTGTGTTGGAAAGTAGACATCTAGGGCTTTCCAGAAATATATAATAGTCTATACTTTGGCCGAGTTTAGACGATGCCAAAGGGCGTTTAACGCCAGTTCTACGCTGCAGTCTGGAGTTAAACGCCAGAAACACGTCACAAGCCAGAGTTGAATGCCAGAAACACGTTACAAACTGGCGTTCAACTCCAAGAATGACCTCTCCACGTGTAAACTTCAAGCTCAACCCAAGCACACACCAAGTGGGCCCCGAAAGTGGATTTATGCATCAATTACTTACTTCTGTAAACCCTAGTAACTAGTTTAGTATAAATAGGACTTTTTACTATTGTAAAAGGTATCTTTGATCAGTTTTATGCTATCTTGTGATGTTTAGTTCATAGATCATGGGGGCTGGCTATTCGGCCATGCTTGGACCATTATCACTTATGTATTTTCAAACGGTAGAGTTTCTACACTCTATAGATTAAGGTGTGGAGCTCTACTGTTCCTCATGATTTAATGCCAAGTACCACTGTTTTTCTATTCAATTCAACTTATTCCGCTTCTAAGATATCCATTCGTTCCCAAGAACATGATGAATGTGATGATTATGTGACGCTCATCATCATTCTCACTCATGAACGCGTGCCTGACAAACACTTCCGTTCTACATGCAAACAAGCTAGAATGAATATCTCTTAGATATCTAATACAGGGGACCGAGTCCGAGTTATTAGTGTCTTTGTGGTATAAGTTAGAACCCATGGATGGCCATTCCTGAGATCCGGAAAGTCTAAACCTTGTCTGTGGTATTCCGAGTAGGATCTGGGAAGGGATGGCTTGTGACGAACTTCAAACTCGCGAGTGCTGGGCGTAGTGACAGACGCAAAAGGATAGTAAATCCTATTCCAGTATGATCGAGAACCTCCAGATGATTAGCCTTGCCATGACAGAGTATTTGGACCTTTTTCACAAGAGGATGGGATGTAGCCATTGACAATGGTGATGCCCTTACAGAAAGCTTGCCATGGAAAGGAGTAAGACTGATTGGATGAAGACAGCGGGAAAGCAGAGATTCAGAGGAACGAAAGCATCTCCATACGCTTATCTGAAATTCTCACCAATGATTTACATAAGTATTTTTATCTTTATTTTCTATTTATTTATTATTATTATTCGAAAATACTATAACCATTTGATATCCGCCTGACTGAGATTTACAAGGTGACCATAGCTTGCTTTATACCAACAATCTCCGTGGGATCGACCCTTACTCACGTAAGGTTTTATTACTTGGACGACCCAGTGCACTTGCTGGTTAGTTGTGCGAAGTTGTGAAGTCATGTTTGGACCATGGTATTGTGCACCAGTTGTTGGCGCCATTGCCAGGGAGAGAACGAACAACAAATTTTACAACCTCAGAGTAACAATTTCGCATACCAAGTTTTTGGCGCCGTTGCCGGGGATTGTTCAAGTTTGGAAAACTGACGGTTCATCTTGTTGCTCAAATTGGGTAATTTTCTTCTTATTCTATTTTCAAAAAAAAAATATATATTTTTTCTTCAGAATTTTTAAGAATGAATTCTAGAGTTTCATGAAGCATGTGAAGCCTGGCTGGCTGTAAAGCCAGGTCTAATTCTTTTGGATAGGGGCTTCCAACCATCAGCATAGAGGCAAGTTAATTTGAATATCAGCTGTTGCGTGCCTGATTTATATCCTAAAGTTGACTGGCTATTAAGCCATGTCCAACCCTTTGATTGGAGCTTTGGGCTAATATTGAAAGATTCCTGGAATTCTTCTTAAAAATTTTGGAATCCTTATTTTTCTTTTTCACATTAATTTTCGAAAAAAAAAATCATAAAATCATAAAAATAAAAAATATTTTGTGTTTCTTGTTTGAGTCTTGAGTCAATTTTTAAGTTTGGTGTCAATTGCATTTTTTCTGAAAATTTTATGCATTTTTCGAAAATTCATGCATTCATAGTGTTCTTCATGATCTTCAAGTTGTTCCTGGTCAGTCTTCTTGTTTGATCTTGATGTTTTCTTGTTTTGTGTCTTTTCTTGTTTTTCATGTGCATTTTTGCATTCATAGTGTCTGAACATGAAAGATTTCTAAGTTTGGTGTCTTGCATGTTTTCTTTGCATTGAAAATTTTTCAAAAATATGTTCTTGATGTTCATCATGATCTTCAAAGTGTTCTTGGTGTTCATCTTGATATTCATAGCATTCTTGCATGCATTCATTGTTTTGATCCATAACTTTCATGCATTGAGTATTTTTCATGTTTTTCTCTTTCATCATTGAAAATTCAAAAATAAAAAAAAATATCTTTTCCCTTTTTCTTCTCATAAATTCGAAAATTTGAGTTGACTTTTTCAAAACTTTTTAAAATTTAGTTGTTTCTTATGAGTCAAATCAAATTTTCAATTTAAAAATCTTATCTTTTCAAAATCTTTTTCAAAAATCAAATCTTTTTCATTTTTCTTATTTATTTTCGAAAATTTTAAAAATATTTTCAAAATCTTTTTCTTATTCTATCATATTTTCAAAAATCACATCATCAATTAATGTTTTGATTCAAAAATTTCAAGTTTGTTACTTACTTGTTAAGAAAGATTCAAACTTTAAGTTCTAGAATCATATCTTGTGATTTCTTGTGAATCAAGTCATTAATTGTGATTTTAAAAATCAAATCTTTTTCAAAACTAATTCTAATCATATCTTTCTATCATATCCTTTTTTTTAAAAAAAAAATCTTATCTTCTTCAAAAATTTTATTTTCAAATATCTTTTCTAACTTCTTATCTTCTTATCTTTTCAAAATTTGTTTCAACTAACTAATTGACTCTTTGTTTGTTTCTTATCTTTTTCAAAACTACCTAACTAACTCTCTCTCTAATTTTCAAAAATATCTCCCTCTTTTTCAAAAATTCTTTTTAATTAACTAATTGTTTCAAAATTCAATTTTAATTTATTTCTTCTTTTAATTTTCGAAAATCACTAATCCCTTTTTAAAATTTTATTTTCGAAAATCCTCTTTCTCTCTCATCTCTTTCTATTTATTTATTCATCTACTAACACTTCATCTCACCCAAATTTGAACCCCCTCTTCCATCTGTGTTCGAATTTTCTCTTCTTCCCTTCTTTACATTACATTCTTTTCTTCTTCTACTCACACAGGGGAACCTCTATACCTGGGTAAAAAGGATTCCTATTATTATTTTTCTGTTCCCTCTTTTTCATATGAGCAGGAGCAAGGACAAGAACATTCTTGTTGAAGCAGACCCTGAACCTGAAAGGACTCTGAAGAGGAAACTAAGAGAAGCTAAAATACAACAATCCAGAGATAACCTTACAGAAATTTTCGAACAGGAAAAGGAGATGGCAGCTGAAAATAATAATAATACAAGGAGGATGCTTGGTGACTTTACTACACCTAATTCCAATTTACATGGAAGAAGCATCTCCATCCCTACCATTGGAGCAAACAATTTTGAACTTAAACCTCAATTAGTTTCTCTAATGCAACAAAATTGCAAGTTTCATGGACTTCCATCTGAAGATCCTTTTCAGTTCTTAACTAATTCTTGCAGATCTGTGATACTGTTAAGACTAATGGAGTAGATCCTGAAGTCTACAGGCTCATGCTTTTCCCTTTTGCTGTAAGAGACAGAGCTAGAGTGTGATTGGACTCTCAACCCAAAGATAGCCTGAACTCTTGGGATAAGCTGGTCACGGCTTTCTTAACCAAGTTCTTTCCTCCTCAAAAGCTGAGTAAGCTTAGAGTGGATGTTCAAACCTTCAGACAGAAGGAAGGTGAATCTCTCTATGAAGCTTGGGAGAGATACAAGAAACTGACCAAAAAGTGTCCTTCTGACATGCTTTCAGAATAGACCATCCTGGATATATTCTATAATGGTCTGTCTGAATTAGCTAAGATGTCATTGGATACTTCTGCAGGTGGATCCATTCACCTAAAGAAAATGCCTGCAGAAGCTCAAGAACTCATTAACATGGTTGCTAATAACCAGTTCATGTACACTTCTGAGAGGAATCCTGTGAGTAATGGGACGCCTCAGAAGAAGGGAGTTCCTGAAATTGATACTCTGAATGCCATATTGGCTTAGAATAAAATATTGACTCAGTAAGTCAATATGATTTCTCAGAGTCTGAATGGAATGCAAGCTGCATCCAACAATACTCAAGAGGCATCTTCTGAGGAAGAAGCTTATGATCCTGAGAACCCTACAATAGCAAAGGTGAATTACATGGGTGAACCTTATGGAAACACCTATAACCCCTCATGGAGAAATCACCCAAATCTCTCATGGAAGGATCAACAAAAACCTTAACAAGGCTTTAATAATGGTGGAAGAAACAGGTTTAGCAATAGCAAGCCTTTTCCATCATCCACTCAGCAACAGACAGAGAACTCTGAACAAAATACCTCTAATTTAGCAAACTTAGTCTCTGATCTATCTAAGGCCACTGTGAGTTTTATGAATGAAACAAGGTCCTCCATTAGAAATTTGGAAGCACAAGTGGGACAGCTGAGTAAGAAGATTACTGAAACTCCTCCTAGTACTCTCCCAAGCAATACAGAAGAAAATCCGAAAGGAGAATGCAAGGCCATTGATATAACCATCATAGCCGAATCCAAGGAGAAAGGGGAGGACGTGAATCCCAAGGAGGAAGACCTCCTGGGACGTCCATTGATCAATAAGGAATTTCCCTCTGAGGAACCAAAGGAATCTGAGGCTTATCTAGAGACTATAGAGATTCCATTAAACCTCCTTACGCCCTTCATGAGCTCTGATGAGTATTCTTCTTCTGAAGAGAATGAGGATGTTACTGAAGAGCAAGTTGCCAAGTTCCTTGGTGCAATCATGAAGCTGAATGCCAATTTATTTGGTAAAGAGACTTGGGGAGATGAACCTCCCCTGTTCACCAATGAACTAAATGCATTGGATCAACTGAGATTGCCTCAGAAGAAATAGGATCCTGGAAAGTTCCTGATACCCTGTACCATAGGCACCATGACCTTTGAAAAGGCTCTATGTGATCTTGGGTCAGGAATAAACCTCATGTCACTCTCTGTAATGGAGAAACTGGGAATCTTTAAGGTACAAGCTGTTAAAATCTCATTAGAGATGGCAGACAATTCCAGAAAACAGGCTTATGGACAAGTAGAGGACATATTAGTAAAGGTTGAAGGCCTTTACATCCCTGCTGATTTCATAATCCTAGATACTGGGAAGGATGGGGATGAATCCATCATCCTTGGAAGACCTTTTCTAGCCACAGCAAGAGCTGTGATTGATGTTAACAGAGGTGAACTAGTCCTTCAATTGAATGAGGACTCACTTGAGTTTAAAACTCAAGGACATCCTTCTGTAAACATGGAAAAGAGGCACAGTAAGCTTCTCTCAAAACAGAGTCAACCAGAGCCCCCACAGTCAAACTCTAAGTTTGGTGTTGGGAGGCCACAACCAAACTCTAAGTTTGGTGTTGAACTCCCATATCCAAACTCTAAGTTTGGTGTTGGGGAGTCTCAACAATGCTCTGAACATCTGTGAGGCTCCATGAGAGCCCACTGTCAAGCTATTGACATTAAAGAAGCGCTTGTTGGGAGGCAACCCAATTTTTATTTATCTAATTTTAATTTATTTTTATTATTATTTCATGTTTTATTAGATTCATGATCATGTGGAGTCACAAAATAAATCAAAAATTCAAAAATAGAATAAAAAAAATAGCAGAAGAAAAATCACACCCTGGAGGAAGAACTTATTAGCGTTTAAATGCCAGTAAGGAGCATCTGGCTGGCGTTCAACGCCAGAACAGAGCATGTTTCTGGCGTTGAACACCAGAAATAAGCAGCATCCTAGTGTTCAGATGCCAGAAATGCATAGTGAGAAAAGCTGGCGCTGAACGCCAGAAACAAGCATAGAACTGGCGTTCAACACCAGAAACATGCTGCATCTGGGCGCTGAACGCCCAGAACAAGCATCAATTCGACGTTTAAATGCCAGAATTGCATGCAAAGGCATTTTACATGCCTAATTGGTGCAGGGATGAAATTCCTTGACACCTCAGGATCTGTGGACCCCACAGGATCAACTCAGCATCTGTGGACCCCACAAGATCCCCACCTACCACCACTCACTCTCTTCCCTCTTCTCAATGTTCATCCTCTCTTCCCAATAAACACTCTTCCCCAAAACTCTTCACCAATCACCTCAATCTCTCTTCCCTATCACCACTTCACCACTCACATCCATCCACTCTTCCCCATAAACCTACCTCATAAACTCCACCTACCTTCAAAATTCAAAATCAATTTCTCACCCAAACCCTCCCTATATAAAGCCCTCCATTCTTCCTCATTTCCACACAACACAACCCTCTCTTCCCCTTCTTGGCCGAATATACCTCTCCCTCCTCTCCTCCATATTTTCTTCTTCTTCTTCATCTATTCTTTCTTCTCTTGCTCGAGGGCGAGCAATATTCTAAGTTTGGTGTGGTAAAAGCATAAGATTTTTATTTTTCCATTACCATTGATGGTACTTAAGACCGGAGAATCCTCTAGAAAAGGGAAAGGGAAGACAAAAGCTTCCACCTCCGAGTCATGGGAGATGGAAAGATTCATCTCCAAAGCTCATCAAGACCACTTCTATGATATTGTGGCCAAGAAGAAGGTGATCCCCGAGGTCCCTTTCAAGCTCAAGAGAAATGAGTATCTGGAGATCCGACATGAAATCCAAAGAAGAGGTTGGGAAGTTCTAACAAACCCCATCCAACAGGTCGGCATCCTAATGGTTCAAGAGTTCTATGCTAATGCATGGATCACTAGGAACCATGATCAAAGTAAGAACCCGAACCCAAAGAATTATCTCACCATGATTCGGGGGAAATACTTAGATTTTAGTTCGGAAAATGTGAGGTTGGCGTTTGACTTGCCTATGATGCAAGGAGATGCACGCCCCTACACTAGAAGGGTCAACTTTGATCAAAGGTTGGACCAAGTCCTTATGGACATATGTGTGGAAGGAGCTCAATGGAAGATTGACTCAAAAGGCAAACCGGTTTAACTTAGAAGACTGGACCTTAAGCCTGTAGCTAGAGGATGGTTGGAGTTCATTCAACGCTCAATCATTCCTACTAGCAACCGGTCTGAAGTTACTATAGACCGGGCCATCATGATTCATAGCATCATGATTGGAGAAGAGGTGGAGGTTCTTGAGATTATACCTCAAGAACTCTACAAGGTGGCTGACAAGTCCTCCACTATGGCAAGGTTAGCTTTTCCTCACCTCATTTGCCATCTATGCAATTTGGCTGAGATTGACATAGAAGGAGACATTCCCATTGAGGAAGAGAAGCCCATCACTAAGAAAAGGATGGAGCAAACAAGAGAGCCCACTCATGGAGCTCAAGAAACACATAAGGAAGCTCATCATCAAGAAATCCCTGAGATACCTCAAGGGATGCACTTTTCTCCATAGAATTTTTGGGAGCAAATCAACACCTCCCTAGGAGAATTAAGTTCCAACATGGGACAATTAAGGGTGAAACATCAAGAGCACTCCATCATCTTTCATGAAATTAGAGAAGACCAAAAAGCAATGAGGGAGGAGCAACAAAGATAAGGAAGAGACATAGAAGAGCTCAAGGACATCATTGGTTCCTCAAGAAGGAAATGCCACCATCACTAAGGTGGATTCATTCCTTGTTCTTAAATTCTCTGTTTTTCGTTTTCTTTATGTTAAGTGCTTATCCATGTTTGTGTCTTATTACATGATCATTAGTATTTAGTAACTTTGTCTTAAAGTTATGAATGTCCTATGAATCCATCACCTCTCTTAAATGAAAACTGTTTTAATTCAAAAGAACAAGAAGTACATGAGTTTCGAATTTATCCTTGAACTTAGTTTAATTATATTGATGTGGTGACAATACTTTTTGTTTTCTGAATGAATGCTTGAACAGTGCATATGTCTTTTGAAGTTGTTGTTTAAGAATGTTAAATATGTTGGCTCTTGAAAGAATGATGACAAGGAGACATGTTATTTGATAATCTGAAAAATCATAAAAATGATTCTTGAAGCAAGAAAAAGCAGTGAATACAAAAGCTTGCAAAAAAAAATAGCGAAAAAAAATAGAAAAAGAAAAAGCAAGCAGAAAAAGCCAAAAGCTCTTAAAACCAAAAGGCAAGAGCAAAAAGCCAATAACCCTTAAAACCAAAAGGCAAGGGTAAATAAAAAGGATCCCAAGGCTTTGAGCATCAGTGGATAGGAGGGCCTAAAGGAATAAAATCCTGGCCTAAGCGGCTAAACCAAGCTGTCCCTAACCATGTGCTTGTGGCGTGAAGGTGTCAAGTGAAAACTTGAGACTGAGTGGTTAAAGTCAAGGTCCAAAGCAAAAACAAAGTGTGCTTAAGAACCCTGGACACCTCTAATTGGGGACTTTAGCAAAGCTGAGTCACAATCTGAAAAGGTTCACCCAATTATATGTCTGTGGCATTTATGTATCCGGTGGTAATACTGGAAAACAAAGTGCTTAGGGCCACGGCCAAGACTCATAAAGTAGCTGTGTTCAAGAATCAACATACTGAACTAGGAGAATCAATAACACTATCTGAACTGTGAGTTCCTATAGATGCCAATCATTCTGAACCTCAATGGATAAAGTGAGATGCCAAAACTATTCAAGAGGCAAAAAGCTACAAGTCCTGCTCATCTGATTGGAGCTATGTTTTATTGATAGTTTGGAATTTATAGTATATTCTCTTCTTTTTATCCTATTTGATTTTCAGTTGCTTGGGGACAAGCAACAATTTAAGTTTGGTGTTGTGATGAGCGGATAATTTATACGCTTTTTGGCATTGTTTTTAGTATGTTTTTAGTAGAATCTAGTTACTTTTAGGGATGTTTTCATTAGTTTTTATGTTAAATTCACATTTCTAGACTTTACTATGAGTTTGTGTATTTTTCTGTGATTTCAGGTATTTTTTGGCTGAAATTGAGGGACTTGAGCAAAAATCAGATTTAGAGGTTGAAGAAGGACTGCTGATGTTGTTGGATTCTGACCTCCCTGCACTCAAAGTAGATTTTCTGGAGCTACAGAACTCAAAAAGGCGCGCTTCCAATTGCGTTGGAAAGTAGACATCCAGGGCTTTCCAGAAATATATAATAGTCCATACTTTGGCCGAGTTTAGACGAGCAAAAGGGCGTTGAACGCCAGTTCTACGCTGTAGTCTGGAGTTAAACGCCAGAAACACGTCACAAGCCAGAGTTGAACGCCAGAAACACGTTACAAACTGGCGTTCAACTCCAAGAATGACCTCTCCACGTGTAAACTTCAAGCTCAGCCCAAGCACACACCAAGTGGGCCCCGGAAGTGGATTTATGCATCAATTACTTACTTCTGTAAACCCTAGTAACTAGTTTAGTATAAATAGGACTTTTTACTATTGTAAAAGGTATCTTTGATCAGTTTTATGCTATCTTGGGAAGTTTAGTTCTTAGATCATGGGGGCTGGCCATTCGGCCATGCCTAGACCATTATCACTTATCTATTTTCAAACGGTAGAGTTTCTACACTCCATAGATTAAGGTGTGGAACTCTGCTGTTCCTCATGATTTAATGCAAAGTACCACTGTTTTTCTATTCAATTCAACTTATTCCGCTTCTAAGATATCCATTCGTTCCCAAGAACATGATGAATGTGATGATTATGTGACACTCATCATCATTCTCACTCATGAACGCGTGCCTGACAAACACTTCCGTTCTACATGCAAACAAGCTAGAATGAATATCTCTTGGATATCTAATACAGGGGACCGAGTCCGAGTTATTAGTGTCTTCGTGGTATAAGTTAGAACCCATGGATGGCCATTCCTGAGATCCGGAAAGTCTAAACCTTGTCTGTGGTATTCCGAGTAGGATCTGGGAAGGGATGGCTGTGACGAACTTCAAACTCGCGAGTGCTGGGCGTAGTGACAGACGCAAAAGGATAGTAAATCCTATTCCAGTATGATCGAGAACCTCCAGATGATTAGCCATGCCGTGACAGAGCATTTGGACCTTTTTCACAAGAGGATGGGATGTAGCCATTGACAACGGTGATGCCCTTACAGAAAGCTTGCCATGGAAAGGACTAAGACTGATTGGATGAAGACAGCGGGAAAGCAGAGATTCAGAGGAACGAAAGCATCTCCATACGCTTATCTGAAATTCTCACCAATGATTTACATAAGTATTTTTATCTTTATTTTATGTTTATTTATTATTATTATTCGAAAATACTATAACCATTTGATATCCGCCTGACTGAGATTTACAAGGTGACCATAGCTTGCTTCATACCAACAATCTCCGTGGGATCGACCCTTACTCACGTAAGGTTTTATTACTTGGACGACCCAGTGCACTTGCTGGTTAGTTGTGCGAAGTTGTGAAGTCATGTTTGGACCATGGTATTGTACACCAGTTGTTGGCGCCATTGCCAGGGAGAGAACGAACAACAAATTTTACAACCTCAGAGTAACAATTTCGCATACCAGAAAGCATTGAGTATGAACTCCTCCAGCTCATTCAACTAGAGTAATCTTTTCTCTCCAGCTACCTTATCATCAAGGTTTAGGAACCTGGATGCCCAGTAGGCCTTATGTTCCAGTTCCACTGGCAGATGATAGGCTTTCCCATACACAAGCTGGTATGGAGAGGTTCCTATAGGAGTCTTGAATGCTGTTCTGTATGCCCACAGAGCATCATCCAGACTTCTTGCCCAATCCCTTCTACGGGTACTTACAGTCCTTTCCAGGATTTGTTTTAGTTCTCTATTCGAGACTTCAGCCTGCCCATTTATCTGTGGATGATATGGAGTTACCACGTTATGGTTAATTCCATATCGGACCTGTAACGACCCAATTTTCAGTACGCCTAGGACATACCAGAAACCGAGTGCTACCAATTTGTCATCCTAATTATTATCTATTATTTATTATATGAGCCTGATTCATTGTTAAAAGTTTTGTTAGTTAGTGAGGTACTTTTTTTTCCTGAAAACATTTGGATTAATAGACGGAATCATTCATAATCAACTCATAGCTGATAACAGATAAAACAGTTATAAGCAACCACACATAAATACATCACAAGTAGCTAGCAACATTCAGTTATCCAGCCTTTATTAGAGTATAGACCTTTAGTTAGAACACCCCTAGATATAGCTAGATAATAACTATATACATATACATACATACAACATCCTAGGCCCTGACTTGTTCAAGAAGTCCCTAAGCTGGCGCCCAGGCTAGCCTAGACTCTATACTCACCTATTCCCTCTAAACTACTAAAGCGAGGGAAAGTACGCTCTAAGTCTTCAAAACTCAAGTTAGGTGGAACGTCACCAAAAGTTAGAACATCATCTGCTACTCCTCTACACGATCATATGTCATTAAAGAGCGTCTCTCAAGTACTTCATCGAGTGGCCACATAACAGCAACATCGTACGGAGGACTTAGGCTAAAGTTTGTAGAAAAGTGGGGTGCAGACGTTGGCTGGCCTCATAGTATATACATATAAACAGATAACGGAGTTCACTCTAGACTCAGAAGACTATTTAGAGTGGAATCCTTTTTGTGAACGATCGTCAGTGAACTACGGAAGGGTACTCATGCTTCCATCTGAAGGGGGAAGGGAGAGAGAAGGGGTAAGAACTGGGCAGTTCTTAGTAGGGCTGGGGTTATTAGTAAAGTTCATTAATTTCGTATTGTTTAGCAGACGAATAACAAAACATCGAGAAGTAGTGAACAGAAGATACAGATAAATAGAGAAAACAGAGAAAAGAGAAAGCAAAACACAAACAAAAGAAATACAAGAAAATAATACACAGACACAGTGAATAGAATACAAACAAAGAAAGCATACATTCAAACAACAATCATAACAGAGCAAATGCGCAACCAAGTATGATGCATATCTAGCCCTAGCGCAGGTAATGATCTCATTTGTCGGTTACAGACCCGCTCCCGACGTTACCTGGAGTCCTCTGACCAGGTAAGGCTTCCCTATTGGCAATGCCCCTCGCAAGAGTCCTTTGACTTGTGAGGCAAACCACTGCAAGAGTCCTTTGACTTGCAGGGCGACACTAGCAACCCACTGCAAGAGTCCTTTGACTTGCATGGCGAAGCTAGTTAACTTATATCTGCCCAACACACTCTCTGTAAGAGTCCTTTGACTTACAGGAGCATACACACGCTCTCACTGTAAGAGTCCTTTGACTTACAGGAGCATACACACACACTCTCACTGTAAGAGTCCTTTGACTTACAGGAGTATATGCTAGTCGTGTGTTCTCGATACCTCTGTAAGAGTCCTCTGACTTACAGAATAGCATTATAGCTAAGTATCCCAGGAAAGCACTCTCAGTGGTCGTACCACCATCTATCTGACTACCTTCACGCAGCAGATCATCACATAATCATTCTCATTATCATCATTCATTATCATTCTCATTATTCATCATCACTTTCACATTCTTATGCAATACCTCTTTCTTTCTCTGTTCAATCATGCTATACAAACTTTACAGCTTTTACTTTTACAACATCATAACTCAAACCATTTCTCTTTATCACATTACTCTTTTCTCTTTATGTTTTTACTCTGCTCTGATTACTCTTTTCTCTGTATCTCTTTACTTTTCTCTGGTTACTCTGTTCTATGTGTTTCTTTACTCTGCTCTGATTTCTCTGTTTAACGTATGTATTTAAAGCTTATGTAAATTTCGGTATGAATGGTTCGCCTGTCCCAAGTATAGGTTCATATTATACTTAACCCTAACCGCAACTCAAGGACTAACTATGTTGCCCTAGTTCGTTCACTAATTTCTGTCTATTTTTCTGTTATTAAAACCTTACAGACTTTTCTTTAGTTTTTATCTTTTCTTCAACTTTTTATCTTTCTTTTATCTTTGCCTCAATAATATGTTCTTACCACTCCCTAAATGTTTTATGAAGGTAATTATGAGATTTTGCGCTTAAAGTTGTCTTTCTAAAGCTTTTACAGAAAACTGCCTTTTTCGCATTATTTTATTATTTTTATTAAAATATTATTTTTAATTAAATATTATTATTTAATATTTTATTATTATTTATTATTTTATTATTAAATTTTCGAAAATTAACTTACTTTTACTTTTAACCTTTAAAATTCACTTTTTACCACCTGTAACTTTTAATATTTCTACTTTTACCACCCTAACTTTCAGAAATTACTAAATAACCCCTCAAACACCAAAATAATTACTTCCTTGCCCTTTCTAAGATCTAAAAGGTGTTCTTCAATGTTCTTCACCACACTCAAAGTGTTCTTCATGTTCTTCATAAATTCTTCAGATTCTTTCTCTGTTTTTACCCGTTTTTCAGTCTTTTCAGCAACCGATTTTTACCAAAATTCATAATAAATTAGCAGCCACTAAAACCCCATCTTTTCTACATGATTTTAACACAAATTGAGCGTCAATTTAAGCTTAGGGTTTCGTTTTTCCAGCTGCCCAAGAACATGAACTTTAAAGCTTGAATTTCATCAAATTTCATCAAAATTTCACCAAATTTTCACCAAGAATCAATCATATATGCAACCAATTTTTAGCACAGCCAAATCATACAACTTTCACACAACTCAAACACAAATAATCAAGATTAATTTTGTGACACCCTACCTTGATTTGCTGCTCCAAATTCGGTTAGACTTTCAGGTGGTCCTTAAGCACTTTTTCCTCCTAAAACACATCAAGAACAACTTTAAATCCACAAACTCTCAACTGACCAAATCTCCCTCAGCACATTAGGAAGAGATATCTCACCTTAGACTTGCTGAAAATTAATGTTTCTTGGCCCTCAAGTCAAGTTAAGCATGATTCCTAAGGAAGAACATCAAGAAAAGACATGTTTTGCATGGTTTTCCTTGAAAACCGAATTGAAATGGGAGGGAGACAGCCATCTCACCTTATTTACAGCCTTGATAAGTCACATGGTTATGTAGAGGAAGAAGAGAGGATCATTTTGGTGAAATCGGAGTTTTGATTTGAGTTTTGGTTCAGAAGAAATCAAGCTTTGAAGATTAAGTGTTCATGAAAGTTTCTCTCTTTTCTCTCTTGTTATTTTCGGCCAAAATGATGAAATGAGATAGCCTTGGAGGTCTTGGGGGTGTAAGGTGAGTTGTGATTGGTTGGCTTGGAGGTGAATTAAAATAATATTAAAATATCTCAGGTGTATAACTACTAAAACTAGGTGTATCGGAACACTTGTAAAAACATCTCTAAAAATTATTTTCTGAGCTACTAGCATAAATGACACTAGTAACATATTTATTATGAGAATAGTACATGTATAATGAGGCCTTAGCATTGCTAAATTCATCAGAGAGTGTTGGTGCTAAGCTGCACCAGTAAACCGTAAACCCGGATAAACCGATTTTCTGTTTTTAACTAAAACTGACCAGGTAACCTTATAATATCATTCAAGCATTTTCTAATACTAATATAATGATAATATTATACTATTATCTCTCTCCTCTCATAAATCGAGTCCGGTTTGTCAAACTGAGACTATTTACGAAAATCAGAATTAAAACTCCTAACCGGTACGGTTCAAAAACTAGGTTCTTCGTGATTGCGTTATCGAGCTTGCCTCAGAAAAGGTTCTAGCTTAAGGATGACATAATGACAATGAGGATCGAGATGCTTGATGATATAACAGAGGTGTTCCCTTTACTGATCTTTCGGAGAAATCCATGCCTTCAGAAAAGATCTCGCGTACTCGAAAATCAGGGTTGTTACAGGACCAGAGCAGAGTCAAGTTGTTTATTGTAGAAATGAGTGCCTCCATCGCTGATCAATATCTTAGGAACACCGAACCTGTTGAAGATATGCTTCTGGAGGCACTTCATTACTGTCTTATTATCATTAGTGGGTGTTGCAATTGCTTCTACCCATTTAGATACATAGTCTACTGCCACCAGAATATAAGTGTTTGAATATGATGGTGGAAAAGGCCCCATGAAGTCAATACCCCATACATCAAACAACTCAATCTCTAGGATCCCTTGCTGAGGAATGGCATAACTGTGAGGCAGATTACCAGCTCTCTGGCAATAGACACAATTACGTACAAACTCTCGGAAGTCGAGTAGGCCATTAGAAACCACATTGGAGAACCTTTGTGGCTGTTCGCTCACCTCCAAAGTGTCCTCCATATTGTGATCCATGGCAATGCCATAGGATCTTCTGTGCCTCTTCTCTAGGCACACATCTGCGGATTACTCCGTCTGCACACCTCTTAAAGAGATATGGTTCACCCCACAAGTAGTACTTTGCATCAGAAATCAATTTTTTCATTTGCTGCTTACTGTACTCTTTGGGTATGAATCTCACAGCTTTATAGTTTGCAATGTCTGCAAACCATGGTAATTCCTGAATGGCAAAGAGTTACTCATCCGAAAAGGTTTCAGAGATCTCAGTAGGAGGGAGGGACGCCCCTGCTACTGGTTCTATTCGGGACAGGTGATCAGCTACTTGGTTCTTTGTCCCTTTTCTGTCTCTTATTTCTATATCAAACTCTTGCAGAAGCAACACCCATCTTATGAGTCTGGGTTTTGAATTCTGCTTTGTGAGGAGATATTTTAGAGCAGCATGGTCAGTGTACACAATCACTTTTGATCCCACTAAATAAGATCTGAACTTGTCAATGGCATAAACCACTGCAAGTAACTCATTTTTTGTGGTTGTGTAATTCTTCCGCGCGTCATTTAAAATACGGCTAGCATAATAAATGACATGCAGAAGCTTGTTATGCCTCTGTCCCAGTACTGCACCAATGGCATGGTCACTGGCATCACACATTAGTTCGAATGGTAATGTCCAGTCTGGTACAGAAATGACTGGTGCTGTGACCAGTTTAGCTTTTAGAGTTTCAAACGCATGTAGAAACTCTGTGTCAAAGATAAATGGCGCGTCAGTAGCTAGCAGATTGGTAAGAGGTTTTGTAATTTTTGAAAAATCCTTTATATACCTCCTATAGAATCCTGCATGCCCCAGAAAGCTTCTGATTGCCTTAACATTGGTAGGTGGTGGTAATTTTTCAATTACCTCTACCTTAGCTTGATCTACCTCTATCCCCTTGTTTAAAATTTTGTGCCCAAGGACAATTCCTTCAGTCACCATAAAGTGACATTTTTCAAAGTTTAAAACCAGGTTAGTCTCTTGGCACCTTTTCAGAACAAGTGCTAGATGGTCAAGACAGGAGCTGAATGAGTCTCCAAATACTGAGAAGTCATCCATGAAGACTTCCATAAATTTCTCTACCATATCAGAGAAGATAGAGAGCATGCACTTCTGAAAGGTTGCAGGTGCATTACACAGACCAAATGGCATCCTTCTGTAGGCAAATACTCCAGAAAGACATGTGAATACTGTTTTCTCTTGGTCTTGAGGATCTACTGCAATTTAGTTGTAACCTGAATAGCCATCCAAAAAGCAGTAGTATTCATGACCTGCTAGTCTCTCTAGCATCTGGTCTATGAATGGTAAAGGAAAATGATCCTTTCTGGTGGCTGTATTGAGTCTTCTGTAGTCAATACAAATACGCCACCCTGTAACTGTTCTTGTAGGAACCAGTTCATTCTTTTCATTATGAACCACTGTCATACCTCCCTTCTTGGGGACAACTTGAACAGGGCTCACCCAAGGACTATCAAAAATAGGATAAATAATCCCAGCCTCTAGTAACTTAGTGACCTCTTTCTGTACCACCTCCTTCATGTCTGGATTCAGCCGCCTCTGTGGTTGAACCACTGGCTTGGCATCATTCTCCAATAGTATCTTGCATGCATCTGGCTGGGCTAATGCCCTTAAGATCACTTATGGACCACCCAAGAGCTGTCTTGTATGTCCTTAGAACCTGAATTAGTGCTTTCTCTTCCTGTGGCTCTAAAGTAGAGCTTATGAATATTGGAAAAGTGTCATTTTCTCCCAGAAATGCATATTTCAGGGATGGTGGTAGTGGTTTGAGCTTGGGTTTAGGAGGCTTCTCCTCTTCCTGAGGAGTTTTCAGAGGTTCTTCTATTTTCTCTGGTTCCTCCAGATCAGGCTGAACATCTTTAAAAATGTCCTTTATCTCTGATTCAAGACTCTCAGTCATATTGACTTCTTCTACCAGGGAGTCAATAATGTCAGTGCTCATACAGTCTTTTGATGTGTCTGGATGCTGCATAACTTTGACAGCATTCAACTTGAACTCATCCTCATTGACTCTCAGAGTTATCTCTCCTTTTTGGATGTCAATGAGGGTTTGTCCAGTTGCTAGGAATGGTCTTCTTAGAATGAGAGTTGCACTCTTGTGCTCCTCCATTTCCAGCACTACAAAGTTAGGGGAAAAGAAAAATGGCCCAACCTTGACAATCATGTCCTCAATTACGCCTGATGGAATCTTAATGGAGCCATCAGCAAGTTGAAGGCATATCCGGGTTAGTTTAACTTCCTCAGTCAAACCAAGCTTTTTGATAGTGGATGCAGGTATTAGGTTGATACTTGTCCCAAGATCACATAGAGCTGTCTTGGTACAAGCATCCTCTAATGTGCATGGTATCATAAAGCTTCCAGGATCTTTAAGCTTTTCTGGTAATCTTTTCAGAATGACTGCACTGCATTCTTCAGTGAGGAAAACTTTTTTAGTTTCTCTCCAATCCTTCTTATGACTTAAGATCTCTTTCATGAACTTAGCATAAGAGTGTATTGATGCCAGAGCATTTTGGCCAGTTTCACTGACCTTTTCTTTACTGTTTTAGGGTAGTTTCATGCATTTTCTTAGGAAATAAGCAAGTTTTGGGTGGAATTTCACTTACATCTTGATTTAAGCATACATTGTGCACTTTACATGATTTCATGGGAATTTTTCATGAATTAGATGACAAATTGGATGATGCATATCTAATGATGTGGATTAGAACTTTGATGCACTTTATTGCTTGATTTCAGGACAAAAGAAGCAAGAAAGAACCACGTTAGCAGCCACATTAGTCTAACTAACATGACCAGTAACGTGGAATGAGAGCTAGCTTGCAACGTTAATGAAAAAAGTAATCGCCAATAACGTCCTCGAAGCCATCATAGCCCACGTTAAGAGTCACGTTAACTAGGTTAACGTGAACTCTAACGTGGAAGAAAGAAAGTGGAGCCAACGTTAGTGACACTCACCTTTTTCACTAACATTGGACCAAGCTCATATTGGCCACGTTAGCTTCCACGTTAACTTAGTTAACATGGACTCTAACATTGGGAAGCAAAAGAATGGCCAACGTTAGTGACACTCATCATTGTCACTAACATTGGACTAAGCCACCTTGAGCTACGTTAACTCCCATGTTAACTTAGTTAACGTGGAAGTTAACGTAGAGAAAGCAAACAATCGCCAATGTTAGTGACACTCACTTTTGTCAGTAACGTTGGAATGAGCCACAATGAGCCACCATGAGCCACGTTAACTCCCACGTTAACTTAGTTAACGTGGAAGCTAGCGTTGAGGATAGGATGATGAGCCAACGTTAGTGACACTCACCTTTGTCACTAACGTTGGAGATGGCTATCATTACCACGTTAGAAGCCACATTAACTAAGTTAACGTGGACTCTAACGTGGGAAGTAGGGGCACCTTGGAACGTTAGTGACAAAGGTAAGTGTCACTAACGTTCTCGAAGAATTGGCAAGCCTACGTTAAGAGCCACGTTAACTAAGTTAACGTGAACTCTAACGTAGGAGGAGGGAAGACTCTCAACGTTATTGGAAAAGGTGAGTCCCAATAACATGTGTGAAGAATCAAGAGGCAACGTTAGTGGTCACGTTGATGCCACTAACGTTGAAGTTAACGTGGATCATCCCTGGGTGAGGAACGTTAGTGAAAAAGGTGATTGTCACTAATGTTCTCGAACCCACACTCTCACTTAATGTTAACACCACTAACGTCCTGAGCTAAAGACCCTGCCTACTTCACACTTTCTCTCTGCAAGTAAAGCTAAGCCCACTGCGGAAGATAACTGCTTCAAACTCAAGATCTAAAGGCCCATATCCAAAACTTGAAGAATCAACTAGAAGATCAGAAGAGTAATATATATAGGGGTAGTTTTGAATTAGAAAGTAGCTTTAGAGAGTGAGGAATTTTGAGAACTATTCTCTGTAATACTTTACTTTCTCTGCACTTCTAGTTTTACTTTTCATAATGTATTTTCCATCTTTGTTTTTGATTTCCACAGCTATGAACAACTAAACCCCTTTCATTGGGTTAGGGAGCTCTGTTGTAATTTGATGGATCAATATTAGTTTTCATTATTCTTCTTCTATCTTTTCTCTTGATTTTACTAGAAAGCTTTCAATCTTCATCCAATTGGGTAGTTATCTTGGAAAAGAAGTTATTCATACTTGGATCTCTTCTGAACCTTGGAAGAGGAATGAAGAGATCATGCTAGAAATGCTTTCTCATGTTGGACCAAATTGGGGTTGGATGGATATGGTGACTATAATTCTACCAACACTTGATTTGGGAAGGCATGTGGTATAATTAGTGACCATATTTCATCTCTTCTCATGAGCAATTGACCAAGGAATTGGCTATTGATCAAGATTTGAGAGATTGAATTACAAGGAATTGTAATTCGATCACTTAAGATTCCCAAGGAGATCAATGAACGCATTGATTGAGGAAGAGATGAAAATGAACTTGATCCGGAGAATGCAACATCTCCTAAGCCCAATGAATTCCCCATTTCTGATCTTACCCATTCTCTTTAATTTCTGCAATTTACTTTTATGAGCATCTTTCCCATTCCCATTTAAGATTCTGCAATTTACTTTCCGCCATTTACATTCAGCTCTTTATTTCCAGCAATTTACATTTTCTGCTGTTTACTTTCCCGCCATTTAATTTTCTGCAAATCTCAAATCAAATTCTACTTCGCTCAACTAGAACATTCCTCTAATTAAAGTTGCTTGACCAATCAATCCCTGTGGGATTCGACCTCACTCTATTGTGAGTTTTTACTTGACGACAATTCGGTATACTTGCCGAAGGAAAATTGTTGAGAGACAAGTTTCCGTGCTATCAAGTTTATGGCGCCGTTGTCGGGGATTGATTTTGTATCAACAATGATTAAATTGGAGGATAACTAGATTGTGAATTTTTCTGTTCTTTGATTTAAGTTCATTTGAGTAATTTACTTTCTGTTCAGTTATTATCTTCCCTTTCCCTTACCCATTTTCTTTGTTATTTACCATTCAGTTCACTAACACACTAACTGTTTGATATATTGCATCACTCACGCTAACAGCATTTCTAACAAGAAACACTTTCTGCATACGTTTGCTTGCTTGTGCCTTGTTGGGTGTATGACAGGGAGAAAAAGCGGGGCTTCAACTTCCTTTGATTCTGAACCAGAGCGGACCTTCCTTAGATTAAGGAGGGAAGCAAGAGGAAAGAGAGTAGTCGGTGCTGAGGAAGAGGAAGAGTACTTTGAACCAGACATGAAGGAGAATATGGAGAACCATCATGAAGAAGAGGCTCACAACCATGGCAGAGAAGGTCTAGCAAATCATGCTGGGTAAGAGAGAAGAGTTCTAGGCTCTTACATCAACCCAAACCCAGGAAACTGTGGGAGTAGCATCCAAAGGCCAACCATACATGCCAACAACTTTGAACTAAAGCTATAGCTCATCACCCTTATTCAGAACAACTGTTCATTCGGAGGAGGCGTCCAAGAAGACCCCAATCAACATCTAACCACCTTCCTGAGGATATGCGATACTGTGAAGTCCAATGGTGTTCATCCTGACACCTATAGACTACTTCTGTTTTCTTTCTCACTCAAGGACAAGGCATCCAAATGGCTAGAGTCCTTCCAAAGGAGAGTTTAGCAACCTGGGAAGATGTGGTGAACAAATTCCTGGCAAGATTTTATCCTCCTCAACGGATCAACAGGTTGAGAACTGAGGTACAAACATTCAGGTAGCAAGATGGTGAGACTCTATACGAAGCATGGGAGAGGTTCAAGGACCTGACAAGAAGGTGCCCACCAGATATGTTCAATGAATGGGTGCAGCTACACATTTTCTATGAAGGCCTTTCTTATGAATCAAAGAAGGCAGTAGACCACTCATCAGGGGGATCTCTGAACAAGAAGAAGACCATTGAAGAAGCCATAGATGTCATTGAGACTGTAGCAGAGAATGACTATTTCTATGCTTTTGAAAGAGGCAACACTAGAGGAGTGATGCACTACTGGCCCAAAACAATGTGGATGCACTACTGGCCCAAAACAAGCTTATCACCAAGCAGCTGGCTGACCTCACCAAGAAGATGGAGAGGAACCAAGTAGCAGCAATTACCACCTCATCAGCAACCCAAGAGGGAGTGAATGCAGAGGCAGAGGATGAACAAGAACAAGCCAACTACATTAGAAACTCACCCAGGAAGAACCATGACCCATACTCCAAGACCTACAACCCTGGATGGAGGAATCACCCAAACTTTGGGTGGGGAAATCAACAAGATCAAGGCCAAGATCAGAGATGTCATAACCCCAACAACCATGTAGCTCACCAACATTCCACACAGAGATCATATCAACACCACCCTACCAACACCTCTTCACATCCATACCAAGGCCAAAATGGCCCTTCTCATCCCTACACTCTCAACTCACCATCATCTAAAGATAGACTATCCAGAATCGAGACTCTACTTGAAGGCATAAGCAAAGAGATTCAAGATAACAAGGTGTTCAAAGAGGAGGTGCGAGCGAGTATCAAGAACCAGGGAGACACCATCAAGAAGCTGGAATTTCAAGTGGGATACTTATCTGAGAAGATTCCCAAACCTACTGATGGGTTCCTGGTATGCGAAATTGTTACTCAGGTTGTGAATTATTGTTCGAAATTGATTCCCTGGCGATGGCACCAAAAACGGATGCACAGAACCATGTTCTAAACATATCTTCACAACTTTGCATAACTAACCAGCAAGTGCACTGGGTCGTCCAAGTAATACCTTACGTGAGTAAGGGTCGAATCCCACGGAGATTGTTGGTATGAAGCAAGCTATGGTCACCTTGTAAATCTCAGTCAGGCGGATATAGAATAGTTATGTAGTTTTCGAAATTTAGTAATAAAAGAAGGATAGAAATACTTATGTAAATCATTAGTGAGAATTTCAAATAAGCGTATGGAGATGCATTCGTTCCTCTGAACCTCCGCTTTCCTACTGTCTTCATCCAATCAGTCTTACTCCTTTCTATGGCTGGCTTTATGTAAGGATGTCACCGGTGCCAATGGCTACTTTCAATCCTCTCGGAAAAATGGTCCAAATGCTCTGTCACAGCACGGCTAATCGTCTGGAGGCATCACCCTTGTCGATGGTTGCATCCTATTCCTCTCTGTGAAAATGGTCCGATGCGCTGTCACTGCATGGCTAATCATCTTGGAGATTCTCGATCATACTGGAATAGGATTTACTATCCTTTTGCGTCTGTCACTACGCCCAACACTCACGAGTTTGGAGTTTGTCACAGTCATTCAATCCCAGAGTCCTACTCGGAATACCACGGACAAGGTTTAGACTTTCCGGACTCTCATGAATGCCGCCATCAATCTAGCTTATACCACGAAGATTCTGATTAAGAGATCTAAGAGATACTCATTCAATCTAAGGTAGAACGGAAGTGGTTGTCAAGCACGCGTTCATAGGGAATGATGATGATTTTCATGTTCATCACATTCAGGTTGAAGTGCGAATGCATATCTTAGAAGCGGAATAAGTTGAATTGAATAGAAAAACAGTAGTACTTTGCATTAATCTTTGAGGAACAGCAGAGCTCCACACCTTAATCTATGGAGTGTAGAAACTCTACCGTTGAAAATACATAAGTGATAATGGAGTTCATTGGTCTCGGTCCCAGAGGGGAACCGGAGCAACCAAGACTACGAATACAATGATAAAAAGTTCTATTTATAATAAACTAGTCACTAGGGTTTACAGAAGTAAGTAATTGATGCATAAATCCACTTCCGGGGCCCACTTGGTGTGTGCTTGGGCTGAGCTTGAAGTCTACACGTGGAGAGGTCATTCTTGGAGTTGAACGCCAGCTTTTGTGCCATTTTGGGCGTTGAACTCCACTTTGCAACTTGTTTCTGGCGCTGGACGCCAGAATTGGGCAGAGAGCTGGCGTTGAACGCCAGTTTGCATCATTAAAACTCGGGCAAAGTATAGACTATTATATATTGCTGAAAAGCTCTGAATGTCTACTTTCCAACGCAATTGAAAGCGCGCCATTTTGAGTTCTGTAACTCGCGAAAATTCATTTTGAGTGCAGGGAGGTCAGAATCCAACAGCATCAGCAGTCCTTCTTCAACCTCTGAATCTGATTTTTGCTCAAGTCCCTCAATTTCAGCCAGAAAATACCTGAAATCACAGAAAAACACACAAACTCATAGTAAAGTCTAGAAATGTGAATTTAACATAAAAACTAATGAAAACATCCCTAAAAGTAACTAGATCCTACTAAAAACATACTAAAAACAATGCCAAAAAGCATATAAATTATCCGCTCATCACAACACCAAACTTAAATTGTTGCTTGTCCCCAAGCAACTGAAAATCAAATAGGATAAAAAGAAGAGAATATACTATAAATTCCAAACTATCAATGAAACATAGCTCCAATTAAATGAGCGGGACTTATAGCTTTTTGCCTCTTGAATAGTTTTGGCATCTCACTTTATCCATTGAGGTTCAGAATGATTGGCATCTATAGGAACTCAGAGTTAAAATAGTGTTATTGATTCTCCTAGTTCAGTATGATGATTCTTGAACACAGCTTCTTTATGAGTCTTGGCCGTGGCCCTAAGCACTTTGTTTTCCAGTATTACCACCGGATATATAAATGCCACAGACACATAATTGGGTGAACCTTTTCAGATTGTGACTCAGCTTTGCTAAAGTCCCCAATTAGAGGTGTCCAGGGTTCTTAAGCACACTCTTCTTTTGCTTTAGACTTTGACTTTAACCGCTCAGTCTCAAGCTTTCACTTGACACCTACACGCCACAAGCACATGGTTAGGGACAGCTTGGTTTAGCCGCTTAGGCCAGGATTGTATTCCTTTAGGCCCTCCTATCTACTGATGCTCAAAGCCTTGGGATCCTTTTTATTTACCCTTGCCTTTTGGTTTTAAGGGTTATTGGCTTTTTGCTCTTGCTTTTTCTTTCTATTTTTTTCGCTTATATTTTTTTTTCTTCTTTTTTTTTTTCTGCAAGCTTTGTTCTTTGCTGCTTTTTCTTGCTTCAAGAATCATTTTTATAATTTTTCAGATTATCAAATAACATGTCTCCTTGTCATTATTCTTTCAAGAGCCAACATATTTAACATTCTTAAACAACAACTTCAAAAGACATATGCACTATTCAAGCATTCATTCAGAAAACAAGAAGCATTGTCACCACATCAATATAATTAAACTAAGTTCAAGGATAAATTCGAAACTCATGTACTTCTTGTTCTTTTGAATTAAAACATTTTTTCATTTAAGAGAGGTGATGGATTCATAGGACATTCATAACTTTAAGACATAGTTACTAACTACTAATGATCATGTAATAAGACACAAACATAGATAAGCACTTAACATAGAAAACGAAAAACAGAGAATGTAAGAACAAGGAATGAGTCCACCTTAGTGATGGTGGCATTTCCTTCTTGAGGAACCAATGATGTCCTTGAGCTCTTCTATGTCTCTTCCTTGCCTTTGTTGCTCCTCCCTCATTGCTTTTTGATCTTCTCTTATTTCATAAAGGATGATGGAGTGCTCTTGATGTTCCACCCTTAGTTGTCCCATGTTGGAACTTAATTCTCCTAGGGAGGTGTTGATTTGCTCCCAATAGTTTTGTGGAGGAAAATGCATTTGAGGCATCTCTGGGATCTCATGGTGATGAGCTTCCTGCGCCTCTTGAGCTCCATGAATGGGCTTTCTTGCTTGCTCTATCTTTTTCTTAGTGATGGGCTTCTCTTCCTCAATGTGAATGTCTCCTTCTATGAAAGCTCCAGCTGAGTAACATAGATGGCAAATAAGATGAGAAAAAGCTAGCCTTGCCCCAGCAGAGGGCTTTTTGGCTATTTTGTAGAGTTCAAGGGACATGACTTCATGTACCTCTACTTCTTCTCCAATCATGATGCTATGGATCATGATGGCCCGATCCATAGTAACTTCAGATCGGTTGCTAGTGGGGATGATGGAGCATTGGATGAACTCCAACCATCCTCTAGCCACAGGCTTGAGGTCCAATCTTCTTAGTTGAACCGGCTTGCCTTTGGAGTTAATCTTCCATTGAGCTCCTTCCACACATATGTCCATGAGGACTTGGTCCAACCTTTGATTAAAGTTGACCCTTCTAGTGTAAGGGCGCTCATCTCCTTGCATCATAGGCAAGTTAAACGCCAACCTCACATTCTCCGGGCTAAAATCTAAGTATTTCCCCCGAACCATTGTAACATAATTTTTTGGATTCGGGTTCTTACTTTGATCATGGTTCCTAGTGATCCATGCATTGGCATAGAACTCTTGAACCATTAGGATGCCGACTTGTTGGATGGGATTTGTTAGAACTTCCCAACCTCTTCTTTGAATTTCATGTCGGATCTCTGGATACTCATTTCTCTTGAGCTTGAAAGGGACCTAAGGGATCACCTTCTTCTTGGCCACAACATCATAGAAGTGGTCTTGATGGGCTTTGGAGATGAACCTTTCCATCTCCCATAACTCGGAGGTGGAAGTTTTTGTCTTCCCTTTCCCTTTTCTAGAGGATTCTCCGGTCTTAGGTGCCATCAATGGTAATGGAAAAACAAAAAGCTTATGATTTTACCACACCAAACTTAGAATATTGCTCGCCCTCGAACAAGAGAAGAAAGAATAGATGAAGAAGAAGAAAATGGAGGAGAAGGAGAAGGGGTTGTGTTTCGGCCAAGAAGAGAAGAGAGGGTTGTGTTGTGTGAAAATGAGGAAGAATGGAAGGCTTTATATAGGGAAGGGAGGGGGGTTTAAGTTTCAGCCATATGGGTGGGTTTGGGTGGGAAATTGATTTGAATTTTGAAGGTAGGTGGAGTTTATTGGGTAGGTTTATGGGGAAGAGTGGGTGGATGTGAGTGGTGAAGGATTAATAGGGAAGAGAGATGGAGGTGATAGGTGAAGGGTTTTGGGGAAGACTGTTTATTGGGAATAGAGGATGATTGAGAAGAGAGAAGAGAGTGAGTGGAGGTAGGTGGGGATCCTGTGGGGTCCACAGATCCTGAGGTGTTCAAGGATTTACAACCTTACACCAAATTAGGCATGTAAAATGCCCATGCACACAACTCTGGGCGTTCAGCGCCAGGTTGGTGCCCAATTTGGGCGTTCAACGCCCATTTGTTGCCCATTTCTGGCGTTGAACGCCAGAACCATGCTTGTTCTGGGCGTTCAGCGCCAGCTCTTCTCCAGGGTGCAATTTTGGCGTTCAGCGCCCAGATGCTGCCCATTTTGGGCGTTCAGCGCCCAGATACTGCCCATTTTGGGCATTCAGCGCCAGAACCATGCTCTGTTCTGGCGTTGAACGCCAGACAGGTGCTTCCTCCAGGGTGTGATTTTTCTTCCACTATTTTTGATTCCGTTTTCAATTTTTATATTTATTTTGTGACTCCACATGATCATGAACCTAAGAAAACATGAAAGACAAAAATAAAATTAGATAAATAAACATTGGGTTGTGATGAGCGGATAATTTATACGCTTTTTGACATTGTTTTTAGTATGTTTTTAGTAGGATCTAGTTACTTTTAGGGATGTTTTCATTAGTTTTTATGTTAAATTCACATTTCTGGACTTTACTATGAGCTTGTGTGTTTTTCTGTGATTTCAGGTATTTTCTGGCTGAAATTGAGGGACTTGAGCAGAAATCAGATTCAGAGGTTGAAAAAGGACTGCTGATGCTGTTGGATTCTGACCTCCCTGCACTCAAAGTGGATTTTCTGGAGCTACAGAACTCGAAATGGCGCTCTTCCAATTGCGTTGGAAAGTAGACATCCAGGGCTTTCCAGCAATATATAATAGTCCATACTTTGGCCAAGAATTGACGACGTAAACTGGCGTTCAACGCCAGCCTTCTGCCCAAATCTGGCGTCCAGCGCCAGAAAAGGATCCAAAACCAGAGTTGAACGCCCAAACTGGCACAGAAACTGGCGTTCAACTCCACAAATGGCCTCTGCACGTGCAACACTTAAGCTCAGCCCAAACACACACCAAGTAGGCCCCGGAAGTGGATTTATACATCAAATACTTACTCATGTAAACCCTAGTAGCTAGTTTATTATAAATAGGACCTCTTACTAGTCTTTTTGACCATCTTTGGATCAACCTTATGATCCTTTGATCATGTTTTAGGGGGCTGGCCATCTCGGCCATGCCTGGACCTTAACTTATGTATTTTCATACGGTAGAGTTTCTACACTCCATAGATTAAGGTGTGGAGCTCTGCTGTTCCTCAAAGATTAATGAAAGTACTACTGTTTTCTATTCAATTCATCTTATTTCGCTTCTAAGATATCCATTCGCACCCAAGAACGTGATGAAGGTGATGATTATGTGTGACGCTCATCATCCTTCCCCCTTATGAACGCGTGCCTGACAAACACTTCTGTTCTACATGAATTAAGCTAGAATGAGTATCTCTTAGATCTCCTAACCAGAATCTTCGTGGCGTAAGCTAGAATGATGGCGGCATTCAAGAGAATCCGGAAGGTCTAAACCTTGTCTGTGGTATTCTGAGTAGGATTCAATGATTGAATGACTGTGACGAGCTTCAAACTCGCGAGTGCTGGGAGTTAGTGACAGACGCAAAAGGAGGGTGAATCCTATTCCAGCATGATCGGGAACCGACAGATGAATAGCCGTGCCGTGACAGGGTGCGTGAGCATATTATTCACTGAGAGGAGGGGATGTAGCCACTGACAACGGTGATGCCCTTGCATAAAGCCAGCCATGGAAAGGAGTAAGACTGATTGGATGAAGATAGCAGGAAAGCAGAGGTTCAGAGGAACGAAAGCATCTCCATTCGCTTATCTGAAATTCCTACCAATGAATTACATAAGTATTTCTATCCCTATTTTATTAATTAATATTCGAAAACACCATTATCCATTTATATTCGCCTGACTGAGATTTACAAGGTGACCATAGCTTGCTTCATACCAACAATCTCCGTGGGATTCGACCCTTACTCACGTAAGGTATTACTTGGACGACCCAGTGCACTTGCTGGTTAGTTGTATCGAAGTTGTGACAGACAATAAAACTAGATCAGAGCACCAGGCCTTTGAAGCCATGGATATGTATCACAATTTCGTGCACCAAGTTTTTGGCGCCGTTGCCGGGGATTGTTTGAGTTTTCGGCAAGCTTTTGGTCCGGTAACATCAGTGCCAGATTCCCTTTTGATCCGGCAACAGCACCAAGTTTTTGGCGCCGTTGCCGGGGATTGTTTGAGTTTGGACAACTAACGGTTCATCTTGTTGCTCAGATTAGGTAATTTTCTTTTTATTTTCTTTTCAAAAAAATTTTCAAAAATATTTCTAAAATTTTCTCATCTGTTTTCGAAAATAATAAAAATGTTTTCAAAAAAAAAATGTTTTCAAAAAAATTTTATTCAAAATTTTTAAGAATGAATTCTAGTGTTTCATGAAGCATGTTGAAGCCTGGCTGGCTGTAAAGCCATGTCTAAATTCTTTTGGACTGAGGCTTCAACTAATCACTTCAATGCATGTAATTCCATATATCACAGCTTGGCTGGCCATTGGCCATGTCTAGTGTTTTGGACTGGAGCTTTCATTGAAAGCTTGGCTGGCTAGTGAGCCATGTCTAATTCCTGGACTGAAGCTTTAGACTAAGAATGCAAGATTCCTGGAATTCATATTAAAAATTTTGGAATCCTTATTTTTCTTTTTTTTCATAATAATTTTCGAAAAAAAAATACAAAAAAATTAGAAAATCATAAAAATCAAAAAAATATTTTGTGTTTCTTGTTTGAGTCTTGAGTCATGTTATAAGTTTGGTGTCACTTGCATATGCATCTTGCATTTTTCGAAAATTTCATGCATTCATAGTGTTCTTCATGATCTTCAAGTTGTTCTTGGTAAGTCTTCTTGTTTGATCTTGATGATTTTTTGTTTTGTGTCTTTTCATGTTTATCATATGCATTCTTGAATTCTTAGTGTCTAAGCATTAAAGAATTCTAAGTTTGGTGTCTTGCATGTTTTCCTTGCATTAAAAATTTTTCAAAAATATGTTCTTGATGTTCATCTTGACATTTAAAGTGTTCTTGGTGTTCATCTTGACATTCATATCATTCTTGCATGCATCACATGTTTTGATCTAAAAATTTCATGCATTGCATTTTTTTTGTGTTTATCCCTCTCATCATAAAAATTCAAAAATAAAAAAATAAAAAAAAATATCTTTCCCTTTTTCTCTCATCAAATTCGAAAATTTGGATTGACTTTTTCAAAAATTTTTAAAATCAATTTGTTTCTTATGAGTCAAATCAAATTTTTCAATTTGAAAATCTTATCTTTTTCAAAATCTTTTTCAAAATTCAAATCTTTTTCAAAATTCTTAATTATTTTCGAAAATTTCAAAAATATTTTTCAAAAATCTTTTTCTTATTTTTATATAAAACTTTCGAAAATAACTAATCAATTAATGTTTTGATTCAAAAATTTGAAGTTTGTTACTTGCTTGTTAAGAAAGATTCAAACTTTAAGTTCTAGAATCATATCTTGTGATTTCTTATGAATCAAGTCATTAATTGTGATTTTAAAAATCAAATCTTTTTCAAAAACTAATCTCTATCATATCTTTTCAAAAATATCTTCTTATCTTATCTTTTTCAAAAATATCTTTTCAAAATATCTTTTCTAACTTCCTAACTTCTTATCTTTTCAAAAATTGTTTCAACTAACTAACTAACTTTTTGTTTGTTTCTTAACTTTTTCAAAACCACCTAACTAACTCTCTCTCTCCAATTTTCGAAAATATCTCCCCTCTTTTTCAAAAATTTCTTTTTTTATTATTTTTATTTTTAATTTCAAAAATTTTCGAAAAAAAAAATAAAAATAAAAATACTAACAATTTTCAAAAACTATTTTCAAAAATCACTAACCCCTTTTCAAAATTAATTTTCGAAAATTCCCTCCTTCTCTCTCATCTTATTCTATTTATTCATTCATATCCTAACATCTCATCTCACCTCTCGTCCATCCTCACAGATGTGTTTCTTCCATTATATTACATTCTTTGTCTCCCCATCTTCTTCCACTCACACAGGAATCCCTATACTGTGGTATAAAGGATCTCTATTATTATTATTATTTTTCTGTGCCTTCTTCTTTGTCATATGAGCAGGAGCAAGGACAAGAACATTATTGTGGAAGCAGATCCAGAACCTGAAAGGACTCTGAAGAGAAAATTAAGAGAAACTAAAATACAACAATCCAGAGATAACCTTTCAGAAATTTTCGAACAGGCAGAGGAGATGGCAGCCGAAAATAATAATAATGTAAGGAAGATGCTTGGTGACTTTACTGCACCTAATTCCAATTTACATGGAAGAAGCATCTCCATTCCTGCCATTGGAGCAAACAACTTTGAGCTGAAACCTCAGTTAGTTTCTCTGATGCAGCAGAACTGCAAGTTTCATGGACTTCCATCTGAAGATCCTTTTCAGTTCTTAACTGAGTTCTTGCAGATATGTGATACTGTTAAGACTAATGAAATAGATCCTGAAGTCTACAGGCTCATGCTTTTCCCCTTTGCTGTAAGAGACAGAGCTAGAATCTGGTTGGACTCTCAACCCAAAGATAGCCTGAACTCTTGGGATAAGCTGGTCACGGCTTTCTTAGCCAAGTACTTTCCTCCTCAAAAGCTGAGCAAGCTTAGAGCTGATGTTCAAACCTTCAGACAGAAAGAAGGTGAATCTCTCTATGAAGCTTGGGAAAGATACAAACAGTTGACCAAAAAGTGTCCTTCTGACATGCTTTCAGAATGGACCATCCTGGATATATTCTATGATGGTTTATCTGAGATATCAAAGATGTCACTGGACACTTCTGCAGGTGGATCCATTCACCTAAAGAAAACGCCTGCAGACGCTCAAGAACTCATTGACATGGTTGCTAATAACCAGTTCATATACACTTCTAAAGGAATCCTGTGAGCAATGGGACGCCTATGAAGAAGGGAGTTCTTGAAGTTGATACTCTGAATGCCATATTGGCTCAGAACAAAATATTGACTCAGCAAGTCAATATGATTTCTCAGAGTCTGCATGGAATGCAAGCTGCATCCAACAGTACTCAAGAGGCATCTTCTGAAGAAGAAGCCCATGATCCTGAGAACCCTGCAATAGCAGAGGTAAATTACATAGGTGAACCTTATGGAAACACCTATAACTCAACATGGAGAAATCATCCAAATTTCTCATGGAAGGATCAAAAGCCCCAACAAGGCTTTAATAATGGTGGAAGAAACAGGTTTAGCAATAGCAAGCCTTTTCCATCATCAACTCAGCAACAGACAGAGAACTCTGAACAAAATGCTTCTAATTTAGCAAATCTAGTCTCTGATCTATCTAAGGCCACTGTAAGTTTCATGAATGAAACAAGGTCTTCCATTAGAAATCTGGAAGCACAAGTGGGCCAGCTGAGTAAAAGGATCACTGAAATCCCTCCTAGTACTCTCCCAAGCAATACAGAAGAGAACCCAAAAGGAGAGTGCAAGGCCATTGACATAAGCGCCATGGCCGAACCTGTGAGGAGAGGAGAGGACGTGAATCCCAAGGAGGAAGACCTCCTGGGACGTCCAGTGATCAATAAGGAGCTTCCCTCTGAGGAACCAAAGGACTCTGAGGCTCATTTAGAGACCATAGAGATTCCATTGAACCTCCTTATGCCCTTCATGAGCTCTGATGAGTATTCCTCTTCTGAAGAGAATGAGGATGTTACTGAAGAGCAAACTGCCAAGTTTCTTGGTGCAATCATGAAGCTGAATGCCAAATTGTTTGGCATTGATGCTTGGGAAGTTGAACCTCCCTTGTTCATCAATGAACTAAGTGATCTGGATCAACTGACATTGCCTCAGAAGAGACAGGATCCTGGAAAGTTCATAATACCCTGTACCATAGGCACCATGATCTTTAAGGCTCTCTGTGACCTTGGTTCAGGTATAAACCTCATGCCCCTCTCTGTAATAGAGAAACTGGGAATCTATGGGGTGCAAGCTGCTAAAATCTCACTAGAGATGGCAGACAGCTCAAGAAGACAGGCTTATGGACAAGTAGAAGATGTATTAGTAAAGGTTGAGGGCCTTTACATACCTACTGATTTCATAGTCCTGGATACTGGAAAGGAAGAGGATGAATCCATCATCCTAGGAAGACCTTTCCTGGCCACAGCAAGAGCTGTGATTGATGTTGACAGAGGTGAAATAGTCCTTCAATGGAATGAGAACTCCCTTGTGTTTAAAACTCAAGGATCTCCCTCTGCAACCATGGAGAGGAAGCAGAAAAAGCTTCTCTCCAAGCAGAGTCAACCAGAGCCCCCACAGTCAAACTCTAAGTTTGGTGTTGAACTCCCATATCCAAACTCTAAGTTTGGTGTTGGAGAGTCTCAACAAAGCTCTGCACATCTGTGAGGCTCCATGAGAGCCCACTGTCAAGCTATTGACATTAAAGAAGCGCTTGTTGGGAGGCAACCCAATGTTTATCTAATTCTTATTTTTATTGTTTTTCATGTTTTCTTAGGTTCATGATCATGTGGAGTCACAAAATAAACAAAAAAATCAGAAACGGAATCAAAAACAGCAGAAGAAAAATCACACCCTGGAGGAGCATCTGTCTGGCGTTCAAACGCCAGAACAGAGCATAGTTCTGGCGCTGAACGCCCAGAATGGGAGCATCCTGGCGCTGAACGCCCAGAACAAGCATGGTTCTGGCGTTCAACGCCAGAAATGGCAGCAAAGGGGCGTTGAACGCCCAAAATGGGCACCAACCTGGCGCTGAACGCCCAGAGTTGTGTGCAAGGGCATTTTGCATGCCTAAATTGGTGCAGGGATGTAAATGCCTTGACACCTCAGGATCTGTAGATCCCACAGGATCCCCACCTACCTCATCATCTCTCTTCCCATTTATGATCATCCCTTCTGTTATCCATTTACCACTCACATCCATACACCCACTACCTTCAAAATTCAACATCTCTCTCCCACCCAATCCCACCCATATGGCCGAATACACACTCCCATCCATCTCCTCCATATCTTCTTCAGTCTTTCTTCTTTTGCTCGAGGGCGAGCAACATTCTAAGTTTGGTGTGGTAAAAAGCATAGCTTTTTTGTTTTTTTTTTTCCATAACCATTGATGGCACCTAAGGCCAGAGAAGCCTCTAGAAAGAAGGAAAGGGAAGACAAAAGCTTCCATCAAGGGTCTATAGCTTAGTGGTAGAACATTTGACTGCAAATCAAGAGATTCCTGAGATACCTCAGGGGATACATTTTCTTCCACACAATTATTGGAAGCAACTAAGGGTGGAACATCAAGAGCACTCCATCATCCTTCATGAAATCAGAGAAGATCTAAAAGCAATGAAGGAGGAGCAGCAAAGACAAGGAAGAGACATAGAAGAGCTCAAGGACATCACTAAGGTGGACTCATTCCTTGTTCTTACTCTCTCTGTTTTTCGTTTTCTATGTTATGTGCTCATCTATGTGTGTGTCTTCATTACATGATCATTAGTAGTTAGTAACTTTGTCTTAAAGATATAAATGTCCTATGAATCCATCACCTCTCTTAAATGAAAAATGTTTTAATTCAAAAGAACAAGAAGTACATGAGTTTCGAATTTATCCTTGAACTTAGTTTAATTATATTGATGTGGTGACAATGCTTCTTGTTTTCTGAATGTATGCTTGAACAGTGCATATGTCTTTTGAAGTTGTTGTTTAAGAATGTTAAATATGTTGGCTCTTGAAAGAATGATGACTAGGAGACATGTTATTTGATAATCTGAAAAATCATAAAAATGATTCTTGAAGCAAGAAAAAGCAGCAAAGAGCAAAGCTTGCAGAAAAAAAAAATAGAAAGAAAAAGCAAGCAGAAAAAGCCAATAACCCTTAAAACCAAAAGGCAAGGGCAAATAAAAAGGATCCCAAGGCTTTGAGCATCAGTGGATAGGAGGGACTAAAGGAATAAAATCCTGGTCTAAGCGGCTAAACCAAGCTGTCCCTAACCATGTGCTTGTGGCGTGTAGGTGTCAAGTGAAAACTTGAGACTGAGCGGTTAAAGTCAAGGTCCAAAGCAAAAAAAAAAAAAAAGAAGAGTGTGCTTAAGAACCCTGGACACCTCTAATTGGGGACTTTAGCAAAGCTGAGTCACAATCTGAAAAGGTTCACCCAGTTATGTGTCTGTGGCATTTATGTATCCGGTGGTAATACTGGAAAACAAAGTGCTTAGGGCCACGGCCAAGACTCATAAAGAAGCTGTGTTCAAGAATCATCATACTGAACTAGGAGAGTCAATAACACTATTCGAAATCTGAAGTTCCTATAGATGCCAATCATTCTGAACCTCAATGGATAAAGTGAGATGCCAAAACTATTCAAGAGGCAAAAAGCTATAAGTCCCGCTCATATGATTGAAGCTATGTTTCATTGATAGTTTGGAATTAATAGTATATTCTCTTCTTTTTATCCTATTTGATTTTCAGTTGCTTGGGGACAAGCAACAATTTAAGTTTGGTGTTGTGATGAGCGGATAATTTATACGCTTTTTGACATTGTTTTTAGTATGTTTTTAGTAGGATCTAGTTACTTTTAGGGATGTTTTCATTAGTTTTTATGTTAAATTCACATTTCTAGACTTTACTATGAGCTTGTGTGTTTTTCTGTGATTTCAGGTATTTTCTGGCTGAAATTGAGGGACTTGAGCAGAAATCAGATTCAGAGGTTGAAAAAGGACTGCTGATGCTGTTGGATTCTGACCTCCCTGCACTCAAAGTGGATTTTCTGGATCTACAGAACTCGAAATGGCGCGCTTCCAAATGCGTTGGAAAGTAGACATCCAGGGCTTTCCAGCAATATATAATAGTCCATACTTTGGCCAAGAATTGACGACGTAAACTGGCATTCAACGCCAGCCTTCTGCCCAAATCTGGCGTCCAGCGCCAGAAAAGGATCCAAAACCAGAGTTGAACGCCCAAACTGGCACAGAAACTGGCGTTCAACTCCACAAATGGCCTTTGCACGTGCAACACTTAAGCTCAGCCCAAACACACACCAAGTGGGCCCCGGAAGTGGATTTATACATCAAATACTTACTCATGTAAACCCTAGTAGCTAGTTTATTATAAATAGGACCTCTTACTAGTCTTTTTGACCATCTTTGGATCAACCTTATGATCCTTTGATCACATTTTAGGGGGCTGGCCATCTCGGCCATGCCTGGACCTTAACTTATGTATTTTCATACGGTAGAGTTTCTACACTCCATAGATTAAGGTGTGGAGCTCTGCTGTTCCTCAAAGATTAATGAAAGTACTACTGTTTTCTATTCAATTCATCTTATTTTGCTTCTAAGATATCCATTCGCACCCAAGAACGTGATGAAGGTGATGATTATGTGTGACGCTCATCATCCTTCCCCCTTATGAACGCGTGCCTGACAAACACTTCTGTTCTACATGAATTAAGCTAGAATGAGTATCTCTTAGATCTCCTAACCAGAATCTTCGTGGCGTAAGCTAGAATGATGGCGGCATTCAAGAGAATCCGGAAGGTCTAAACCTTGTCTGTGGTATTCTGAGTAGGATTCAATGATTGAATGACTGTGACGAGCTTCAAACTCGCGAGTGCTGGGCGTTAGTGACAGACGCAAAAGGAGGGTGAATCCTATTCCAGCATGATCGGGAACCGACAGATGAATAGCCGTGCCGTGACAGGGTGCGTGAGCATATTATTCACTGAGAGGAGGGGATGTAGCCACTGACAACGGTGATGCCCTTGCATAAAGCCAGCCATGGAAAGGAGTAAGACTGATTGGATGAAGATAGCAGGAAAGCAGAGGTTCAGAGGAACGAAAGCATCTCCATTCGCTTATCTGAAATTCCTACCAATGAATTACATAAGTATTTCTATCCCTATTTTATTAATTAATATTCGAAAACACCATTATCCATTTATATTCGCCTGACTGAGATTTACAAGGTGACCATAGCTTGCTTCATACCAACAATCTCCGTGGGATTCGACCCTTACTCACGTAAGGTATTACTTGGACGACCCAGTGCACTTGCTGGTTAGTTGTATCGAAGTTGTGACAGACAATAAAACTAGATCAGAGCACCAGGCCTTTGAAGCCATGGATATGTATCACAATTTCGTGAACCAGGTTGCCTCCCAACAAGCGCTTCTTTAATGTCAATAGCTTGACAGTGGGCTCAGATGTGCAGAGCTTTATTGAGACCTCCCAACACCAAACTTAGAGTTTGGATATGGGGGTTTGACACCAAACTTAGAGTTTGACTGTGGAGGCTTTGGTTCACTCTGCTTTGAGAGAAGCTTTTTCTGCTTCCTCTCCATGGATGCAGAGAGAGATCCTTGAGTTGTAAACACAAGGTTGTCCTTATTTAATTGAAGGATCAATTCTCCTCTGTCCACATCAATTACAGCTCTTGCTGCGGCTAGGAAAGGCCTTCCTAGGATGATGGATTCATCCTCTTCCTTTCCAGTATCCAAGACTATGAAATCAGTAGGGATGTAAAGGCCTTCAACCTTCACTAACACGTCCTCTACTTGTCCATAAGCCTGTTTTCTTGAATTGTCTGCCATCTCTAGTGAGATTTTAGCAGCTTGCACCCCATAGATTCCCAGTTTCTCTATTACAGAGAGGGGCATGAGGTTTATTCCTGAACCAAGGTCACACAGAGCCTTAAAGATCATGGTGCTTATGGTACAAGGTAATATGAACTTTCCAGGATCCTGTCTCTTCTGAGGCAATGTAAGTTGATCCAGATCACTTAGTTCATTGGTGAACAAAGGAGGTTCATCTTCCCAAGTTTCAATACCGAATAATTTGGCATTTAGCTTCATGATTGCACCAAGGAACTTGGCAGCTTGCTCTTCTGTAACATCCTCATTCTCTTCAGAAGAGGAATACTCATTAGAGCTCATGAATGGCATAAGGAGGTTCAATGGAATCTCTATGGTCTCTAGATGAGTCTCAGATTCCTTAGGTTCCTCAGAGGGAAGCTCCTTATTGATCACTGGACGTCCCAGGAGGTCTTCCTCCTTGGAATTCACGTTCTTCTCCTCTCTTGTGGGTTTGGCCATGGTAATTAATTCAATGGCCTTGCACTCTCCTTTTGGATTCTCTTCTGTATTGCTTGGGAGAGTACTAGGAGGGACTTCAGTGATCCTTTTACTCAGCTGGCCCACTTGTGCTTCCAAATTTCTAATGGAGGATCTTGTTTCATTCATGAAACTCAAAGTGGCCTTAGATAGATCAGAGACTAAATTTACTAAGCTAGATAAATTCTGCTTAGAATTCTCTGTCTGTTGCTGAGTGGATGATGAAAAGGGCTTGCTATTGCTAAACCTGTTTCTTCCACCATTATTAAAGCCTTGTTGAGGATTTTGATCCTTCCATGAGAGATTTGGGTGATTTCTCCATGATGGATTATAGGTGTTTCCATAAGGTTCACCCATGTAATTTACCTATGCTATTGCAGGGTTCTCAGGATCATAAGCTTCTTCTTCAGAAGATGCCTCTTGAGTACTATTGGACGCAGCTTGCATTCCATTCAGACTCTGCGAAATCATATTGACTTGCTGAGTCAATATTTTATTCTGAGCCAGTATGGCATTCAGAGTATCAATTTCAAGAACTCCCTTCTTCTGAGGCGTCCCATTACTCACAGTATTCCTCTAAGAAGTGTACATGAACTGGTTATTAGCAACCATGTCAATGAGTTCTTGAGCTTCTGCAGGCGTTTTCTTTAGGTGAATGGATCCACCTGCAGAAGTATCCAATGACATCTTAGCTAATTCAGACAGACCATCATAAAATATATCCAGGATGGTCCATTCTGAAAGCATGTCAGAAGGACACTTTTTGGTCAGTCCTTTGTATCTCTCCCAAGCTTCATAGAGGGATTCACCTTCCTTCTGTCTGAAGGTCTGAACATCCACTCTAAGCTTGCTCAGCTTTTGAGGAGGAAAGAACTTGGCTAAGAAAGCCGTGACCAGCTTATCCCAAGAGTTCAGGCTATCTCTGGGTTGAGAGTCCAACCATACTCTAGCTCTGTCTCTTATAGCAAAAGGGAAAAGCATGAGCCTGTAGACTTCAGGATCTACTCTATTTGTCTTAACGGTATCACATATCTGCAAGAATTCAGTTAAAAACTGAAAAGGATCTTCAGATGGAAGTCCATGAAACTTGCAGTTCTGCTGCATCAGAGAAACTAATTGAGGTTTCAGCTCAAAGTTGTTTGCTCCAATGGCAGGAATGGAGATGCTTCTTCCATGTAAATTAGAATTAGGTGCAGTAAAGACACCAAGCATTCTCCTTGCATTATTGTTGTTGGGTTCGGCTGCCATCTCCTTTACTTGTTCGAAATTTTCAATAAGGTTGTCTCTGGATTGTTGTAATTTAGCTTCTCTTAGTTTCCTCTTCAGAGTCCTTTCAGGTTCTGGATCAGCTTCAACAAGAATGTCTTTTTCCTTGTTCCTGCTCATAAGAAAGAGAAGAGAACAAGAAAAGAAGAGGAATCCTCTATGTCACAGTAAAGAGGTTTCTTATTGTTAGTAGAAGAAGAAAAGGAATAGGGATGAAGAAGAATGAAGAATCCAAACACAAGGGTAAGGATAGGAGCAGTGATGTGAGATGAAGAGATGTTAGTAGATGAATAAATAAATAGAATAAGATGAGAGAGGGAGAGGATTTTCGAAAATAATTTTTGAAAAAGAGTTAGTGATTTTTGAACATAGTTTTTGAAAAAGGTTAGTAATTTTCGAAAATAAAAAAAATCAAAAATTAAAATAATTAGTTAATTAAAAAGAATTTTTGAAAAAGAGGGAAGATATTTTCGAAAATTAGAGAGAGAGAGAGTTAGTTAGGTAGTTTTGAAAAAGATAAGAAACAAACAAAAAGTTAGTTAGTTAGTTGAAACAAATTTTGAAAATCAATTTTGAAAAGATAAGAAGATAGGAAGTTAGAAAAGATATTTTGAAATCAAATTTTTGAAAAAGATAAGATAAGAAGATATTTTTGAAAAGATATGATTGAAATTAGTTTTTGAAAAAGATTTGATTTTTAAAATCATAATTAATGACTTGATTCACAAGAAATCACAAGATATGATTCTAGAACTCTAAGTTTGAATCTTTCTTAATAAGCAAGCAACAAACTTGAAATTTTTGAATTAAAACATTAATTGATGATGTTATTTTCGAAAAGTATGAGGTAAAGATAAGAAAAAGATTTTTGAAAAATATTTTTAAAATTTTCGAAAATAACTAAGAAAAATGAAAAAGATTTGATTTTTGAAAAAGATTTTGAAAAAGATAAGATTTTTAAATTGAAATTTTGATTTGACTTATAAAAACAACCAGATTTTAAAAAATTTTTAAAAAAGTCAAATCTAATTTTCGAAATTTTAAGAGAGAAAAAGGGAAAGATATTTTTTTTATTTTTGAATTTTTTAATGATGAGAGAGAAAAACATGAAAAAGACTCAATGCATGAAAATTTTGGATCAAAGTATGTGATGAATGCAAGAACACTATGAATGTCAAGATGAACACCAAGAACACTTTGAATGTCAAGATGAACATCAAGAACATGTTTCTGAAAAATTTTTAATGCAAAGAAAACATGCAAGACACCAAACTTAGAAATCTTTCATGTTTAGACTCTATGGATGCAAAAATGCACATGTAAAACAAGAAAAGATGCAAAACAAGAAAACATCAAGATCAAATAAGAAGACTTACCAAGAACAATTTGAAGATCATGAAGAACACCATGAATGCATGAATTTTCGAAAAATGCAAAATGAATATGCAATTGAAACCAAACTTATAACATGACACATGACTCAAACAAGAAACATAAAAATTATTTTTGATTTTTATGATTTTATGAAATTTTTTTTTTGTATTTTCTTTTAATTTTCTCGAAAATCATTTTCAAAAAGAAAAATAAGGATTCCAAAATTTTTAATATGAATTCCAGGAATCTTATGCTCTTTGGTCTAAAGCTCCAATCAAAGGGTCAGGCATGGCTTAATAGCCAGCCAAGCTTTAGTATGTAACTCAGACATGACACGCCTAACATGCCCTACAGTCAGCCAGGCTTTAACCTGCTTCATGAAACACTAGAATTCATTCTTAAAAATTCTGAAGAAAAATATATTTTTGAAAACTTTTTTTTATTTTAAAAATTTTTTTTTCAAAAACAAAGGAGAAAATTTTTGAAAGATTTTTGAAATTTTTTTTTTTGAAAATAAAACAAAAAGAAAATTACCTAATCTGAGCAACAAGATGAACCGTCAGTTGTCCAAACTCGAACAATCCCCGGCAACGGCGCCAAAAACTTGGTATGCGAAATTGTTACTCAGGTTGTGAATTATTGTTCGAAATTGATTCCCTGGCGATGGCACCAAAAATGGATGCACAGAATCATGGTCTAAACATATCTTCACAACTTCGCATAACTAACCAGCAAGTGCACTGGGTCGTCCAAGTAATACCTTACGTGAGTAAGGGTCGAATCCCACGGAGATTGTTGATATGAAGCAAGCTATGGTCACCTTGTAAATCTCAGTCAGGCGGATATAGAATAGTTATGTAGTTTTCAAAATTTAGTAATAAAAGAAGGATAGAAATACTTATGTAAATCATTAGTGAGAATTTCAGATAAGCGTATGGAGATGCATTCGTTCCTCTGAACCTCCGCTTTCCTACTGTCTTCATCCAATCAGTCTTACTCCTTTCTATGGCTGGCTTTATGTAAGGATGTCACCGGTGCCAATGGCTACTTTCAATCCTCTCGGGAAAATGGTCCAAATGCTCTGTCATAGCACGGCTAATCGTCTGGAGGCATCACCCTTGTCGATGGTTGCATCCTATTCCTCTCTGTGAAAATGGTCTGATGCGCTGTCACTGCATGGCTAATCATCTTGGAGGTTCTCGATCATACTGGAATAGGATTTACTATCCTTTTGCATCTGTCACTACGCCCAGCACTCGCGAGTTTGGAGTTCGTCACAGTCATTCAATCCCAGAGTCATACTCGGAATACCACGGACAAGGTTTAGACTTTCCGGACTCTCATGAATGCCGCCATCAATCTAGCTTATACCACGAAGATTCTGATTAAGAGATCTAAGAGATACTCATTCAATCTAAGGTAGAACGGAAGTGGTTGTCAGGCACGCGTTCATAGGGAATGATGATGATTGTCACGTTCATCACATTCAGGTTGAAGTGCGAATGCATATCTTAGAAGCGGAATAAGTTGAATTGAATAGAAAAATAGTAGTACTTTGCATTAATCTTTGAGGAACAGCAGAGCTCCACACCTTAATCTATGGAGTGTAGAAACTCTACCGTTGAAAATACATAAGTGATAATGGAGTTCATTGGTCTCGGTCCCAGAGGGGAACCGGAGCAACCAAGACTACGAATACAATGATAAAAAGTTCTATTTATAATAAACTAGTCACTAGGGTTTACAGAAGTAAGTAATTGATGCATAAATCCACTTCTGGGGCGCACTTGGTGTGTGCTTGTGCTGGGCTTGAAGTCTACACGTGGAGAGGTCATTCTTGGAGTTGAACGCCAGCTTTTGTGCCATTTTGGGCGTTGAACTCCACTTTGCAACTTGTTTCTGGCGCTGGACGCCAGAATTGGGCAGAGAGCTGGCGTTGAACGCCAGTTTGCGTCATCTAAACTCGGCCAAAGTATGGACTATTATATATCGCTGGAAAGCCCTGGATGTCTACTTTCCAACGCAATTAAAAGCGCGCCATTTTGAGTTCTGTAGCTCCAGAAAATCTATTTTGAGTGCAGGGAGGTTAGAATCCAACAACATCAGCAGTCCTTCTTCAACCTCTGAATCTGATTTTTGCTCAAGTCCCTCAATTTCAGCCAGAAAATACCTGAAATCACAGAAAAACACACAAACTCATAGTAAAGTCCAGAAATGTGAATTTAACATAAAAACTAATGAAAACATCCCTAAAAGTAACTAGATCCTACTAAAAACATACTAAAAACAATGCCAAAAAGCGTATAAATTATCCGCTCATCAGTTCCCAAGTGACACAGAGAAAAATCCAAGAGGTGAAGCAAAGAAAGTCAGATGGGAAGATTGCAAGATGGTGACTATAAGTGATAAGGAGACTGAGGAAGAGCTGAACAACCCATCAGAACAACCTAAAGACACTTCAGCAGGAAAGCAGGGGGAGAATCATCAAGAAACCACAATTATACAGAAAGAGCTTACACAGAAGGAGCTACTGAGACTCTATGCACCCTTTCCCCAATTACTAAATGGCTGTGTGGAGAAGAGAATATACTCAAGGTTCCTTGACATATTTGCATCTCTCCATGTAAACATACCATTCATCAAGGCCTTCCAACAAATTCCCTCATACATCAAGTATATGAAGGAGCTACTAACCAGGAAAAGCTCACTCAAGAGAGGACAAACCATAGTGATGAACAAGAAGTCCAGTGCTCTCCTTCAACCGGAGTTGCCTAAAAAAAGGGAAGGACCCAGGGAGTTTTTACATCCCCTGTGCCATAGGAGAAATAATGTTTGATAAAGGACTCTGTGATCTGGGAGCAAGCATCAACTTAATGCCTTTATCCCTTATGAAGAGACTGCAGATCAATGAGATAATGCCCACAAATGTAGTCATCAGGTTGGTTGACAAAAATAAAAAACAAGCAGTGGGAGTAGTTGAAAATGTGCTGGTGAAGGTTGGAAAATACTTCCTGTCTACAGACTTTGTCATCTTGGACATGGAAGAGAGTCACCTCCACCCAATCATATTGGGAAGACCATTCCTAGCTACAGCCCGAGCACTTATAGATGTGGAGCGAGGGGAGCTAATTTTGAGGATCCAAGACGAACAACTCACCTTCAATGTTTTCAACCTTTCACAAGAAACAGATCAAGAGAACAAAGAACCAAGCAAAGATCACAGTGAGATACTGAAGGAAGAAGCAAGCACTGAAGCACAACCAGCACATCTGGGAATCTCCTTAGTTGAGGAACAAGGCAATCAGCAGCTGTCACAACTCAAAGAAAATCAGGAGGAACCTAAACCACCAGAGCTATATGAGACCAGCAACAAAACCTATTTGAAAGAGGAGGTCACAAAGAGTAAGGCAACATCAAAAGGAACAAAGAAGAAGGTACCAAGGAGGTGGAGGAACAAGAAGATCCCTACAGAGAACTTTTCTCCAGGGGATAAAGTGATCTCAGCCTACTTCCCAAATATTCCACCTCATCTCCCCACTATCCCATCTCAGTTACCTAAGGTCTTCACCATCAACAGAGTTCTTTCCTTAGAACATGTGGATATCCTTGATGAAGCCAATGGATATAGGTCTACTGCAAGAGGGGAAGATCTGAAGCATTACCAGCCACCATGACAAAGGCAAAACGTCAAGCTAGTGATGCTAAAGAAGCGCTTCATGGGAGGCAACCCATGTTTTACATGTTTTTAAAAATAGTTAATAAATCAAGGTTCATGAAATTCAAATCAACTTGATATGAACTTGAATGAATCATTGTGTGCAACATATAGTGAGGAACAAGTTTGGTGTTCAAGGCACACTAAGAGAACATGAATGTAACCCACATCATGTCACTCTTAGGAGCCTTGAACAAATCTTTTACACCACATGGCACCAAACTAAGTTTGGTGTTGCCAATGTTGCGTACATGGATATTCAGTTAATCAGTTGGTTGGCATTCATGAATACTACTTAGTTAGTTACAAACAAAAACTAAAAAAAGTGGTAGTTGTTTCCATTTTTATTTTGCCGCCACTATCCACACAATTAATAATTACACCTTTTTTTTGTTTTGTAGGAAAATTGATGGACAACAGAAAGGAAGATTCGGCTACCACAAAAGGAGAGTATTTCACACTTGTCTCAAGGGGGAATACATTGGAAAATGTTACTATGCAAAAATTGAAAGAATGAGACCCTTGGAGACCGAACCAATCTCCTTCATAAAGATGAGGATCCTTGTGCTCATCCTATGCTAAAACTCCATCCGTTCATCATACACCAACCCTATCAATCCACACCTTTCATCCACACACCACTTCCTTATATAAGTGATTTTAGTCCGTACCCCTTCCACATTCGAAATTCCCATCCTTTATACTCTACATTCCAACAACCACTTCTTCAAACCTCTCATTCTCGAAATCCAACACCTTCACATAGCCAAAATCACTGATGGCATCATCAAGCTCTAAAAGAAGAAAGGGAAAGGAGCCTGTGGAGCAACGCCCTTTCGATGAAAAGAAATTTAGAACCCTTCACCATGCGTTGCAGTATGGGTGGATGGTTGATAAAGAGATCATATATGAGCTAGGATTTCAAGTCAGAAAGACTGAGTGCCCCGAAATCACAAAGAAGGTGGAAAAGAGAAGATGGGAGCTCCTCACTGATCCGGTCACTAGGATAAATGCAAATCTTGTAAGAGAGTTTTATGCAAATGCTGTCCGATATGATAAGGCAGATGAGTCTTACACAAGTTTTGTAAGAGGAAAGACCATAGATTTCAGTCCATGAGCATCATGAGGGCATTAAAGTTACGGTCTATACCGTTTGAGGAAGAAAGCTATCATTCAAGAATTGATAACAGCCCCAATTATGACCAGATTGTGCAAGATATATGTGTACCAGGCGTTGACTGGGTGTGAGATTCCGAAAGGAAACCCAAGTTCATTAAGAGAGGGGACCTCACTCCCGAAGCAAAGGGGTGGTTCGAAATTGTAAGGAGATCCATCCTCCCTGCCGGGAACAACTCAGAGGTGAATCTCAAGATAGCCACAATGGTGCACTGTATACTCAAAGGAGGAGAGATCAAGGTTCATGAACTCATAGCCCAAGGCATCAGGAAGAGGGCCGAGAATAGCGATTCTAGAGGAAAGCTAGGCTACCCCAACACTATTTTCCGACTATGCGACAGGGTTGGGGTGGTGTTTGAAGACGAAGACCCCGAGTGGATAAAAGAGGGCATTCCAATTACGGTCCGACGGATGAATGCTGTTGCATCTCCCCTACCTCAACGGAAGTCTAGGAAGAGGCCAGCCCATCACATAGTAGAAGGACAAGACCTAGAAGAGCAAGCCCCAGCCACCTTGAACATGCACCAATTACAAGAAGCTATTGATGGCTTATCTAGGCAATATTGGGAAAATCAAGAGGCACAGAAGGAGCTCCAGCTACAAATGATGAACCGCCAAGAAGAATCATTTTCTAGATGGACGAATCAACAAGGGGAGTGGCAGAAGCAAATGATGGAGCAGCAATTGGAACAAGGAAAATAATGGGGTGAATCTTTCCACAGGATAGAACAAAGGCAAAATGAACAACAAGAATCTGTCCAGAAGCTAATCAACATCCAAGCACATCAAGGTGCACACATACATGAGATGCATCGAAAACAAATAGAACAAGCAGAACTCTTTGACGAGCACAGGGCATTTTCTGAAGGGGTTTACATGAGTGAAAGTGGAAATCATGTAAACATGCTAGCAAAAGGCTTGGATACTTAGTTGGACAGCTACCTAATGTACATCCGGGAATCACAAAATATGATGAAGTGAAGGATGAGTTAGCACGAGAAGAAAGAGTAAGGGTTGAGAAGAGTCATGAATCAGTAAAGAAGGCACTTGAAGACTGGAAAAGAGCCAGACTAGCACGGATGCAAGGAAGCACAAGTAGACACAAAGAGGACAAACAAGAAGGAGAGCAGGGGCAACCCCATGAGTAAAAAGTGGTGGAGTTCCCTCATTGTCCCATCTTTTTCAAGTTTTAAATAAGGAAAATCATGTATGAAATAGAACATGCTTCCATGGTAGTTTAGGATTTTCAATTCTGTTTTTAGTATTCTCATTGCTTAGGTCTGTAATTGCTAGTCAAATTGCCTGTTTTCAATTCCATCTTGCTTATTGTGCTTCTTGCCTCTTTTTAATCAAATAAAATGAGAATGTGTGTTATCAAAGACCAGAGTGAAATTCATATTGTGGAGTAAGTTCTTAGATTTGTGGTGTTATAATAGATTAGCTAAGTTGGTTCACCAATAAGGTGGGAAGGCAACTATCTGTCCTGAATCATATGCTTGAAACACACTGGTATGCGAAATTGTTACTCTGAGGTTGTAAAATTTGTTGTTCGTTCTCTCCCTGGCAATGGCGCCAATAACTGGTGCATAATACCATAGTCCAAACATAACTTCACAACTTCGCACAACTAACCAGCAAGTGCACTGGGTCGTCCAAATAATAAAACCTTACGTGAGTAAGGGTCGATCCCACGGAGATTGTTGGTATGAAGCAAGCTATGGTTATCTTGTTAATCTCAGTCAGGCGGATATCAAATGGTTATGGAGTTTTCGAATAATAATAATAAATAAACAGAAAATAAAGATAGAAATACTTATGTAATTCATTGGTGAGAATTTCAGATAAGTGTATAGAGATGCTTTCGTTCCTCTGAACCTCTGCTTTCCTGCTGTCTTCATCCAATCCTTCCTACTCCTTTCTATGGCAAGCTTTCTGTAAGGGCATCACCATTGTCAATGGCTACATCCCATCCTCTCTGTGAAAATGGTCCAAATGCTCTGTCACGGCATGGCTAATCATCTGGAGGTTCTCAATCATACTGGAATAGGATTTACTATCCTTTTATGTCTGTCACTACGCCCAGCACTCGCGAGTTTGAAGTTCGTCACAGCCATCCCTTCCCAGATCCTACTCGGAATACCACAGACAAGGTTTAGACTTTTCGGATCTCAGTAATGGCCATCCATGGGTTCTAACTTATACCACGAAGATACTAATAACTCGGACTCGGTCCCCTGTATTAGATATCTAAGAGATACTCATTCTAGCTTGGTTGCATGTAGAACGGAAGTGTTTCTCAGGCACGCGTTCATAAGTGAGAATGATTATGAGCGTCACATAATCATCACATTCATCATGTTCTTGGGTGCGAATGGATATCTTAGAAGCAGAATAAGTTGAATTGAATAGAAAATAGTAGTACTTTGCATTAAATCATGAGGAACAGCAGAGCTCTACACCTTAATCTATGGAGTGCAGAAACTCTACCGTTTGAAAATATATAAGTGATAATGGTCTTGGCATGGCCAAATGGCCAGCCCCCATGAAAGTCTAAGATAGCATAAAACTGATCAAAGATGTAAATACAATAGTAAAAAGTCCTATTTATACTAGACTAGCTACTAGGGTTTACAGAAGTAAGTAATTGATGCAGAAATCCACTTCCGGGGCCCACTAGGTGTGTGCTTGGGCTGAGCTTGAAGTTTACACGTGCAGAGGCTTCTTTTGGAGTTGAACGCCAAGTTGTAATGTGTTTTTGGCGTTCAACTCTGGTTCGTGACGTATTTCTGGCGTTTAACTCCAGACTGCAGCATAGAACTGGCGTTCAACGCCCTTTTGCGTTGTCTAAACTCGACCAAAGTATGAACTATTATATATTTCTGGAAAGCCCTAGATGTCTAGTTTCCAACGCAATGGGAAGCGCGCCATTTGGAGCTTTGTAGCTCCAGAAAATCCACTTTGAGTGCAGGGAGGTCAGAATCCAACAGCATCAGCAGTCCTTCTTCAACCTCTGAATCTGATTTTTGCTCAAGTCCCTCAATTTCAGCCAGAAAATACCTGAAATCACAGAAAAATACACAAACTCATAGTAAAGTCCAGAAATGTGAATTTAACATAAAAACTAATAAAAACATCCCTAAAAGTAACTAGATCCTACTAAAAACATACTAAAAACAATGCCAAAAAGTGTATAAATTATCCGCTCATCACACACCCCATGAGACTAGCCAAATAACAAGATCCAAATAAAAGAAAAGGGAAAGAAAAATGAAAGTTAGGAATAAAAGAAAAAGAGTAAGAAATAAGGCTAGGCACCAAGGGTTTGAATCTTGAGGGAAGTGTCTGTGGTGTTCCTGTGTAAGGGATTTACTTGGATGAATAAGCTCTTAGGGGTGCCTTATCACTTGGTAACTTGGGTTAACTAACCCGGGATTATCAGCTGAAAGTCCACTATCAAGAGTAACCTTTTCTACAGAACGCATAGTAACCCAAAGAGGTGCTGGACACCAAGGTCTCAAGAAAGAAAATAACAAACCATGTGTCTGTGGTGTGTATGTATGGGGGAAAGAGACTTGAGGGAGTAAGTCCTTAGGGGTGTCTTAACACCTAGCACCTTGAACCAACTAGGTCGGGAGTGCTGGCTGAAAGCTTATCTTAAAGAGTCACCCCCTTACAGAGCATCTAGTCTAAGAACTCAAATAAACCCTGAAATGACAAAAAGGATCAGAGAATAAGAGTCTCATAGGGTGCAGTTAAGTGAGCATTCCAGAATATGATAAAGGTCTGAAAGCCAGTGAAGGAATGAACCTAAGTTGCTATGCATGAAACCACCATAAAACCAAGGACATGACTTTCACAATAATGACTCATTTCTCTTGGCATTTCATTCATCATTCTCTTGTTCTAGTACTTGCTTAGGGACAAGCAAGCTTTAAGTTTGGTGTTGTGATTCCAGGATATTTTGGCCAGTTTCACTGACCTTTTCTTTACTGTTTTAGGATAGTTTCATGCATTTTCTTAGGACATAAGCAAGTTTTGGGTGGAATTTTACTTACATCTTGATTTAAGCATACATTGTGCACTTTACATGATTTCATGGGAATTTTGCATGAATTAGATGACAAATTGGATAATGCATGTCTCATGATGTGGATTAGAACTTTGATGCACTTTATTGCTTGATTTCAGGACAAAGAAATCAAGAAAGAACCACGTTAGCAGCCACGTTAGTCTAACTAACATGACCACTAACATAGAATGGGAGCTAGCTTGCAACGTTAATGAGAAAAGTAATCGCCAATAACGTCCTCGAAGCCATCATAGCCCACGTTAAGAGTCATGTTAACTAAGCTAACGTGAACTCTAACGTGGAAGAAAGAAAGTGGAGCCAACGTTAGTGACACTCACCTTTGTCACTGGTATGCAAAATTGTGATCTCTGGTAATGAATTATTGTTCAAAATTGATTCCCTGGCGATGGCACCAAAAACGGATGCACAGAACCATGGTCTAAACATATCTTCACAACTTCGCATAACTAACCAGCAAGTGCACTGGATCGTCCAAGTAATACCTTACGTGAGTAAGGGTCAAATCCCACGGAGATTGTTGGTATGAAGCAAGCTATGGTTACCTTGTAAATCTCAGTCAGGAGGATATAAAATAGTTATGGAATTTTCGAAATTAATACTAAAATAAGGATAGAAATACTTATGTAAATCATTGGTGAGAATTTCAGATAAGCGTATGGAGATGCATTCATTCCTCTGAACCTCTGCTTTCCTGCTGTCTTCATCCAATCAGTCTTACTCCTTTCTATGGCTGGCTTTGTGTAAGGATGTCACCGGTGCCAATGGCTACTTTCAATCCTCTCAGAAAAATGGTCCAAATGCTCTATCACAGCATGGCTAATCATCTGGAGGCATCACCCTTGTCGTTGGTTGCATCTTATTCCTCTCTGTGAAAATGGTCCGATGCGCTGTCACTGCATGGCTAATCATCTTGGAGGTTCTCGATCATACTGGAATAGAATTTACTATCCTTTTGCGTCTGTCACTACGCCCAGCACTCGCGAGTTTGAAGTTCGTCACAGTCATTCAATCCCAGAGTCCTACTCGGAATACCACGGACAAGGTTTAGAATTTCCGGACTCTCATGAATGCCGCCATCAATCCAGCTTATACCACGAAGATTCTGATTAAGAGATCTAAGAGATATTCATTCAATCTAAGGTAGAACGGAAGTGGTTGTCAGGCACGCGTTCATAGGGAATGATGATGATTGTCACGTTCATCACATTCAGGTTGAAGTGCGAATGAATATCTTAGAAGCGGAATAAGTTGAATTGAAAAGAAAATAGTAGTACTTTGCATTAATCTTTGAGGAACAGCAGAGCTCCACACCTTAATCTATGGAGTGTAGAAACTCTACCATTGAAAATACATAAGTGATAATGGTGTTCATTGGTCTCGGCCCCAGAGGGGAACCGGAGCAACCAAGACTGCTAATACAATGATAAAAAGTTCTATTTATAATAAACTAGTCACTAGGGTTTACAGAAGTAAGTAATTGATGCATAAATGCACTTCCGGGGCCCACTTGGTGTGTGCTTGGGCTAAGCTTGAAGTCTACACGTGGAGAGGTCATTCTTGGAGTTGAACGCCAGCTTTTGTGCCATTTTGGGCGTTGAACTCCACTTTGCAACTTGTTTCTGGCGCTGGACGCCAGAATTGGGCAGAAAACTGGCGTTGAACGCCAGTTTGCGTCATCTAAACTCGGGCAAAGTATGGACTATTATATATTGCTGGAAATCCCTGGATGTCTACTTTCCAACACAATTGGAAGCGTGCCATTTTGAGTTCTGTAGCTCCAGAAATTCAATTTTGAGTGCAGGGAGGTCAGAATCCAACAGCATCAGCAGTCCTTCTTCAACCTCTGAATCTGATTTTTGCTCAAGTCCCTCAATTTCAGCCAGAAAATACCTGAAATCACAGAAAAACACACAAACTCATAGTAAAGTCCAGAAATGTGAATTTAACATAAAAACTAATGAAAATATCCCTAAAAGTAACTAGATCCTATTAAAAACATACTAAAAATAATGCCAAAAAGCGTATAAATTATCCGCTCATCACAACACCAAACTTAAATTGTTGCTTGTCCCCAAGCAACTGAAAATCAAATAGGATAAAAAGAAGAGAATATACTATAAATTATCCAAGACTATGAAATCAGTAGGGATGTAAAGGCCTTCAACCTTCACTAACACGTCCTCTACTTGTCCATAAGCCTGTTTTCTTGAATTGTCTGCCATCTCTAGTGAGATTTTAGCAGCTTGCACCCCATAGATTCCCAGTTTCTCTATTACAGAGAGGGGCATGAGGTTTATTCCTGAACCAAGGTCACACAGAGCCTTAAAGATCATGGTGCCTATGGTACAAGGTATTATGAACTTTCCAGGATCCTGTCTCTTCTGAGGCAATGTCAGTTGATCCAGATCACTTAGTTCATTGGTGAACAAGGGAGGTTCATCTTCCCAAGTTTCAATACCAAATAATTTGGCATTTAGCTTCATGATTGCACCAAGGAACTTGGCAGCTTGCTCTTCTGTAACATCGTCATTCTCTTCAGAAGAGGAATACTCATTAGAGCTCATGAATGGCATAAGGAGGTTCAATGGAATCTCTATGGTCTCTAGATGAGTCTCAGATTCCTTAGGTTCCTCAGAGGGAAGCTCCTTATTGATCACTGGACATCCCAGGAGGTCTTCCTCCTTGGAATTCACGTTCTTCTCCTCTCTTGTGGGTTCGGCCATGGTAATTAATTCAATGGCCTTGCACTCTCCTTTTGGATTCTCTTCTGTATTGCTTGGGAGAGTACTAGGAGGGACTTCAGTGATCCTTTTACTCAGCTGGCCCACTTGTGCTTCCAAATTTCTAATGGAGGATCTTGTTTCATTCATGAAACTCAAAGTGGTCTCAGATAGATCAGAGACTAAATTTACTAAGCTAGATGGATTCTGCTCAGAATTCTCTGTCTGTTGCTGAGTGGATGATGGAAAAGGCTTGCTATTGCTAAACCTGTTTCTTCCACCATTATTAAAGCCTTGTTGAGGCTTTTGATCCTTCCATGAGAGATTTGGGTGATTTCTCCATGATGGATTATAGGTGTTTCCATAAAGTTCACCCATGTAATTTACCTCTGCTATTGCAGGGTTCTCAGGATCATAAGCTTCTTCTTCAGAAGATGCCTCTTGAGTACTGTTGGACGCAGCTTGCATACCATTCAGACTCTGCAAAATCATATTGACTTGCTGAGTCAATATTTTATTCTGAGCCAGTATGCCATTTAGAGTATCAATTTCAAGAACTCCCTTCTTCTGAGGCGTCCCATTACTCATAGTATTCCTCTCAGAAGTGTACATGAACTGGTTATTAGCAACCATGTCAATGAGTTCTTGAGCTTCTGTAGGCGTTTTTTTTAGGTGAATGAATCCACCTGCAGAAGTATCTAATGACGTCGTAGCTAATTCAGACATACCATTATAGAATATATCCAGGATGGTCCATTCTGAAAGCATGTCAAAAGGACACTTTTTGGTCAGTCCTTTGTATCTCTCCCAAGCTTCATAGAGGGATTCACCTTCCTTCTGTCTGAAGGTTTGAACATCCACTCTAAGCTTGTTCAGCTTTTGAGGAGGAAAGAACTTGGCTAAGAAAGCCGTGACTAGCTTATCCCAAGAGTTCAGGCTATCTCTGGGTTGAGAGTCTAACCACACTCTAGCTCTGTCTCTTACAGCAAAAGGGAACAGCATGAGCCTGTAGACTTCAGGATCTACTCCATTAGTCTTAACGGTATCACATATCTGCAAGAATTCAGTTAAAAACTGAAAAGGATCTTTAGATGGAAGTCCATGAAACTTGCAGTTCTGCTGCATCAGAGAAACTAATTGAGGTTTCAGCTCAAAGTTGTTTGCTCCAATGGCAGGAATGGAGATGCTTCTTCCATGTAAATTGAAATTAGGTGTAGTAAAGTCACCAAGCATTCTCCTTGCATTATTGTTGTTGGGTTCGGCTGCCATCTCCTTTACTTGTTCGAAATTTTCAATAAGGTTGTCTCTGGATTGTTGTAATTTAGCTTCTCTTAGTTTCCTCTTCAGAGTCCTTTCAGGTTCTGGATCAGCTTCAACAAGAATGTCTTTTTCCTTGTTCCTGCTCATAAGAAAGAGAAGAGAACAAGAAAAGTAGAAGAATCCTCTATGTCACAGTAAAGAGGTTCCTTATTGTTAGTAGAAGAAGAAAAGGAATAGGGATGAAGAAGAATGAAGAATCCAAACACAAGGGTAAGGATATGAGCAGTGATGTGAGATGAAGAGATGTTAGTAGATGAATAAATAAATAGAATAAGATGAGAGAGGGAGAGGATTTTCGAAAATAATTTTTGAAAAAGAGTTAGTGATTTTCGAAAACAGTTTTTGAAAAAGGTTAGTAATTTTCGAAAATAAAAAAAATCAAAAATTAAAATAATTAGTTAATTAAAAAGAATTTTTGAAAAAGAGGGAAGATATTTTCCAAAATTAGAGAGAGAGAGTTAGTTAGGTAGTTTTGAAAAAAGATAAGAAACAAACAAAAAATTAGTTAGTTAGTTGAAACAAATTTTGAAAATCAATTTTGAAAAGATAAGAAGATAGGAAGTTAGAAAAGATATTTTGAAATCAAATTTTTGAAAAAGATAAGATAAGAAGATATTTTTGAAAAGATATGATTGAAATTAGTTTTTGAAAAAGATTTGATTTTTAAAATCATAATTAATGACTTGATTCACAAGAAATCACAAGATATGATTCTAGAACTCTAAGTTTGAATCTTTCTTAATAAGCAAGCAACAAACTTGAAATTTTTGAATTAAAACATTAATTGATGATGTTATTTTCGAAAAGTATGAGGTAAAGATAAGAAAAAGATTTTTGAAAAATATTTTTAAAATTTTCGAAAATAACTAAGAAAAATGAAAAAGATTTGATTTTTGAAAAAGATTTTGAAAAAGATAAGATTTTTAAATTGAAATTTTGATTTGACTTATAAAAACAACCAGATTTTAAAAAATTTTTAAAAAAGTCAAATCTAATTTTCGAAATTTTAAGAGAGAAAAAGGGAAAGATATTTTTTTTTTATTTTTGAATTTTTTAATGATGAGAGAGAAAAACATGAAAAAGACTCAATGCATGAAAATTTTGGATCAAAGTATGTGATGAATGCAAGAACACTATGAATGTCAAGATGAACACCAAGAACACTTTGAATGTCAAGATGAACATCAAGAACATGTTTCTGAAAAATTTTTAATGCAAAGAAAACATGCAAGACACCAAACTTAGAAATCTTTCATGTTTAGACTCTATGGATGCAAAAATGCACATGTAAAACAAGAAAAGATGCAAAACAAGAAAACATCAAGATCAAATAAGAAGACTTACCAAGAACAATTTGAAGATCATGAAGAACACCATGAATGCATGAATTTTCGAAAAATGCAAAATGAATATGCAATTGAAACCAAACTTATAACATGACACATGACTCAAACAAGAAACATAAAAATTATTTTTAATTTTTATGATTTTATGAAATTTTTTTGTTTTTTTTTTGTATTTTCTTTTAATTTTCTCGAAAATCATTTTGAAAAAGAAAAATAAGGATTCCAAAATTTTTAATATGAATTCCAGGAATCTTATGCTCTTTAGTCTAAAGCTCCAATCAAAGGGTCAGGCATGGCTTAATAGCCAGCCAAGCTTTAGTATGTAACTCAGACATGACACGCCTAACATGCCCTACAGTCAGCCAGGCTTTAACCTGCTTCATGAAACACTAGAATTCATTCTTAAAAATTCTGAAGAAAAATATATTTTTGAAAACATTTTTTTTTATTTTAAAAATTTTTTTTTCGAAAACAAAGGAGAAAATTTTTGAAAGATTTTTGAAAATTTTTTTTTTGAAAATAAAACAAAAAGAAAATTACCTAATCTGAGCAACAAGATGAACCGTCAGTTGTCCAAACTCGAACAATCCCCGGCAACGGCGCCAAAAACTTGGTATGCGAAATTGTGATCTCTGGTAATGAATTATTGTTCGAAATTGATTCCCTGGCGATGGCACCAAAAACGGATGCACAGAACCATGGTCTAAACATATCTTCACAACTTCGCATAACTAACCAGCAAGTGCACTGGGTCGTCCAAGTAATACCTTACGTGAGTAAGGGTCGAATCCCACAGAGATTGTTGGTTTGAAGCAAGCTATGGTTACCTTGTAAATCTCAGTCAGGCGGATATAAAATAGTTATGGAGATTTCGAAATTAATACTAAAATAAGGATAGAAATACTTATGTAAATCATTGGTGAGAATTTCAGATAAGCGTATGGAGATGCATTCATTCCTCTGAACCTCTGCTTTCCTGCTATCTTCATCCAATCAGTCTTACTCCTTTCTATGGCTGGCTTTGTGTAAGGATGTCACCGGTGCCAATGGCTACTTTCAATCCTCTCGGGAAAATGGTCCAAATGCTCTGTCACAGCATGGCTAATCGTCTGGAGGCATCACCCTTGTCGTTGGTTGCATCCTATTCCTCTCTGTGAAAATGGTCCGATGCGCTGTCACTACATGGCTAATCATCTTGGAGGTTCTCGATCATACTGGAATAGAATTTACTATCCTTTTGCGTCTGTCACTACGCCCAGCACTCGCGAATTTGAAGTTCGTCACAATCATTCAATCCCAGAGTCCTACTCGAAATACCACGGACAAGGTTTAGACTTTCCGGACTCTCATGAATGCTGCCATCAATCTAGCTTATACCACGAAGATTCTGATTAAGAGATCTAAGAGATACTCATTCAATCTAAGGTAGAACGGAAGTGGTTGTCAGGCACGCGTTCATAGGGAATGATGATGATTGTCACATTCATCACATTCAGGTTGAAGTGCGAATGAATATCTTAGAAGCGGAATAAGTTGAATCGAATAGAAAAAAGTAGTACTTTGCATTAATCTTTGAGGAACAGCAGAGCTCCACACCTTAATCTATGGAGTGTAGAAACTCTACCGTTGAAAATACATAAGTGATAATGGTGTTCATTGGTTTCGGCCCCAGAGGGGAACCGGAGCAACCAAGACTGCTAATACAATGATAAAAAGTTCTATTTATAATAAACTAGTCACTAGGGTTTACAGAAGTAAGTAATTGATGCATAAATCCACTTCCGGGGCCCACTTGGTGTGTGCTTGGGCTGAGCTTGAAGTCTACACGTGGAGAGGTCATTCTTGGAGTTGAACGCCAGCTTTTGTGCCATTTTGGGCGTTGAACTCCACTTTGCAACTTGTTTCTGGCGCTGGACGCCAGAATTGGGCAGAAAACTAGAGTTGAACGCCAGTTTGCGTCATTTAAACTCGGCCAAAGTATGAACTATTATATATTTCTGGAAAGCCCTGGATGTCTACTTTCCAAAGCAATTGGAAGCGCGCCATTTTGAGTTCTGTAGCTTCAGAAAATTCATTTTGAGTGCAGGGAGGTCAGAATCCAACATCATCAGCAGTCCTTCTTCAACCTCTGAATCTGATTTTTGCTCAAGTCCCTCAATTTCAGTCAGAAAATACCTGAAATCACAGAAAAATACACAAACTCATAGTAAAGTCTAGAAATGTGAATTTAACATAAAAACTGATGAAAACATCCCTAAAAGTAACTAGATCCTACTAAAAACATACTAAAAACAATGCCAAAAAGCGTATAAATTATCCGCTCATCAGTCACTAACGTTGGACCAAGCTCATATTGGCCACGTTACCTTCCACGTTAACTTAGTTAACATGGACTCTAACGTTGGGAAGCAAAAGAATGGCCAACGTTAGTGACACTCACCACTGTCACTAACGTTGGACTAAGCCACCTTGAGCTACGTTAACTCCCACGTTAACTTAGTTAACGTGGGAGTTAACGTAGCTCAAGGTGGAAGTTAACGTAGAGAAAGCAAACAATCACCAATGTTAGTGACACTCACCTTTGTTACTAACGTTGGAATGAGCCACAATGAGCCACTATGAGCTACGTTAACTCCCACGTTAACTTAGTTAACGTGGAAGCTAACGTTGAGGATAGGATGATGAGCCAACGTTAGTGACACTCACCTTTGTCACTAACGTTGGAGATGGCTATCATTACCACGTTAGAAGCCACGTTAACTTAGTTAACGTGGACTCTAATGTGGGAAGTAGGGGCACCTTGGAACGTTAGTGACAAAGGTAAGTATCACTAACGTTCTCGAAGAATTGGCAAGCCTACGTTAAGAGCCACGTTAACTAAGTTAATGTGAACTGGTGCACGAATTGTAAATCACACTTTTTACAACTCGTACCACTAACCAGCAAGTGCACTGGGTCGTCCAAGTAATACCTTACGTGAGTAAGGGTCGATCCCACGGAGATTGTTGGCTTGAAGCAATCTATGGTTATCTTGTAACTCTTAGTCAGGAAAACAATAAAATAATTCACTTATAAAATTTGATTGCAAGGAAAAAAATGGCAGAACACAAATTATAACTTGGAGTTTTGGAGATGCTTTGTCTTCTGAAATTCTGCTTTCCTCTGTTTTCTTATTCACGCACGCACGTCCTCCTATGGCAAGCTGTGTGTTGGTGGATCACCGTTGTCAATGGCTACCATCCATCCTTCCAGTGAAAAGGGTCCAGATGCGCTGTCACCGCACGGTTAATCATCTGCAGGTTCTCAATCGTACCGGAATAGGATTTACTATCCTTTTGCGTCTGTCACTACGCACAGCACTCGCAAGTTTGAAGCTCGTCACAGTCATTAAATCCCTGAATCCTACTCAGAATACCACAGACAAGGTTTAGACTTTCCGGATTCTCTTGAATGCTGCCATCAATCTAGCTTATACCACGAAGATTCTGATTAAGAGATCTAAGAGATATTCATTCATTCTATGGTGGAACGTAAGTGGTTGTCAGGCACGCGTTCGTGGAGGAATGATGATGATTGTCACGTTCATCACATTCATATTGAAGTGCGAATGGATATCTTAGATAGGAACATGCATGTTTGAATGGAAAACAGAAATACTTGCATTAATTCATCGAGACACAGCAGAGCTCCTCACCCCCAACAATGGAGTTTAGAGACTCATGCCGTCAAAAGGTACAAAGTTCAGATCTAAAAATGTCATGAGATCCGAAATAAACCTCTAAAAGTTGTTTAAATACTAAACTAGTAACCTAGGTTTACAGAAAATGAACAAACTATGATAGATGGTGCAGAAATTCACTTCTGGGGCCCACTTGGTGTGTGCTGGGGCTGAGACTTAAGCTAATCACGTGCATAGGGCTGTTTTGGGCATTCAACGCCAGCTTTGGATCCTTTTCTGGCGTTGAACTCCAACTTGTAACTTGTTTCTGGCGCTGGACGCCAGACAGCAACATAGAACTGGCGTTGAACGCCAGTTTATGTCGTCTATCCTTGAGCAAAGTATGGACTATTATATATTTCTGGAAAGCCCTAGATGTCTACTTTCCAACGCAATTGGAAGCGCGCCATTTGGAGTTCTGTAGCTCTAGAAAATCCACTTTGAGTGCAGGGAGGTCAGAATCCAACAGCATCAGCAGTCCTTTTTCAGCCTGAATCAGATTTTTGCTCAGCTCCCTCAATTTCAGCCAGAAAATACCTGAAATCATAGAAAAATACACAAACTCATAGTAAAGTCCAGAAATATAAATTTTGCCTAGAAACTACTAAAAATAAACTAAAAACTAACTAAAACACACTAAAAACTATATAAAATTAACCCCAAAAAGCGTATAAAATATCCGCTCATCACAATACAAAAATTAAATTGTTGCTTGTCCTCAAGCAACTAGATAAATAAAATAGAATACAAATAATTTTAAGAAGCAATAATATCTCAGAGTTTTTGAGTGAAGCTCGGATTCTAATTAGATGAGCGGGACTAGTAGCTTTTTGCTTCTAAACAGTTTTGGCATCTCACTTTATCCATTGAAGCTCAGAGTGATTGGCATCTATAGGAACTCAGAATTCAGATAGTGATATTGATTCTCCTAGTTAAGTATGTTGATTCTTGAACACAGTTACTTTATGAGTCTTGGCCGTGGCCCTAAGCACTTTGTTTTCCAGTATTACCACCGGATACATAAATACCACAGACACATATTTGGGTGAACCTTTTCAGATTGTGACTCAGCTTTGCTAAAGTCCCCAATTAGAGGTGTCCAGGGTTCTTAAGCACACTCTTCTTTTTGCTTTGGACCTTGACTTTAACCGCTCAGTCTCAAGTTTTCACTTGACACCTTCACGCCACAAGCACATGGTTAGGGACAGCTTGGTTTAGCCGCTTAGGCCAGGATTTTATTCCTTTAGGCCCTCCTATCCACTGATGCTCAAAGCCTTGGGGTCCTTTTTATTACCCTTGCCTTTTGGTTTTAAGGGCTATTGGCTTTTTCTGCTTGCTTTTTCTTTTTTTTTTCTATTTTTTTTTCTGCAAGCTTTTGTATTCACTACTTTTTCTTGCTTCAAGAATCATTTTTATGATTTTTCAGATTATCAATAACATGTCTCATGTTCATCATTCTTTCAAGAGCCAACATATTTAACAGTCTTAAACATCAAATTCAAAAGACATATGCACTGTTCAAGCATTCATTCAGAAGACAGAAAGCATTGCCACCACATATAAATAATTAGAATTTATCTTATTAAAAACTCGAAAAAATATTGCCTCTTATTCTAAAGAAATTCTTCTATTTTATTCATGTTTAATGATGATGATAAAATTAAATTATAGCTTAATTGGGGATAAAATCAAAAATATAGATACTAATTACTACTATATGACTCCTAAGGTAAAACTAAAATAAAAACAGTTATCACAGAGTTAAGGCTAAGATTGAAATTTAACAACCTTTGTTCTGGGAAGTGGATGTTCCTCTAATCTACGGGGTGCTTGGTCCTTCAAGAGATAATTTCTGGCGCTTCAATTCGCTTAAATCACGCCCTTGCTCCTCCTGTTCTTTAAGCAAATAGCAAAGAATGCTACTTTGTTCCTTCTGTTCTTTCTGTATTTGTTCCATAGCTTCTTGCATCTTGGTAATAGATGTTTCAAGATACTCCTAGTATTCAGATTGAGGGATTTCTGGGAGAATTTCCTGTGTTCTCTTCTTGATGGGGTCATCCTGTGATTGTTGTTTTTCCATTGATGCTTTGGTGATTGGCCGCTCAACTGAGATATACTCTGTTATTCCCATCCTTACTCCAGCATCCTTGCAGAGCATAGAAATCAAGCTTGGATAAGCCAACCTGGTATCTTTGGAATTTTTGTTTGCAATTTTGTAGAATTCAGTTGAAATCAGTTGATGAACTTCCACTTCTTTTCCTATCATGATGCAATGGATCATCACTGCTCTTCTAATAGTGACTTCAGAATGGTTACTAGTGGGCAGCAGAGAATGCCCAATGAAGTCCAGCCATCCTCTGGCGACTGGTTTGAGATCATCTCTTTTGAGTTGATTTGGGACACCCTTCGTGCTGGTGGTCCACCTGGCTCCAGGGATGCATATATCCTCTAGAATCTTATCCAGGCCCTTGTCTGTTCTCATCATTCTCCTATTGAAGGAGTCTGGATCATCTTTCAGCTGAGGTAGCTTTAAGATCTCCCTGATCTTGTCAGGATGGGTATGAACAATCTTTCCTCTGACCAAGGTCCGATAGTCATAGATAGCAGATCCAGATAGTCTTTGCCTGTCTGTATGCCACATATTAGCATAGAACTCCTGGACCATATTCCTTCCCATTTTCGTTTCAGGATTGGCTAGGATCTCCCAGTTCCTGATTCGGATTTCCTCCTGGATCTCCGGATATTCGTCTTCTTTCAGATCGAATCTAACTTCCGGGATCACTGATCTTAGACCCATTATTTTGTAATAATGGTCTGAATGTTCTTTAGTTAAGAACTTCCCTTTATTCCAAAGTGGTTTTGGAACACTCTCTTTCTTGCCTCTTGGAGTGGGTTGTTTTCCTTTAGGAGCCATGATTTTAGTGGGTATGGTTTAATGATCACGGATAAACACACCAAACTTAGAGGTTTGCTTGTCCTCAAGCAAAAGAAAAGAAAGGAGAGGGATAGAAGGAGAGCTAGTGTAGGATGGTGGATGAGAGGGGAGGGAGGCCGAACCCATATTTAAAGGGAGAGGGGGTGGGTTGTTTCGAAAATACAAAGAAAGATAAGATAGAAGATATGATTTAAGATTGAAAAGATATGAAAGATATTTGAAAAAGATAGATTTGGATTTTTGAAAAAGATAGTATGGAAATTTGAAAAAGATATTGATTAGTTGAAAAGATTTTTGAATGAAAAGAGATAGATTTATTTTGAAAATTTTGAAAAAGGGTTGAATTGGATAAAAAAAAGGATTTGTGCTTATGGATTAAGATATATTTGATATTTTTAAAATAGGGTTTTTGGAAATTAGGGATTTTAGAAATCAGGGTTCTTAACATGTTTATGCAAGAAATCATGAATTGAAACATGAAAATTAAATTTAGAATGAAAAATATGAAGTAAAAACGAATTCACCTCCTCCCCACCATCCTGGCGTCTGAACGCCCAAACGCTGCATGTTTTGGGCGTTCAACACCCAAATGCTGCCTCTCCTGGGCGTTCAACGCCCAGCTGTTGCTTCTTTCTGGCGTTGAACGCCAGGAACTCCTTTGTCACTGGGCATTTTTCTGAACGCCCAGGACGCTGTAAATCTGGCGTCAAACGCCCAGAAAGAGCTTCTTTCTGGCGTTCAACGCCCAGATGGCTATCCTTATTGGCGTTCAACGCCCAATGGATGCTTCTTTTGGGCGTTGAACGCCCAAAATAGACTCTTACTGGCGTTTTCTTGCCAGTGAGCTCTTTTTCTCTGTTTTGTGTGCAGAATCCTTCTGTAACCCTGTGAACTTATACAATTCACTCTTTACGTTAGTATCAGTGAACTTTATATAAACAAATAAAATCAAGAATAGGGCAAAATGCTTAGAGGAAGTGATGCCCCATGGCTGGGTTGCCTCCCAGCAAGCGCTTCTTTATTGTCTTTAGCTGGACCTTGCTGAGCTTTTAATCTAGCTTCAGCCTTGAGCACTCTTGCTCAACATTGCCTTCAAGATAGTGCTTGATTCTCTGTCCATTAACAATGAACTTCTTGTCAGAATCAATATCTTGAAGCTCCACATAACCATATGGTGATACACTTGTAATCACATATGGTCCCCTCCACCGGGACTTCAGTTTCCCGGGGAATAGCCTGAGCCTAGAGTTAAACAACAGAACCTTTTGTTCTGGTTCAAAGATTCTAGATGACAGCTTTCTGTCATGCCACTTTTTTTATTTTTCTTTATAAAGCTTGGCATTTTCGAAAGCAGTGAATCTGAATTCTTCTAGCTCATTTAGCTGGAGCAATCTTTTTTCTCCAGCTAATTTGGCATCAAAGTTTAGGAATCTGGTTGCCCAGTAGGCTTTATGTTCCAGTTCCACGGGTAGGTGGCATGCCTTACCATACACAAGTTGGTATGAAGAGGTCCCTATAGGAGTCTTGAATGCTGTTCTGTAAGCCCACAGAGCATCATCCAAGCTTCGTGCCCAATCTTTTTTACGGGTACTTACAGTCCGTTCCAGGATTCTTTTGAGTTATCTGTTAGAGACTTCAGCTTGCCCATTTGTCTGTGGATGATATGGAGTCGCCACCTTGTGACGAATCCCATACCGGACCATGGTAGAGTAAAGCTGTTTGTTGCAGAAGTGAGTGCCCCCATCACTGATTAGTACCATGGGGACACCAAACCTGCTAAATATATATTTCTGGAGAAATTTCAGCACTGTTTTAGTATCATTGGTGGGTGTGGCAATGACCTCAACCCATTTTGATACATAGTCAACTGCCACCAGAATATAAGTGTTTGAGTATGATGGTGGGAAAGGCCCCATGAAATCAATACCCCATACATCAAACAACTCAATCTCCAAGATTCCTTGTTGAGGCATGGCGTAACTGTGAGGCAAATTACCAGCTCTCTGGCAACTGTCACAGTTACGTACAAACTCTCGGAAATCTCTGTAGAATGTAGGCTAGTAGAAGCCACATTGGAGGACCTTGGTGGCTGTTCGCTCACCTCCGAAATGACCTCCATATTGTGACCCATGGCAATGCCATAAGATCCTTTGTGCTTCTTCTTTAGGCACACACCTATGAATTATGCCATCTGCACATCTCTTAAAGAGATAGGGTTCATCCCACAAGTAGTACTTTGCATCAGTAATTAATTTTTTCTTTTGTTGCCTGCTGTACTCCTTGGGAATGAACCTTGCAGCTTTGTAGTTTACAATGTCTGCAAACCATGGTGTTTCCTGAATGGCAAACAAATGCTCATCCGGAAAGGTCTCAGAGATTTCAAGAGAGGGGAATGACGTCCCTTCTATTGGCTCTATCCGAGACAGATGATCAGCCACTTGGTTCTCTGTCCCTTTTTTGTCTCTTATTTCTATATCAAACTCTTGCAGAAGCAACACCCATCTTATGAGCCTGGGTTTTGAATCCTGCTTTGTGAGTAGATATTTAAGAGCAGCATGGTCAGTATACACAATCACCTTTGATCCTACCAAGTATGATCTAAACTTGTCAATGGCATAAACCACTGCAAGCAATTCTTTTTCTGTGGTTGTGTAATTTTTCTGGGCATCATTTAAAACGCGGCTAGCATAATAAATGACATGCAGAAGCTTGTCATGCCTCTGCCCCAGTACTGCACCAATGGCGTGATCACTGGCATCACACATTAGCTCAAATGGTAATGTCCAGTCTGGTGCAGAAATAACTGGTGCTGTGACCAGCTTGGCTTTCAGCGTTTCAAACGCCTGCAAACACTCTGTGTCAAACACAAATGGCGTGTCAGCAGCTAGCAGATTGCTCAGAGATTTTGCGATTTTTGAAAAATCCTTTATAAACCTCCTATAGAATCCTGCATGCCCCAGAAAGCTTCTGATTGCCTTAACATTGGCAGGTGGTGGTAATTTTTCAATTACCTCTATTTTTTCTTGATCCACCTCTATTCCCTTGTTTGAGATTTTATGCCCAAGGACAATCCCTTCAGTCACCATAAAGTGACATTTTTCCCAGTTTAAAACCAGGTTGGTCTCTTGGCATCTTTTCAGGACTAGTTTTAGGTGATCAAGACAGGAGCTGAATGACTCTCCATATACTGAGAAGTCATCCATGAAGACTTCCAGGAATTTTTTCACCATATCAGAGAAAATAGAGAGCATGCATCTCTGGAAGGTTGCAGGCGCATTACACAGCCCAAATGGCATCCTTCTATAAGCAAACACTCCAGATGGACATGTGAATGTTGTTTTCTCTTGATCCTGGGGATCTACTGCAATCTGGTTATAGCCTGAGTAGCCATCCAAAAAGCAGTAGTAATCATGATCTGCCAGTCTTTCTAGCATCTGGTCTATGAATGGTAAAGGAAAATGATCCTTTCTGGTGGCTGTATTGAGCCTTCTGTAGTCAATACACATGCGCCATCCTGTAACTGTTCTTGTAGGAACCAGTTCATTCTTTTCATTATGAACCACTGTCATGCCTCCCTTTTTGGGGACAACTTGAACAGGGCTCACCCAGGGGCTGTCAGAAATAGGATAAATAATCTCAGCCTCCAGTAATTTGATGACCTCTTTCTGCACCACTTCCTTCATGGCTGGATTTAGCCGCCTCTGTGGTTGAACCACTAGTTTAGCATTATCCTCCAATAAGATTTTGTGCATGCATCTAGCTGGGCTTATGCCCTTAAGGTCACCTATGGACCACCCAAGAGCTGTCTTGTGTGTCCTTAGCACTTGAATAAGTGCTTCCTCTTCCTGTGGATTTAAAGCAGAGCTTATGATCACTGGAAAAGTGTCACCTTCCCCCAGAAATGCATATTTTAGGGATGGTGGTAATGGTTTGAGCTCGGATTTAGGAGGTTTTTCCTCTTCCAGAGGAAATTTCAGAGGCTCTTTCATTTCCTCTGAGTCCTCCAAATCAGGCTGAACATCTTTAAAGATGTCTTCTAACTCTGATTCGAGACTCACAGCCATGTTGATCTCTTCTACCAAAGAGTCAATAAGATCAACTTTCATGCAGTCTTTTGATGTGTCTGGATGCTGCATGGCTTTGACAGCATTCAACTTAAACTCATCATCATTGACTCTCAGGGTTATTTCCCCCTGTTGGACATCAATGAGAGTTCGTCCAGTTGCTAGGAATGGTCTTCCTAGAATGAGAGTAGCACTCTTGTGCTCCTCTATTTTCAGCACTACAAAGTCAGTGGGAAAGGCGAATGGCCCAACTCTGACAATCATGTCTTCAATCACGCCTGATGGGTATTTAATGGAGCCATCAGCAAGTTGGAGACATATCCGGGTTGGTTTAACTTCTTTAGTTAAACCAAGCTTTCTGATAGTGGATGCAGGTATTAGGTTGATGCTTGCCCCAAGATCACATAAAGCTGTCTTGGTGCAATTACCTTCTAATGTGCATGGTATCAGAAAACTCCCAGGGTCTTTAAGCTTTTCAGGAAAGCTTTTCATAATGACTGCACTGCATTCTTCAGTGAGGAGAACTCTTTCAGTTTCTCTCCAATCCTTCTTATGACTCAAGATCTCTTTCATGAACTTGGCATAAGAAGGTATTTGCTCAAGTGCCTCTGCAAATGGAATCTTTATTTCAAGAGTCCTGAGATAATCTGCAAAGCGAGCAAATTCCTTATCCTACTCCTCTTGGCAGAGTTTTTGAGGATAAGGTATCTTGGCTTTATATTCCTCAACCTTAGTTACTGTAAGTTTATTTCCTACAGAAGTGGCTGAAGAAGCCTTTTTAGATGGGTTGTTATCAGCACTCGTGTGTGTCTGATCCCTCACTGGCAATTGAGTGCCAGAGTTAGAAGCTGGAGTGACGTTAGACGCCAGCTCCTCATCTATTCCTGGCGTTTGAACGCTAGAACTGAGCTTCTTTTGGGCGTTCAACGCCAGATCCTTGCTTGTTTCTGGCGTTGAACGCCAGTCCTGAGCATGGCCTGGGCGTTCAGCACCAGCCTTCCACCCAACTTTTGGCGTTTTAGCGCCAGAAGTATTTTTCCCTGGGCTCTTACTGTCCTCAGATAGATTTTGGGTGGTTTGCTCATTTCTTGGTTTCCTGCTGCCTTGAAGTGGGGTATTTAGTGCTTTCCCACTTCTTAATTGAAATGCTTGGCATTCTTCTGTTATTTGTTTTGACAGCTGCTGCTTTGTTTGCTTTAATTGTACTTCCATGTTTATATTAGCCATCCTTGTCTCTTGTAGTTTATCCTTGAATTCAGCTAACTTCTTTGTTAGAAAATCCAATTGCTGATTGAATTCAGCAGCTTACTCTGCAGGACTGAGTTCAGCAGTTACTGTTTTAGCCTCTTCTTTCATGGAAGAGTCACTGCTTAGGTACAGATGCTGATTTCTAGCAACTGTATCAATGAGCTCTTGAGCTTCTTCAATTGTCTTCCTCATGTGGATAGATCCACCAGCTGAGCAATCTAGAGAGATCTGAGCTCTTTCTGTAAGCCCATAATAGAAGATGTCTAACTGAACCCACTCTAAAAATATTTCAGAGGGGCATTTTCGTAGCATCTCTCTGTATCTCTCCCAGGCATCATAAAGAGATTCATTATCTCCATGTTTAAAGCCTTGGATGTCCAGCCTTAGCTGTGTCATCCGTTTTGGAGGAAAGTATTGATTTAGAAATTTTTCCGTCAGCTGTTTCCATGTCCTTATGCTAGCCTTAGGTTGGTTGTTTAACCACCTTTTAGCTTGGTCTTTTACAGCAAATGGAAACAGTAATAATCTGTAAACATCATGATCTACTTCCTTATCATGTACTGTGTCAGCAATCTGTAAAAACTGTGCCAGAAACTCTGTAGGTTCTTCCTGTGGAAAATCGGAATACTGGCAACTTTGCTGCACCATGATAATGAGCTGAGGATTCAACTCAAAGCTACTGACTCCAATGGAAGGTATGCAGATACTACTCCCATATGAAGCAATAGAGGGGTTAGCATATGACCCCAGAGTCCTCCTAGACTGTTCATTTCCACTTAGATCCATGATGGAGAAAGGGAGATGATGTAAAATGAAAAATTTATTTTTATTTATTTATTTATTTATTTCGAAAATAGAATAAATTAAAATAAAATAAATAAAAATAGGTGAAGATTTTCGAAAAAATGAGGAGAGAGAAAGTGGTCAGGAAGTTTTGAAAAATATATGATTTGAAAAAGATTTTAAATTTTAAAAAAAAATCTGAATTTTAAAAATAAATTTCGAAAATTTGTTTTAAAAATAGAGAGAAAATATATTTTTGAATTTAAAGAGGAAAGAGAGAAACAATAAGATAGCACAAGATTTAAAATTTTTAGATCTAATGCTCCTTGTTTTCGAAAATTTTAGAGGAAAAACACCAAACTTAAAAATTTTAAGATCAAGACACAAGGAAAACTCAAGAACACTTTGAAGACTCACAAGAACACAAGAATATGAAGAAAGAACACCAAACATAAAATTTTTAGAAAACCAAAATAAAATTTTCGAAAAACAAAGGAAAATCAACAAGAAAACACCAAACTTAAAGTTTGGCACGAGATTTAATAGTAAAATTATTTTTGAAAAAAATTTTTGAAAATAAAATAAAAGAATCTGACCCAAAAGACAAAAATTTCCTAATCTAAGCAACAAGATTTACCGTCAGTTGTTCAAACTCAAACAATCCCCGGCAACGGCGCCAAAAACTTGGTGCACGAATTGTAAATCACACTTTTTACAACTCGTACCACTAACCAGCAAGTGCACTGGGTCGTCCAAGTAATACCTTACGTGAGTAAGGGTCGATCCCACGGAGATTGTTGGCTTGAAGCAATCTATGGTTATCTTGTAACTCTTAGTCAGGAAAACAATAAAATAATTCACTTATCAAATTTGATTGCAAGGAATAAAAGGGCAGAACACAAATTATACTTGTATGCAATGATGGAGAATATGTTGGAGTTTTGGAGATGCTTTGTCTTCTGAAATTCTGCTTTCCTCTGTTTTCTGATTCACACACACACGTCCTCCTATGGCAAGCTGTGTGTTGGTGGATTACCGTTGTCAACGGCTACCATCCATCCTTCCAGTGAAAAGGGTCCAGATGCGCTGTCACCGCACGGCTAATCATCTGCAGGTTCTCAATCGTACCGGAATAGGATTTACTATCCTTTTGTGTCTGTCACTACGCCCAGCACTCGCGAGTTTGAAGCTCGTCACAGCCATTCAATCCCTGAATCCTACTCAGAATACCACAGACAAGGTTTAGACTTTCCGGATTCTCTTGAATGCTACCATCAATCTAGCTTATACCACGAAGATTATGATTAAGAGATCTAAGAGATATTCATTCATTCTATGGTGGAACGTAAGTGGTTGTCAGGCACGCGTTCGTGGAGGAATGATGATGATTGTCACGTTCATCACATTCATATTGAAGTGCGAATGGATATCTTAGATAGGAACATGCATGTTTGAATGGAAAACAGAAATACTTGCATTAATTCATCGAGACACAGCAGAGCTCCTCACCCCCAACAATGGAGTTTAGAGACTCATGCCATCAAAAGGTACAAAGTTCAGATCTAAAAATGTCATGAGATGCGAAATAAACCTCTAAAAGTTGTTTAAATACTAAACTAGTAACCTAGGTTTACAGAAAATGAACAAACTATGATAGATGGTGCAGAAATCCACTTCTGGGGCCCACTTGGTGTGTGCTGGGGCTGAGACTTAAGCTAATCACGTGCATAGGGCTGTTTTGGGCGTTCAACGCCAGCTTTGGATCCTTTTCTGGCATTGAACTCCAACTTGTAACTTGTTTCTGGCGCTGGACACCAGACAGCAACATAAAACTGGCGTTGAATGCCAGTTTACGTCGTCTATCCTTGAGCAAAGTATGAACTATTATATATTGCTGGAAAGCCCTAGATGTCTACTTTTCAACGCAACTGAAAGCGCGCCATGTGGAGTTCTGTAGCTCCAGAAAATCCACTTTGAGTGCAGAGAGGTCAGAATCCAACAGCATCAGCAGTCCTTTTTCAGCCTGAATCAGATTTTTGCTCAGCTCCCTCAATTTCAGCCAGAAAATACCTGAAATCACAGAAAAACACACAAACTCATAGTAAAGTCCAGAAATGTGAATTTTTCCTAGAAACTACTGAAAATAAACTAAAAACTAACTAAAACACACTAAAAACTATATGAAATTAACCCCAAAAAGCGTATAAAATATCCGCTCATCATGAACTCTAACGTAGGGGGAGGGAAGACTCTCAACGTTATTGGAAAAGGTGAGTCCCAATAACGTGTGCGAAGGATCAAGAGGCAACGTTAGTGGTCACGTTGATGCCACTAACGTTAAAGTTAACGTGGATCATCCCTGGGTGAGGAACGTTAGTGAAAAAGGTGATTGTCACTAACGTTCTCGAACCCACACTCTCACTTAACGTTAACACCACTAACGTCCTGAGCTAAAGACCCTGCCTACTTCACACTTTCTCTCTGCAAGTAAAGCTAAGCCCACTGCGGAAGATAACTGCTTCAAACTCAAGATCCAAAGGCCCATTGACGTTAGGATTTTTGCTAGTAAAGAATGTCATAAAAACAGTCGCGTTGTAGATATAGTCTCTAAACCAACAAAAATCCCTTCGTACAAACGTTTTGGTTGTCACAAGTAACAAACCCCTTTAAAATTGATAACCGAGCATTTAAACATCGGGTCGTCTTCTCAAGGAATTGCAGGGAGGTATGTTCTTATTATTGGTTATGGAAAAAAAAAGTATGTTTTGGGGTTTTATTAATGTATAAGATAAGAAGCAACAATGGTAAATGGCAGAGGAAATAAAATAATAACAATAAAAATAAACTCTTGGTAAGGTATTAGAAATTGGAAGTCCGGACTTAGTTATCCTGAGTTACTAATATCTTAACCAAAGCCAAGAATGTAGAAAGCTAAATTAAAATCACAAATATCTGGAATACCTCAGATAAAATACATTCAAAGTAGTAAAATCTAACATGGAAAAGTTCATAAGCCAATTGGGCAACATAAGTCAAATACAAATAAAAGCATTAGAGTATCTGAAAGTAAAAGAGAAATATGAAGAAAAAGGAATATTGAACCTGGATCGAGAGTCACTCTTAAAAACTAAGAGAAATCATAAATCCTAATCCTAAGAGAGAGAGACCTCTCTCTCTAAAACTACATCTAAAACATGAAAAGTGGATTATGAGAGCCTCCTCATGAATGGATGTATTCCTCCACTTTATAGCCTCTAATCTGTGTTTTCTGGGCCGCAAACTGGGTCAAAAACAGTCCAGAATTCGCTGGTTTCGAATTTTACCACGCTGGATTTTCGTCAGTGCGATGCGGCCGCATGGATCACGCGGTCGCGTCATCTAGCATCAGGGAAACTATAACATATTATATATCAAATCGAAGCCCCGGACGTTAGCTTTCCAACACAACTGGAACCGCGTGGTTTGGACCTCTGTAGCTAAAGTTATAGCCATTTGAGTGCAGAGAGGTCAGGCTGGACAGCTTAGCAATTTCTCTAACTTCTCGTATTCCTTCCACTTTTGCATGCTTCCTTTTCATCCTCTGAGCCATTCCTGCCCTGTAATCTCTGAAATCACTTAACACACATATCAAGGCATCTAATGGTAATAAGAGAGGATTAATATTAGCAAATTAAGACCAAAGAAGCATGTTTTCAATCAAAGCACATAATTAGGAAGGTAAATGTAAAACCATGCAAATATTATGAATAAGTGGGTAAAGAGTTGATGAAATCCACTCAATTGAGCACTAGATAAACCATAAAATAGTGGTTTATCACCCATATCCAAAACTTGAAGAATCAACTAGAAGATCAGAAGAGTAATATATATAGGGTTAGTTTTGAATTAGAAAGTAGCTTTGGAGAGTGAGGAATTTTGAGAACTATTCTCTGTAATATTTTACTTTCTCTGCACTTCTAGTTTTACTTTTCATAATGTATTTTTCATCCTTGTTTTCAATTTCCAGAGCTATGAACAACTAAACCCTTTTCATTGGGTAAGGGAGCTCTGTTGTAATTTGATGGATCAATATTAGTTTTCATTATTCTTCTTCTATCTTTTCTCTTGATTTTACTAGAAAGCTTTCAATCTTCATCCAATTGGGTAGTTATCTTGGAAAAGAAGCTATTCATACTTGGATCTCTTCTGAACCTTGGAAGAGGAATGAAGAGATCATGCTAGAAATGCTTTCTCATGTTGGACCAAATTGGGGTTGGATGGATATGGTGACTATAATTCTACCAACACTTGATTTAGGAATGCATGTGGTATAATCAGTGACCATACTTCATCTCTTCTCATGAGCAATTGACCAAGGAATTGGCTATTGATCAAGATTTGAGAGATTGAATTACAAGGAATTGTAATTCGATCACTTAAGATTGCCAAGGAGATCAATGAACGCATTGATTGAGGAAGAGATGAAAATGAACTTGATCCAGAGAATGCAACATCTCCTAAGCCTAATGAATTCCCCATTTCTGATCTTACCCATTCTCTTTAATTTCTGCAATTTACTTTTATGAGCATCTTCCCCATTCCCATTTAAGATTCTGCAATTTACTTTCCGCCATTTACATTCAACTCTTTATTTCCAGTAATTTACATTTTCTGCTATTTACTTTCCCGCCATTTAATTTTCTGCAAATCTCAAATCAAATTCTGCTTCGCTCAACTAGAACATTCCTCTAATTAAAGTTGCTTGACCAATCAATCCCTGTGGGATTCGACCTCATTCTATTGTGAGTTTTTACTTGACGACAATTTGGTATACTTGCCGAAGGAAAATTGTTGAGAGACAAGTTTCCGTGCTATCAGGTATTCACTCAAGTGCCTTTGCAAACGGAATCTTTATTTCAAGAGTCCTGAGATAGTCTGCAAAGTGGGCAAATTATTTATCCTATTTCGCTTGGCAGAGTTTCTGAGGATAAGGCATCTTGGCTTTGTATTCTTCAACCTTAGTTGCTGCAGGTTTATTTCCTACAGAAGTGGTTGGAGAAGCCTGCTTAAGGGAGTTGTTATCAGCACTTGCAGGTGTCTGATCCCTTATTGGCATTTGAACGCCAGAATTGGGTGCTTTTTGGGCGTTTAACGCCAGGTGGCCACCCTTTTCTGGCGTTTGAACACTAGAATTGGTTATCCTTTGGGCGTTTAATGCCAATTTTTCACCCCTTTTCTGGCATTTGAGTGCCAGAATCATTCCTCTCTGGGCTCTTACTGTCCTCAGAGGGATTTTGAGCTGTGACTAGGTCATTTTCTATTAGTTGTTCCTTTCTTGGCTTCCTACTACTTTGAAATGAGACATTCAATGTCTTCCCACTCCTTAATTGAACAGCTTGGCATTCTTCTGTTATCTGTTTAGATAGTTGCTGTCTTGTCTGATCCAAGTGTTTTTCCATATTCTCATTAGCATCTTTGGTTTCTTGGAGCATCTCTTTAAATTTTGCTAACTGTTTTGTTATAATAAGCAATTGCTGATTGAGTTCAACAACTTGTTCTTGAGGACTAAGTTCAATGGATACCGCATTAGCTTCTTCTTTCATGGAGGACCCACTACTTAAGTATAGATATTGATTTCTAGCAACTGTATCAATGAGCTCTTGAGCCTCTTCAATTGTCTTTCTCATATGTATAGATCCACCAGCTGAGTGGTCTAGAGACATTTAGGCTCTTTTCTGTAAGCTCATAGTAAAAGATGTCTAAATGCACCCATTCTGAAAACATTTTAGAGGGGCATTTCCTTAGCATCCCTCTGTACCTCTCCCAGGCATTATAAAGGGATTCATTATCCTCTTGTTTAAAGCCTTGGATGACCAGCCTTAGCTGTGTCATCCTTTTTGGAGGGAAATATTGATTCAGAAATTTGTCTGATAACTATTTCCATGTTCTTATGCTTGCTATGGGTTGGTTGTTTAACCACCTCTTAGCTTGATCTTTTACAACAAATGAAAATAGTAATAATCTGTAGACATCCTGATCTACTTCTTTATCACGTACTGTGTCAGCAATTTGTAAGAACTGTGCCAGAAACTCAGTAGGTTCTTCCTGTGGAAGACCGGAATACTGGCAATTTTGCTGCACCATGATAATGAGATGAGGATTTAGCTCAAAACTGCTTGCTCTGATGGGAGGTATACAGATACTACTCCCATAGGAAGCATTAGTGGGGTTAGCATATGACCCCAGAGTCCTTCTAGACTGTTCATTTTCACTTAAGTCCATGATGGAGAAAATAAAATATTTTTGTTTTTATTTTATTTAATTAAGGATAAACCGAATTAAAAAGAAAATAAGATAAAATAAAATAAAATAATTGGAAAATAGAATATAATTTTCGAAAACTAAAAAAAATAAAATAAAATAATTAGAATTCTAAAATGATTAATTAATCAAAAAGATTTGAAAAATTTTGGATATGATTTTCGAAAAAAAAATGAAGAGAGAGAGAAAGTGGTTAGGGAGTTTTGAAAAAGATATGTCTTAAAATTAAAGGTACTTGTAAAAATAAATAAATGAAAGAAAAGATTTAAAAAAGATATGATTTTAAAATTTGAAGATTGAAACTTTCTCAATAAGGAAACACCAAACTTAAAATTTTTCAATCAAAATAATAAAATAGTACAAGTAATTCGAAAATTATGAATAACAAAAAGATTTTGAAAAATTTTATAAAAGATTTTCGAATAATAAAAGAAATTTGAAAAAGAATTTGTTTTGAAAAAGATTTAAGAAGATAAATTTTTAAAATTGAAATTTTAACTTGATTAACAAGAAACTACCAAATGTTTAAAAATTTTGACTAAGTCAACCTAAGGAATTCAAAAATAATGAGCAAATAAAGGAAAAGATATTTTATTGAATTTTTGAATTTAATGAGGAAAGAGAAAAATAATAAAATGACACCAAACTTTGAATTTTTAGATCAAAACAAAGAAAGCAAACAAGAAAATTTTGAATGTCAAGATGAACACCAAGAATACTTTGAAGATCAAGATGAACACCAAGAACAAATTTTGGAAATTTTTAAGAAAATAAAAACACAAAGGACACCAAACTTAAAAATTTTTATACTTTGGACACTAATAATTCGAAAATGCACAAGAAAAACAAGCAAAGACACAAAACAAGAAAAATTAAAGATCAAATAAGGAAAATAAACAAGAACAATTTTGAAGATTAAGAAAGAACTAAGAACATATAATTCGAAAAATTGAAAGAAAAATAAAATCATGCAATTGACACTAAACTTAAAACATAAAACTAAACTCAAACAGAAGACTAAATTATGAGGTTATTGGTTTTAAAAATTTTCTAAAATAATTTAGAAAAAGAAAATAAGGATTTTAAAATTTTAACCAAAAACAATAATAGAAGACTCAATTTTAGTGACTCTAAACCAAAAAAGATAAATTTTTCCTAATCTAAGCAACAAAATAAACCGTCATTTGTCCAAACTCGAACAATCCCCGGCAACGGCGCCAAAAACTTGGTGCACGAAATTGTGATTATACTTTTCACAACTCCGCACAACTAACCAGCAAGTGCACTGGGTCGTCCAAGTAATACCTTACGTGAGTAAGGGTCGATCCCACGGAGATTGTCGGCTTGAAGCAAGCTATGGTTATTTTGTAAATCTTAGTCAGGAGATTAATGATAAGAGTGATTGTATTTATGAAAAATAAATAACATGAAATAAATAGTACTTGTGATTCAGTAATGAGAAACAGGCTGAGGTTCTGGAGATGCTCTGTCATCTGAATTTCTGCTTTTCTACTGTCTTCTTCTCCAAACACGCATGGCTTCTTTCAATGGCAAGCTATATGATCCTCTCGAATGAAAAAAACCATGTACGATCTCTGCACTGCTAATCAACTGTCAGATTTCTCGTCTCGGATGAAAAATACCATGTACAACTACCGCACGGCTAATCATCTGTCGATTCCCACTAGCGTTGGAATAGGACCCTTGTCCTTTTGCACACTGTCACTGCGCCCAACATTCGCAGGTTTGAAGCTTGTCACATTCATCCCTTCCCAGATCCTACTCGGAATTCCACAGACAAGGTTTAGACTTTCCGGATCCCAGGAATGTTGCCAATTGGTTCTAGCCTCTACCACGAAGGTTCTAACCTCCGGACTCGGTCCGTGGATTAGAAACCCAAGAGATACGCACTCAAGCTGTCGCCCAATGACTACGTTGAGCTCAGATAGAACAGATGTGGTTTTCAGGCACGCGTTCATAGAATTGAGAATAATGATGAGTGTCACGGATCATATCATTCTCTAGATTGAAGTACGAGTGAGTATCTTAGAATAGAATCAAGCGTGATTAAATAGAAAACAGTAGTAATTGCATTAATCCATTGAAACACAGCAGAGCTCCTCACCCCCAGCTATGGGGTTTAGAGACTCATGTCATAGAAGATACAATATGAAGTGTAAAATGACATAAGTTACAAAATGAATCTCTAAAAGTAGTTTTTATACTAAACTAGTAACTTAGGTTTACAGAAAATGAGTAACTAAGTGCAGATAGTGCAGAAATCTACTTCCGGGACCCACTTGGTGCGTGTCTGGGCTGAGCTTTCAAGCTTTCACGTGCATATGCCCAAGGTTGGATTAAACGCCACCCTAGGTGCCAAAATGGGCGTTTAACACCAAGAATTATGCCTGTTCTGGCGTTTTACGCCAGAAAGTTTTAGGCTGTCTTTTAACACCAGTTTGGGCCATCAATTCTCGGGTAAAGGATGGACTTTTATATATTGCTGGAAAGCCCAAAATGTCTAATTTCCAACGCAATTGAGAGCGCGCCAATTGGCCTTCTGTAGCTCCAGAAAATCTACTTTGAGTGCAGGAGAGTTAGAATCCAACAGCATCTACAGTCCTTTTTCAGCCTCTGTATCAGATTTTTGCTCAGGTCCCTCAATTTCAGCCAGAAAATACCTGAAATAGAAAAACACACAAACTCATAGTAAACTCCAGAAATGTGATTTTTGAATAAAAACTAATAAAAACATAATAAAAAGTAATTAAATCATACTAAAAACTATGTAAAAACAATGCCAAAAAGGGTATAAATTATCCGCTCATCACAACACCAAACTTAAATGTTGCTTGTCCCCAAGAAACCAAAAACAAAATAGGAGAAAAATAAGAGAATATACAATAAATTCCAAAATATCAATGAAGCTTAGTTCCAATTAGATGAGCGGGACTAGTAGCCTTTTTGCTTATGAACAGTTTTGGCATCTCACTTTATCCTTTGAAGTTCAGAATGATTGGCATCCATAGGAAGTCAGAATTCAGATAGTGTTATTGATTCTCCTAGCTCATTATGTTGATTCTTGAACACAGCTACTTTATGAGTCTTGGCCGTGACCCTAAGCATTTTGTTTTCCAGTATTACCACCGGCTACATAAATGCCACAGACACATGACTGGGTGAACCTTTTTCAGATTGTGACTCAGCTTTGCTAGAGTCCCCAGTTAGAGGTGCCCAGAGCTCATAAGCACACTCTTTTTGCTTTGGACCACAACTTTAACCGCTCAGTCTCAACTTTTTCACTTGACACCTTCACGCCACAAGCACATGGTTAGGGGCAGCTTGGTTTAGCCGCTTAGGCCAGGATTTTATTTCTTTGGACCCTCCTATCCATTAATTCTCAAAGCCTTTGATCCTTTTTACCCTTTCCTTTTGGTTTAAAGGGTTATTGGCTTTTTCTACTTGCTTTTTCTTTTTTTTTTCTTTTTTCTTTTGCAAGCTTTTCACTGCTTTTTCTTGCTTCAAGAATCAATTTTATGATTTTTCAGATTATCAATAACATTTCTCCTTTTTCATTATTCTTTCAAGAGTCAATAATTTTAACATTCATAAATAACAAAATAAAAAATATGCACTGTTTAAGCATTCATTCATAAAACAAAAATTATTGCCACCACATCGAAATAATTAAAATAATTTCAAGATAAATTTCGAAACCCATGTACTTCTTTTTCTTTTGCAGTTAAAAGCATTTTTCATTTAAGAAAGGTGAAGGATTCATAGGATATTTATAGCTTTAAGACATAGACTCTTAAACTTTATTGATCATAAAAATAAGACATAAAATAAACATAAAAGCAGACAAATAATAATGAAAGAAAGGAAATTAAAGACATAAAAATAAATGACTCTAATACTAATGCTTATGTAACTCTTAAAATAGGTTTCTAATAATAAAAGTTATCACAGAGTTAGGACTCAACAACCTTGATTTTGAGGGGTAGGTGCTCCTTCAATCTGTGGGACGTCCAACTCTTCAAGGGACAGCTTCTGACGCTTTAGCTCCTATATTTCACGCCCTTATTTCTCTTGTTCTATGAGCATTTTGCAGAGCATGTTGTTTTGATTCTGCTGCTCTTCTTTGAGTTGATTCACAGCTTCTTGTAGCTTGGTGACAGATGCTTTTAAGTAGGCCCAATAGTCAAATTGAGGAATTTCTGAGAGGAGCTCATGAGCCCCCCTCTTGATGAGGTTATCTTGAATTTGAGGTCCATCCATCACTTTTTTTGTGATTGGGTGTTCAACTGTGATATAATCATCCACACCCATCTGTACCCCAGCATCTTTGCATAATAGACTAATCAAGCTTGGGTAGGTCAATGTGGCCTCAGTGGATTCCTTGTTTGCAAACATGTAAATTTCAACAGGGATCAGCTGATGAATCTCTACCTCCTTCTCCAGCATAATACAGTGGATCATCACTGCCCTCTTGACAGTGACTTCAGATTGGTTGCTGGTTGGGAGTATAGAACGCCCAATGAAATCCAGCCACCCTCTAGCAACTGGTTTGAGATCTCCTCTCTTTAACTGGTTTGGGACACCTTTTGAATTGGTAATCCACTTGGTTCCAGGGAGGCATATGCCCTCTAGAACTTGATCTAGCCTTTTATCCTTGGCCATTCTCATGTTAAAGGACTCGGATCATCTTATAGTTGAGGAAGTTTGAGAACTTCTCTCACTTTGTCAAAGTGGAAGTAAATAACCTTCCCTCTGACCATAGTCTGAAAGGAGTAGAAAGCAATTCCCTCTAATCTTTTCTTTTCTGTCATCCACAGATTTGCATAAAATTCCTGGACCATGTTTCTTCCAACACGTATCTCAGGATTAGTCAGGACTTCCTAGCCCCTATTTTGAATCTGCTCTTGGATCTCCGGGTATTCATCTTCTTTCAGATTGAACCTAACTTTCGGGATCATTGATCTTCTGCACACAATTTTGAAATAATGGTCTGCATGTTCTTTGGTGCAGAAGTTCTCATGCATCCAACGTGGTTTTGGATTGCTTTCTTTCCTCTCTCTTGAAGCGGTTTGTCTTCCTTTGGGTGCCATGAGATTGGTTTGTTTTATCTTAGGGATCACGGAAATCACACCAAACTTAGAGATTTGCTTGTCCTCAAGAAAAATAGAAAGAAAGAAGATGAATAGAGGGAGAGAAGGATATGAATGATGGAGTAAAGGGGATGGCCGAATTTATAAATAAAGGGGAGAGAGGGAAGGGGTTCAAAATTTTTAGAAAAAGATATGCTTTGAAAGATATGATTGATAAAAGATAAACATGATATGAAAAAGAGAAGATTGTTTTCAAAATTTAAGAGATATGAAAAAGATATGATGAGGTTAGATCTAAATTTTTGTTTATGCATTTAAGAAATAAAAGATAATACAAATGAGTTAAAAAGATTTGAAAAGAAATTGGAAATATGAATAAGTTTTTGAAAAGGAATTGAAAAGAATTGAAAAAGAATTAAAATGAATTTATAAGATTATAAATTTTTGTGAATGAAAATTTAAAAAATGAATGTTTGTAATATTTGGATGCAGAAAATTTTGATTTAAAACATGAAAATTCGAAAAAAAATTGAATTGGAAACGAAATTACTTCTCCCCTAGCTGTTCTGGTGTTAAACGCCCAGAATGATAACCATTCTGGCGTTTAACGCCCATCTGGTGGCCATTTTGGGCGTTTAACGCCCAGCCAGGTACCATGGCTGGCGTTAAACGCCAGAAATCCTTCTTTACTGGGTGTTTTTCTGAACGCCCAGAATGCTGCCAATTCTGGCGTTAAATGCCCAGAATGCTGCCCATTCTGGCATTTAACACCCAGAATGATACCTTTACTAGCATTTTGACACCAGTGAGCTCCTTTTCTCTGTGATTTCTCTATTTTATGTCTTGAACCTCTATTTTCCTAACTTATTCACTGAAATGCATTAGCTAACATTAGGAACAAAATTAAATGGACTTATATAATTGTTATAAACATCTAAATTTTGATAATGGCTGGGTTGCCTCCCAGTAAGCACTTCTTTACTGTCTTTAGCTGGACTTTTACTGAGCTTTTTAATTTAGTCTCAGTTTTGAGCATTCTTGCTCAACATAACCTTCAAGATAATGTTTGATTCTCTGTCCGTTAACAAGATAATGCCAAAAAGGGTATAAATTATCCGCTCATCACCTACTCATGTGAATCAGAAAAACCATGTGCATTGAAACGTTATGTTTGCTTTCATGTTCATTATTTTTACCTTTAAAAAAAAGAAGTTATTTTACAGCATAAATAAATAAATAGGGGACAAAATTACCCCAATGTTAAGTTTAATAAAAGATCAATGCATATGTGGTGAAATTAAAGAAAAATTTGATACATGAGTATGTGATACAAAAGTGGAAATTTTGTGTAGCTAGGCATGATTTTAGAATTACATAGAGTGTGTGTGTGTGTATTAGGTGAGAGCTTAGGTTAGTCGAAGATTCATATTATAGCTCACTTGGCCATACATATATCCTTACCCTTACCTTAGCCCCATTACAACCTTGAAAAGATCTCATGATGTTTGCATTTTTACACTAAATATTTGTTGATTAGTTAGATGAAGAACAAAATTTTAGAAAGCATAACTAGAGAAGAGTATAGTGATCAACCCTAGACACTTGAGAGATTAGAGTGCACATACACTACCAGTGAGGGTTCAATGCTTGATTCTATGTTCCCTGCTTTCGTGAGCTATCTTCTTATAAGTTTACTTGTCTTTACTGTATGATTTGAATTAGTGAATTTTGATTTGTACTTGTCTTGGAGAAATTGTTCACTTTTAACCAAGTAGATAGAAACATCTTAGCATATAGTTACATTCATATACATAGATTGCATTGCATGAGTCTTAGTTTTCCCCATTCATTCTTTCTATCTCCGTGAGCTTAGCATGGGACATGCTAATATTTAAGTGTGGGGAGATTGATAAACCACTATTTTATGGTTTATCTTATGCTCAATTGAGTGATTTTTATCAAGCCTTTGCACACTTATTCATATAATTTGCATGGTTTTACAATTCCTTCCCAATTTTGCTATATAATTGGAAACTTGCTTCCTAAGCCTTTAAATTGTGTATTTTAAATTTCCTTTTATACCATTCGATACTGTGATTTGTGTGTTAAGTGCTTTCAGGCTATATAGGGTAGGAATGGCTTAGAGAATGGAGAGGAAGCTTGCATAAATGGAAGGAGCACATCAGTTAAAAGAGATAAACAACGATGAGCGATGTGTGCGCGTACCTGACGCGTATGTGTGGAACGCGAAAAGGACCATCGACGCGTGCACGTGACTGACGCGTACGCGTGACATGCGCCACGTGTAGAAAACGCAGAAAATGCTGGGGGTGATTTTGGGCTGAGTTTGGACCCAGTTTTCGGCCCAGAGACACAGACTAGAGCCATGGGACAAGCAGAGACTCAACACACTTTCACATTACACAATTTTAGCTTTTAGTTTTGAATCTTAGAGAGAGAATACTACTTTCTCTAGGTTTTCTTCACATTCAAAGATTTAGAGTTTTATGCTTTTGATTTGGATATTGAGAGGAGTTACTACCTCCGTTGAAGTTCTATTATTCTAGTTTGTTTCCTTATTCCTTTACTCTTTTTAATTACTCATTAACCCTGTTTAGATACGTATGTTTATGATTTTGGGGTTTATTAATGCAAAGTACTACTTTTACCTTTAATTAATTTTCAACAATTACTTAATTTATTATATCTTCTCTTTATTCCCTTTATATACCTGTGAACGTTGTATTGTATTCATGTCAATGGAGTATACTCCCAACTTGACTTGGGAGTTGATTAATGGGAGAACCTTGACTTGGGATACTCAAGTATTAATTTTAATTGGAAGTTGTTGGCTGACTTCCTAGTCTCTAACTCTAATCCTTCCTTACGGAGAGGAGTAGGACTTGAGGTTTATAGTTGGTTAGTTAGTTATTTGACTTTCCCTTATCAGGTAAGGGATGACTGAGTAGAACAACAACCTCTTAATATTACTGATGCGTGGCAGAAGTTGACCAATTAAGAAATTAATAAACGAAATGCATTGCAAGTACAGTCCTTAACCAGCTAAGATCTGCCTCATCAATTTAGAAAAGTTGTCACGAAATTTAGAAATAAAAATACTGGGAGTATGAGTCACAGGTCGTCTCCCAACGAGTTATAGAAAAGGGTGCTAATTTATTAACCAGTAATTTTCAAGAAAGTTTAAGTTGGATAATGAGCAATTTAAAATAACTGTAAACTAAAGCAATAAACTAAGAATCATTATTAATATTAAAAGGCCTTGACTGGGGAATGATTAATTGGAAGTTCTATCCTTGTTGGAATCTTCTCTAGTGTAGTGTAAAGAGGTTGTTGTTTTCACTTAGTTAACCCTTACTAAATAAAGGAAAGTCAAGTGATTGAGCTAACTCTTATCCGTAAATCCTAGTCTTCTCCCTTGGAAAGGTCTAGCGTTAGTAGATACAGAATTAGCCAACAACGTCCAATTTGACTAAGCACTTGAGCATTCCAACTCAAGTGTCTCCTTTTAATCAACCCCATGTCAAGTAGAAAATCTACTCCATTGACATGGATATAATACTCATAAAAATATAAGAAGACATAATAAATTAAATAAAATAAAATAGAGGATTAACAATTAATTAAAAGTAAAGGTAACTCTATATATTAATAAATCCAAAATGCAACATACTTATCTGAATAGGGTCAACGATCAACTGAAAAGAGGAAAGGAATAAAGAAACAAACTAAAGTAGTAACTTCAACAGAGGTAATGACTCTTCAACATCCAAAATCCAAAGTAAAAGCATAAACTATCAATGTAAAGCTAATCTAGATTCAGATCTAAAACTAAAAGTAATCCTAATATCAATGTATCTGAATGTGTGTGGATGCGTGTTGAGTCTCTGCATGTTTCCTAGCTTTAGTCTGTGTTTCTGGGCTAAAAACTGGGTCAAAACGCGGCCCGAAATCACCCCCAGCGTATTCTGTTATTTCTGCAGATCGCGCAGGTCACGCGTACGCATCGTTCACGCGTTCGCGTCATTTAGCAATTTTCCTTGTCACGCGATCGCGTCGTCCACGCGTTCATGTCATATGTGCAGACTCCAATCCACCCGTTCACGTCAGGCACGTGCTCGCGTCGCTGTGATTTCTTCATTTCGCGCGCTCGCGTGAGCCATGCGCTCATGTCAGTGTTCACTGGTCATCTCCTTAGTTTCTTGTGTTCCTTCCATTTTTGCAAGCTTCCTCTCCATTCTCTGAGCTATTCCTGCCCTATGAAGCCTGAAACACTTAACACATGGATCACGACATCGAATGGTATAAAGGAGAGTTAAAATATACTAATTAAAGGTTTCTAGGAAGCAAGTTTTCAACCATAAACAATATTAGGAAGGAATTATAAAATCATGCAATTCATATGAATAAGTAGGTAATGGCTTGATAAAAACCACTCAATTAAACACAATATAAATCATAAAATGGTGGTTTATCAACCTCCCCACACTTAAACATTAGCATGTCCTCATGCTTAGCTTAAGGAGATAAAATAAATGAGTCGAGAAATGCAAGACTCATGCAATGCAATGCAACCTATATATATATATATATATATATATATATGAATGCAACTATATGATTCTTGTCTACTTGGTTAAAAGTAAATAAGCTCTTCAAGACAAACATAAATCAAATTCCACTAATTCAAATTATATAGTAAAAACAGGTAATATTGTAAGAAGACAGCTCATGAAAGCAGGGAACATAGAGTTAAGCATTGAACCCTCACTGATGGTGTATATGCACTCTAGTCACTCAAGTGTATAGGGTAATCACTCTACTCTTCTCTAATCATGCTTTCTAAATTTTGTTCTTCACCTAATCATTCAACAATATTTAATGTACTAATGCAAACTTCATGAGGTCTTTTAAAGGTTGTAATGGGGCCAAGGTAAGGGTAAGGGTATACATATGGCTAAGTGAGCTATAAATTGAATCTTTGATTAACCTAAGCTATCACCTAACATACATACACTCTATATAACTCTAGAATCATGCCTAGCTATCCATAATTTTCCCATTTTTGCATATTTCACATACTCATGTATCAACTTTTCTCTTAACTTGTATCACATATGCATTGATTTTTCATTAGACTAAACATTGAGGTAATTTTGTCCCCTTATTTATTTATTTAATTACTTAATTACTTGAATATTTTTGGATTTTTTTTTCAGCATAGAAATAAACATATCATTATCAATGCACATAGATTTTCAATTTCTCTAGTTTCACATGAGTAAGTACCCAAGTTTCCATTATTTTATCATGACACATTCCCTTATTAACCCATTTTTCCACAATCTTCCCATACTCAATTAACACACAAATTCTATCTTAAGCTAACCAAAGATTCAATTAGGATATTTAATTATTTTTCTGCTTAAGGCTAGTAATGTGGTAAAATATAGAACAAATGGGATTAAAAAGGCTCAAAGTTGCTAACAAAGGTGATTGAAAGGGTAGGCTTATTTGGGATAAGTGAGCTAAACAAGTAATGGCCTCAATCATATGCATGCATATAACACATTAAACATTGGACATATAGGATGGAACAAAATAAAGATTACAATCATAGAGAAATAAACACACTTGAATAATATTTATGGTTAAATAATGTAACTATGTTATTAGGCTCAAGTCTTACAGGTTGTGTGTTCTTAGCTTTTTAACAATGTTCCAAATACAACTTCTACAAATTTTAACACAAAAAATTTTGATTTAAATTAGTGAAATTTTTCAAAAATAGGGTCTTAAAAGAAACTTATTATTTTTCAATCAAGTAGAACATGCATGCAATTAACCTATTACTATGCAATTTATCTTATCCTAAACAAAAGAGAAATTAACTAAATATCCTATTTTATTGGTGTTTTAAGGAAAAGAAATTACCTCCGGAAGTCAGGTACTGACCGACCTCCCCACACTTAAAGCTTTGCACCATCCTCGGTGCCATCTGTCAGAAACAAGGGGGGCTGGTAGCAACATCACCATCGGGACCGTCATGGCTCCCTGTGCTGGTAAATGAAGTAGAGTCCGGGGTGTCTGGGTCTTCTTTAGGTGGTTGGTTATCAACAAGTAGCTCCTTGAGGTATGTAAATCTGCGCTTGTTACGGCGCTCTCTTTGCGTTCCTTTCTGTTCAATCCGGTCTAGCCTCTCAGGTATCTGATGGAGTAGTTGGTTTGTTGAAGGTGCTTGTGATGTAGAAGAAGAAGGGATATCTTCTGCTGGTTCTGTGCTTCGGTTGATAGTGGCTGCTGGAGATCTGATATACTTCCCGTTAGGGACGTATTGATCATCTCGTGGAATCATGGCCTTGGTGTCCCCAGCTCTATAGGAGACTCCGGCTGCTGAGACTAGATCTGAAACTAAGGCGGGAAAGGGTAGGTTGTCCGCAATTTGTACGTGTCCCATAGCATGCCGAATGTGTCTTGGTAAATTGAGGTGCTGGTCTGTAAGGATACACCAGAGTAGAACAGCCATGTCTGCAGTAAAGAAAGACTCGTGAGTGTTCTGAAAGATGTAATGAGATATGATCTGTGCCCATACTCGAGCCTCCAAGGTGAGTGCTGAAGCCAAGATTCTCTTAGGTCGGAAATGATGGTATCCGTAGATCCATATGCTGCCAGGTTGTGTGATAACTCTGAGAACGGCGTCCCAGTCGAATTGGTATGTCTGGCGCTTGAGTGAGGCTTCTTGAAATGCGTCCAATCCTTCTGGAGCAGGGGGAAGACCTAAAGCTCGCTGAATAGCTTCTTCTGTTATAGGGACTTGCTTCTGACAGACGTAGACAGACTGCATGGTTGGCATGTAAAAATTGGAGTAGAATTCGACTACCCATGAAAGATTAACCTGCCGTGGCTGTCTCCGTAGGAATCCTATTGTCTTCGCTCAATGCGGGGCTCAACAAATTCAGCAATGTTGGTCGGGAGGATAAGAAGGTACTCATTGTTATAATTCCTCTCTGCCAGGATGGGGAACATCTACTCACAGTAGCGGTTAGTGAACCGCGTAGTGTCATTTGCTGGAAGAGCTTTTTCTTTTTCATCGACCGTGATGATCCTCTTGATTCGCTTTGTTGAGGGTTTCACCACTATTGAAGATGGTTCTGCCACTAATGCTCTTTTTGTTCCTCTCCTTGCTGGTGGTTTGGGAGTAGCTTTCTCTTTACCTTTCTTGGTGGCCATCCTGTAAAAGGAAACAAAAAGTAATATGTAAAGCTAAGGGTTCGAGCAAGGGAGCGAATATTATTGGTGATAATCAATGCACGGTAAAGAAGGATGTTGTTAACACATGGTCTAGACTACATGTGAAAAGTTCAACAAAGGTAATATAGCAAGTGCATGTGATGGCAATTAAATGCAAGATGTTTATTAGCATGGCGGCAAAGGCATGAGTAGCGTAGATTAAGCATTCAATGTCCAAGTTAGATTACCAACCCTTTCAAACTAACAACCTGTTTGTATTGACAATTATATTTAATTAATAAAATATAAAAGGAGTTTTGTGAAAAACAGGCATTAAAGTAGTAGAATAGAATAATTAAAAATAATGTGCAATGCCATACGGGCTTTTTCACAAACACATAGCATGCATGGGAAATATGTTATTGAAAGTAGTAAATTGAACATGCAAGCAACCCTTTAAGAAGTAATATTAATTGTCAAACAATTTCACAATAGTTCACAAGCAAAATATAGAAGAAAATAATCACCTAATTAAATTTTTAACACCAATTAAAGGAATGAAAAGACATAAAAAAGAAAGGAAAAGAAGATATAGATAATGAAAGTGAAAAGAAAAAGGAAAAGAAAACATAAACATAAATAAAAGTAATAATGGAAAAATAAAAAGAAAGAAGAAAAAGAACCTTGAGAATGGATGTGAAAAATAAGAAGTAGAAAGTAAAAAGTGAAAAAGAGTAAGGAGGGAAGAAGAGAGAAGAAAGAAATAAGAAGGGAAAAAAATATTTAAATTTGGGGAAGAAAAGATATGATATTTGGCTGATCTGGATAATCTGTGCGCCGCATGTGACACGGACGCGTGGGTCACGCGGTCGCATGGTATGCGATGTTTTTCAAATGACGCGGACGCGTGGGTCACGCGGTCGCGTGACTTGATTCGTGCTAGTGGCGCGAGAGCAGCCTCGCGTTTGCGCGACTCTCTGTTTCAAACTCATCTTGCCAAAATTTAGGGTGACGCGTTCGCGTGGGTGACGCGATCGCATGAATGACCATATGTTGGAAACGACGCGGACGTGTAGGGCACGCGATCGCGTGGTAGGGCTGGTGCTTCCAGCATCATTCCAGCCCAGCTCCATCGTAACTTGCTGCCATACACCTCTTTTACGTCGATTTTTAGGGGCACGCGTTCGCGTGGGTGACGCAGACGCGTGGGGAGGCTAATTTTTCAAAATGACGCGGCCGCGTCAGGACACGGTCGCGTGAGCATGTTAGTGCCTAAGGCACGCCTCCAGCCACGCTTTCGCGTGACTTTCTGTTCAATTCCCTTTTCTTCCTAATGCAACTATGACGCGGACGCGTCAGCGACGCTTACGCGTCGCATGCGTTTTATATATATATATATACAGAATGCAAATACAAATGCAGGCTATATGTAGAGATTATGGGAAGTGTCATTAACAAAAACAAAAATAAAGTAAGGTAAACTAAAACTAAGACTGAAATGGAACGACCATACCATGGTGGGTTGTCTCCCACCTAGCACTTTGCTTTTACGTCCTTAAGTTGGACGCTCTTCAGACTCATTCTGCTTCTGTTGGTGGAAGACCTCTAGTTCCTTGTGATCCTTCATCTTTTCACCATGATAGAGCTTTAGGCGATGTCCATTGACCTTTAGAAATTTGGAGCTAGAAGGATGACGCAGGTGAAAAACTCCGTATGGTTCTGCCTTTTCTACTCTATATGGGCCTTTCCATCTTGATCTCAGTTTATCGGGCATGAGCCTCAGTCTGGAGTTATAAAGAAGAACTAACTCCCCTGGTCTAAATTCTCTCCTTTTTATATGCTTGTCATGGACAGCCTTCATCTTTTCTTTGTATCTCCTGGAGTTGTCATATGCTTCTAGGCGAAGGTTCTCAAGTTCTGCTAGTTGCAGCTTCCTTTCAGCACCAGCTTCCTCAAAATTCATGTTGCACTCCCTCATAACCCAGAAAGCCTTGTGTTCCACCTCTACTGGAAGGTGGCAAGCCTTTCCGTATACCAAGCGAAAGGGGCTCATCCCAATGGGTGTTTTGTATGTTGTTCTATATGCCCAGAGTGCATCTTGTAGCCTGGCACTCCAGTCCTTCCTATGAGATTTTACTATCTTCTCCAAAATACGCTTAATCTCTCTGTTAGAGACTTCTGCTTGCCCATTAGTCTGGGGATGGTAAGCTGTTGCTACTCTGTGAACTATCCCATGCTTCTTCAGTAATCTGTTAGTCTCTTGTTACAAAAGTGGGTGCCTTGATCGCTCACGATTGCTCGGAGTGATCCAAAGCGGCAAATAATATGGTTTCTAACAAAGGAAACAATAGTGTTAGCATCATCAATACGGATGGGAATTGCTTCCACCCATTTAAAAACATAATCTACGGCTAACAGTATATAAAAGTAACCATTAGAATTTGGAAATGGACCCATGAAGTCAATGCCCCAAACATCAAAAATTTCACAGAAAAGCATAATCTGTTGAGGCATCTCATCCCTCTTGGATATATTACCAAACCTTTGGCAAGGGAAGCAAGATTTACAAAATTCAACAGCGTCTTTAAAAAGAGTAGGCCACTAAAATCCACAGTCTAGAATTTTTCTAGCTGTTCTTTGAGGGCCAAAATGTCCTCCATTCTCAGATGAGTGGCAGGCCTCTAAAATGGACTGGAATTCTGATTGAGGTACACACCATCTAATTACCTGGTCAGTACCACACCTCCATAAATATGGATCATCCCATATATAATATTTGGACTCACTTTTCAGCTTGTCTCTTTGATGCTTAGTGAAATTTGGAGGAAAAGTGTGGCTAACTAGATAATTAGCTACAGATGCATACCAAGGAACTACTTCAGATACTGCATGTAAGCTATCAAATGAGAAATTATCATTTATAGGAGTGGAATCATCCTTAATGTGCTCAAGGCGACTTAAGTGGTCTGCCACTAAATTCTGGTTACCACTCCTATCCTTAATTTCTAAATCAAATTCTTGCAGCAGTAGTATCCAACGTATTAGCCTTGGCTTGGACTCCTTTTTAGCTAGTAAATATTTTAGAGCTACATGATTTGAGTACACTACTACCTTAGTACCAAGTAAATAGGCTCGGAATTTATCTAGAGCAAAAACAATAGCTAGAAGCTCTTTTTCAGTAGTAGTATAGTTAGATTGGGCAGCATCTAAAGTCTTAGATGCATAAGCAATTACAAAAGGATCCTTACCTTCGCGCTGAGCCAGCGCCACTCCTACTGCATGGTTAGAAGCATCACACATAATTTCAAATGGCTGGCTCCAGTCTTGTCCTCTCACAATTGGAGCTTGAGTCAGGGAGATCTTCAGCTTGTCAAACGCTTACATGCAATCCACACTGAACTCGAACTCAATATCTTTCTGCAGCAATCTGGATAAAGGCAACGCTACCTTACTGAAGTCCTTAATGAATCTCCTGTAAAAACCTGCATGGCCAAGGAACGAATGGACTTCCCTCACGGAGGAGGGGTAAGGTAAACTAAAAATAACATTCACCTTTGCTGGATCTACAGAAATGCCAGTATTAGACACAACATGTCCTAGTACAATTCCTTGTTTTACCATAAAGTGACATTTCTCAAAATTCAACACAAGGTTTGTACTAACACATCTGTCTAATACTCTAGATAAACTATCCAAGCAAAGGATAAATGAATCACCATATACGCTAAAATCATCCATAAAAACCTCCATACAGTTCTCAATGAGATCAGAGAAAAGACTCATCATGCACCTTTGGAAAGTAGCTGGTGCATTGCATAAGCCAAAGGGCATTCTCTTATAAGCATAAGTTCCAAAAGGACATGTAAAAGTAGTCTTTTCCTGATCTTCAGGAGCTATATAAATTTGAAAATATCCTGTATAACCATCTAAAAAGCAATAATGGGATTTACCTGACAGGCGATCAAGCATCTGATCAATAAATGGCAAGGGGTAATGATCCTTGCGAGTGGCTTGGTTGAGACACCTATAGTCAATGCAAACTCTCCATGAATTCTGCACTCTAGTTGTCAGGAGCTCTCCGTGCTCACTCTTTATTGTTGTGACTCCAGACTTCTTGGGCACCACTTGTACTGGACTGACCCATTCACTGTCTGAGATGGGGTAAATGATATCTGCTTCAAGTAGTCTGGTTACTTCTTTCTTGACAACTTCTAAGATGATGGGATTCAATCTTCTTTGAGGCTGACGGACAGGCTTTGCTCCCTCTTCTAAGAATATTCTATGCTCACAAACTTGAGGGCTGATGCCTACTATATCCACCAAGCTCCATCCAATTGCTTTCTTATGTTTTCTCAGCACATTAAGCAGTTGTTCTTCTTGTTGGGAAGTGAGTTCCCTTGCAATGATAACTGGAAACTTCTGCTTATCCTCAAGGTAAGAATACTTGAGGTGTGGAGGGAGGGGCTTTAATTCCAATTTCTTTTCATGGCTAGGTTCTGGATCATTCGGGGCTGGTGATAATGGCAAAGGGTCTTCATCATGTTCAGAGGGTGTCCCCACACTTTGACCTTGCTCCATGTGCTTCTCTTCCATTTCTTTTTGGTGAACTTCAGCTACAGTTTCATTAATGATGTCGCACTGGAAGATAGAATGATCTTCCGGAGGGTGCTTCATAGCTTCATTTAAACTGAAACTCACTGTTCTGCCATCTATCTCAAAGGAGTAAGTTCCTGAGAATGCATCCAGCTTGAACTTTGAAGTCTTCAGGAATAGTCTTCCAAGAAGGATTGATGATGGTCTTCCTGAGTCATTAGGGGGCATTTCCATGATAAAGAAGTCAATAGGAAATGTGAGCCCCTTAATGCTCACTAATACATCTTCAGTAATTCTAACTACTATAATAATGCTTTTATCTACTAACACAAAACGAGCTGCCGACCTTTTTAAGAGAGGGAGCCTCAAAGTATCATATATAGACAATGGCATTATACTAACACATGCTCTTAAATCACACATGTAGTCAGAAAATGTTACACCTCCAATGGTACAGTTAACCATGCATGGACCTGGGTCACTACATTTTTCAGGTATACCTCCCATTAAAGTAGATATAGAACTACCTAAAGGAATAGTTTCTAATTCATTAATTTTATCTTTATGTATGCACAAATCTTTTAGAAACTTTGCATATTTAGGTACCTGCTGAATGACATCAAAAAGGGGAACAGTTACCTCGACCTTTTTGAATATTTCTACCATTTTGGGATCAAATTCCATCTGCTTCCTGGATTTCTTTGCAAGGTGTGAAAATGGGATAGGAAGGGCGTTACTTGCAGCTTCTGCATCCTCTGGTGTTTCATTCTGTGGTTGAGTTGCTTCTTCTTCAACTATGTTTTGTACGTCCTCTTCCTCTTCAGCATCTTCCACTTCCGCTACATCCTCAGCTGGGACGCGTTCTGGTGAGCTTGGCTCCTCCTGGTTCCTCTCCTGCAATGTGGTTCTAGACCTTAAAGTGATGGCATTGATACCACCTTTGGGATTAGGTAGGGGTTGAGAAGGAATCCCACTGGAGCTTGAAGGTTGATTGGTGGAATTAGGTGATGAATCTAACCGGGAGATGAGAGCTTGTAAAGTGGCAGTCAGACCATTTAAAGTAGAGTTCAGCTACGTCTGCATGTCTTGTTGTCCTTGTGCAAGAGAACAGAGCATCTCGTCATTTGATGAGGAACTGGAATAAGTGGTCTGAGGAACCTGTTGTTGGCTGTACTGGGATCCTTGGGACTGTCTTAGGTGAGGTGCTCTGTAAGGTTGGTTCTGATTCTGCTGTCTATTGTTGTTATTGTTATTCCACCTCTGGTTTCCATTGTTATCTTTGCCTCCTCAGTTATAGTTGTCCCTCTAACTATGGTTAGAATTATCTCTCCAACCTTGGTTGGAGTTGTCCTGCCATTCGTGGTCATAGTTGCCACCTTGTTGGTTGTATCCTTGATTCGGGCGGTCATAGAAGTTGTGAGTGGCTGCCATAGTGTTGTCTTCCTGTTGGAGCTATGGACATTCATCAGTATAATGACTATAGTCAGTACAGATCCCGCATACTCTTTGGGGAACTAACTATTGACTCTGTTGTGGAGGGTGAGGCTGAGCTTGTTGTTGTTGGTTCAACTGCATTTGCTTCAGTAGGTTGGTCAGTTCAGATATACTCTGTGTAAAAGCAGTAGTCTCAATGCTAGAGAAAACCTCTGCAACAGCTTTTGAGTGGCTGCGCTTCTGCCTCTGATTCCTAGTGGACTCAGCTAAGTCGCTAATCAGTTGCCATGCTTCATCTGCGGTCCTGTACTTTTTCATAGAACCATTACTAGCACCATCCAGTGTAGTCTTATCCTGGGGGTTCATGCCTTGAGTGAAGTAGCTGATCAACACTAGTCTATCAATCATGTGATGGGGACATGCGTCTAGAAGGTTCTTAAAACGCTCCCAGTATTCATAGAGAGTCTCTGAGTCTCCTTGAACAATGCAGGAGATCTCTTTCCTTAGTCTATATGTGACTTCAGCTGAAAAGTATTTTTCCAAAAATTCTCTTCTAAGTGTATCCCAGTTGATAACAGTCGCTTCAGGTTGAGCATAGTACCATTCCCTCGCCTTTCCCTCAAGAGAAAACGGGAAGGCGGTTGGTGTGTGAAATCATGATCATTCCATTCCTTGGTAACCGCGCTAAAAACTCAATACGCACGTTCATGATCTTATATCTGTTTCACAACATCGTATAACTAACCAGCAAGTGCACTGGGTCGTCCAAGTAATAAACCTTATGTGAGTAAGGGTCGATCCCACGGAGATTGTTGGCTTGAAGCAAGCTATGGTCACCTTGTAAATCTCAGTCAGGCGGACTAAATTGTATTAAGAAATTATAGTGGATGAAAATTAAATAAAATATAAAATAGGATAGTGGTACTTATGTAATTCATTGGTGAGAATTTCAGATAAGCGTATAGAGATGCTTTTGTTCCTCTGATCTCTGCTTTCCTGCTGTCTTCATCCAATCAATCCTACTCCTTTCTATGGCAAGCTGTATGTTGGGCATCACCGTTGTCAATGGCTACTTCCCGTCCTCTCAGTGAAAATGGTCCAAGATGCTCTGTCACGGCACAGCTATTCATCTGTCGGTTCTCGATCATATTGGAATAGGATCCGTTGATCCTTTTGCGTCTGTCACTACGCCCAGCACTCGCGAGTTTTAAGCTCATCACAGCCATCCCTTCCCAGATCCTACTCGGAATACCACAGACAAGGTTTATACTTTTCGGATCTCAGGAATGGCCATCCATGGGTTCTAACTTATACCATGAAGACACTAATAACTCGGACTCGGTCCCCTGTATTAGATATCCAAGAGATATCCATTCGATCTAAGGTAGAACTGAAGTGGTTGTCAGGCACGCGTTCATAAGTTGCGAATGATGATGACTGTCACGATCATCACATCCATCATATTGAAGTACGAATGAATATCTTAAAAGTGGAATAAGTTGAATTGAATAGAAAAACAGTAGTACTTTGCATTAATCCTTGAGGAACAGCAGAGCTCCACACCTTAATCTATGGTGTGTAGAAACTCTACCGTTGAAAATACATAAGTGATAAGGTTCAGGCATGGCCGAATGGCCAGCCCCCATGATCTAAGAACTAAACGTCCCAAGATTTCTAATACAATAGTAAAAAGTCCTATTTATACTAAACTAGTTACTAGGGTTTACAGAATTGAGTAAATGATGTAGAAATCCACTTTCGGGGCCCACTTGGTGTGTGCTTGGGCTGAGCTTGAATTTTACACGTGGAGAGGTCATTCTTGGAGTTGAACGCCAGTTTGTAACGTGTTTCTGGCGTTGAACTCCACTTTGCAACTTGTTTCTGGCGTTTGACTCCAGAATGCAGCATGGAACTGGCGTTGAACTCCAGTTTACGTCATCAATCCTTATTCAAAGTATAAACTATTATATATTTCTGAAAAGCCCTGGATGTCTACTTTCCAACACAAATGGAAGCGTGCCATTTGAAGTTCTGTCGCTCCAGAAAATCCACTTTGAATGCAGGGAGGTCAGAATCCAACAGCATCTGCAGTCCTTTTTCAACCTCTGAATCTGATTTTTGCTCAGGTCCCTCAATTTCAGCCAGAAAATACCTGAAATCACAGAAAAACATACAAACTCATAGTAAAGTTCAGAAATGTAATTTTTAATTAAAAACTAATAAAAATATACTAAAAACTAACTAAATCATACTGAAAACTATGTAAAAACAATGCCAAAAAGCGTATAAATTATCCGCTCATCACAACACCAAACTTAAATTGTTGCTTGTCCCCAAGCAACTGAAAATCAAATAGGATAAAAAGAAGAGAATATACTATAAATTCCAAAATATCAATGAAACATAGCTCCAATCAGATGAGCGAGACTTGTAGCTTTTTGCCTCTTGAATAGGTTTGGCATCTCGCTTTATCCAATGAAGTTTAGAATGATTGGTATCTATAGGAACTTAGAATTCAGATAGTGTTATTGATTCTCCTAGTTCAGTATGTTGATTCTTGAACACAGCTACTTTATGAGTCTTGGTCGTGGCCCTAAGCACTTTGTTTTCCAGTATTACCACCGGATACATAAATACCACAGACACATAACTGGGTGAACCTTTTCAGATTGTGACTCAGCTTTGCTAAAGTCCCCAATTAGAGGTGTCCAGGGTTCTTAAGCACACTCTTCTTTTGCTTTGGACCTTGACTTTAACCGCTCAGTCTCAAGTTTTCACTTGACACCTTCACGCCACAAGCACATGGTTAGGGACAGCTTGGTTTAGCCGCTTAGCCAGGATTTTATTCCTTTAGGCCCTCCTATCCACTGATGCTCAAAGCCTTGGGATCCTTTTTATTTACCCTTGCCTTTTGGTTTTAAGGGTTATTGGCTTTTTGCTCTTGCCTTTTGGTTTTAAGAGCTTTTGGCTTTTTCTGCTTGCTTTTTTTTTCATTTTTTTCGCTATTTTTTTCACATTTTTTTCTGCAAGCTTTTGTATTCACTGCTTTTTCTTGCTTCAAGAATCATTTTTATGGTTTTTCAGATTATCAAATAACATGTCTCCTTTTTCCTTATTCTTCAAGAGCCAACATATTTAACATTCATAAACAACAACTTCAAAAGACATATGCACTGTTCAAGCATTCATTTAGAAAACAAAAAGTATTGTCACCACATCAAAATAATTAAACTAGTTTCAAGGATGAATTCGAAACCATGTACTTCTTGTTCTTTTGTTTTTAAAACATTTTTCATTTAAGAGAGGTGATGGATTCATATTCACTACTTTAAGTCATAGACACTTAGACACTAATGATCATGTAATAAAGACACAAACATAGATAAACATTTAACATAAGAAAACAAAAAATAGAAAATTTGAGAACAAGGAATGAGTCCACCTTAGTGATGGTGGCGTTTCCTTCTTGAGGAACCAATGATGTCCTTGAGCTCTTCTATGTCTCTTCCTTGTCTTTGTTGCTCCTCCCTCATTGCTCTTTGATCTTCTCTAATTTCATGAAGGATGATGGAGTGCTCTTGATGTTCCACCCTTAGTTGCTCCCAATAATTGTGTGGAGGAAAATGTATCCCCTGAAGTATCTCAGGGATCTCTTGATTTGCAGTCAAATGTTCTACCACTGAGCTATAGACCCTTGAGATGAATCTCTCCATCTCCTACGACTTGGAGGTGGAAGATTTTGTCTTCCATTTCCTCTTTCTAGAGGTTTCTCTGGCCTTAGGTGCCATCAATGGTTATGAAAAAAAACAAAAAAGCAATGCTTTTCCACACCAAACTTAGAGTGTTTTCTCGTCCTCGAGTAAAAGAAGAAAGAAAGGATGAGAAGAAGGAGAGATGGAGGTGTGTTGATGGTTTTGGAGGGGAATTAGAGGTGATTGGTGAAGGATTCTTGGGAAAGGGTGATATAGGATTATGAGGAGGTAAGGTGAGTAGAGGTATGTGGGGATCCTGTGGGGTCCACAGATGCTGAGATGATCCTGTGGGGTTCACAGATCCTGAGGTGTCAAGGATTTACATCTCTGCACCAATTAGGCATGTAAAACGCTTTTGCATGCAATTCTGGCGTTTAAACGCTGAATTGATGCTTGTTCTGGGCGTTCAACGCCCAGATGCAGCATGTTTCTGGTGTTGAACGCCAGTTCTATGCTTGTTTCTAGCGTTCAGCGCCAGCTCCATGCTCTGTTCTGGCGTTGAACGTCAGCCAGATGCTCCTTACTGGCGTTTAAACGCCAGTAAGTCCTTCCTCCAGGGTGTGATTTTTCTTCTGCTATTTTTGATTCTGTTTTTAATTTTTGTATTTATTTTGTGACTCCACATGATCATGAACCTAATAAAACATGAAAGAACAATAAAAATAAAAATAAAATTAGATAAATAAAAATTGGGTTGCCTCCCAACAAGCGCTTCTTTAATGTCAATAGCTTGACAGTGGGCTCTCACTGAGCCATACAGGTGATCAGGTCAATTTTATAGATTCCCAACACCAAACTTAGAGTTTGATTGTGGGGGCTTTGTTTGACTCTGTACTGAGAGAAGCTTTTCATGCTTCCTCTCCATGGTTACAGAAGGAGATCCTTGAGTTTTAAACACAAGGTTATCCTCATTTAGTTGAAGGATCAATTCTCCTCTGTCTACATCAATCACAGCTCTTGCTGTGGTTAGGAAGGGTCTTCCAAGGATGATGGATTCATCCTCCTCCTTCCCAGTATCCAGGATTATGAAATCAGCAGGGATGTAAAGGTCTTCAACCTTTACTAACATGTCCTCTACTAGTCCATAAGCCTGCTTTCTTGAGTTGTCTGCCATCTCTAGTGAGATTCTGGCAGCTTGCACCTCAAAGATTCCCAGTTTCTCCATTACAGAGAGTGGCATGAGGTTTATCCCTGACCCAAGGTCACATAGAGCTTTCTCAAAGGTCATGGTGCCTATGGTACAAGGTATTAGGAACTTTCTGGGATCCTCTTTCTTCTGAGGCAATCTCAGTTGATCCAATGCATTTAGTTCAATGGTGAACAGGGGAGGTTCATCTCCCCAAGTCTCATTACCAAATAAATTGGCATTCAACTTCATGATTGCACCAAGGAACTTGGCAACTTGCTCTTCAGTAATATTCTCATTCTCTTCAGAAGATGAATATTCATTAGAGCTCATGAATGGCATAAGGAGGTTTAATGGACTCTCTATGGTCTCCAGATGAGCCTCAGAGTCCTTTGGTTCCTCCGAGGGAAACTCCTTATTGATCTCTGGACATCCCAGGAGGTCTTCCTCAGTGGGATTCACGTCCTCTCCCTCCCTTACAGGTTCGGCCATGGTGATCAATTCAATGGCCTTGCACTTTCCTTTTGGATTCTCTTCTGTATTGCTTGGGAGAGTACTAGGAGGGGTTTCAGTGATTTCTTTACTCAGCTGGCCCACTTGTGCTTCCAAATTTCTAATGGAAGACCTTGTTTCATTCATGAAACTTAGAGTGGCCTTAGATAGATCAGAGACTATATTTGCCAAGTTAGATGGATTCTGCTCAGAACTCTCTGTCTTTTGCTGAGTGGATGATGGAAAAGGCTTGCTATTGCTAAACATGTTTCTTCCACCATTATTAAAGCCTTGTTGAGGCTTTTGTTGATCCTTCCATGAGAGATTTGGGTGATTTCTCCATGAGGGATTATAGGTGTTTCCATATGGTTCACCCATGTAATTCACCTCTGCTATTGCAGGGTTCTCAGGATCATAAGCTTCTTCTTCAGAAGATGCCTCTTGAGTACTGTTGGATGCAGCTTGCATTCCATTCAGACTCTGAGAAATCATATTGAATTGCTGAGTTAATATTTTATTCTGAGCCAATATGGCATTCAGAGTATCAATTTCAAGAACTCCCTTCTTCTGAGGCGTCCCATTACTCACAGGATTCCTCTCAGAAGTGTACATGAACTGGTTATTAGCAACCATGTCAATGAGTTCTTGAGCTTCTGTAGGCGTTTTCTTTAGGTGAATGGATCCACCTGCAGAAGTATCCAATGACATCTTAGCTAATTCAGACAGACCATCATAGAATATATTCAAGATGGTCCATTTTGAAAGCATGTCAGATGGACACTTTTTGGTCAGCTGCTTGTATCTCTCCCAAGCTTCATAGAGGGATTCACCTTCTTTCTATCTGAAAGTTTGAACATCCACTCTAAGCTTACTGAGCTTTGAGGAGGAAAGAACTTGGCTAAGAAAGCCGTGACCAGCTTATCCCAAGAGTTCAGGCTATCTTTGGGTTGAGAGTCCAACCACACTCTAGCTCTGTCTCTTACAGCAAACAGGAAAAGCATAAGCCTGTAGACCTCGGAATTAACCCCATTGGTCTTAACAGTATCACAAATCTGCAAGAATTCAGTTAAGAACTGAAAAGGATCTTCAGATGGAAGTCCATGAAACTTGCAGTTCTGCTGCATCAGAGAAACTAATTGAGATTTCAGCTCAAAATTGTTTGCTCTAATGGCAGGAATGGAGATGCTTCTTCCATGTAAATTGGAATTAGGTGCAGTAAAGTCACCAAGCATCCTCCTTGCATTATTATTATTTTCGGCTGCTATCTCCTCTTCCTGTTCGAAAATTCCTGTAAGGTTGTCTCTGGATTGTTGTATTTTAACTTCTCTTAGTTTCCTTTTTAGAGTCCTTTCAGGTTCAGGATCTGCTTCAACAAGAATATTCTTGTCCTTGCTCCTGCTCATATGACAAAGAAGGGAATAACAAAGAAGATATGAAATCCTCTATGTCACAGTATAGAGATTCCTTTGTGTGAGTAGAAGAAGAAAAGAATGTAATGTAAAGAAGAGAAGAGGAAAAACTCGAACATAGAGAGGGAGGTGGTGTTCGAATTTTTTGGATGGAAGAGAAGTGTTAGTAGATGAATAAATAAATAGAATAAGATAAGAGAGAGAAGTTTTCGAAAATAAATTTTAAAAAGGAGTTAATGATTTTCGAAAATTAAAGGAAGAATAAAATTAAAATTAAAATTTAAAACAATTAATTAATTAAAAAGAATTTTTGAAAAAGAGGGAGGTATTTTCGAAAATTTAAGAGAGATTGAATTAGTTAGGTAGTTTTGAAAAAGATATGATTGAAACAAAAAGATAAGATTGATTGAAAAAGATTTGAAAATTAAATTTAAAAAAAAAAAAAGGATAAGAGGTTAGGAAAGAAGTTAGAAAAGATTTTGAAATTGAATTTGAAAAAGATATTATTGAAATAAAATAAAAAAAGGATATGATTGAAACAAAAAGATATGATTGATTGAAACTTATTTTGAAAAAGATTTGAAAAAGAAATTTAAAAAGATTTGATTTCGAAAATTAAAGTTGATTACTTGACTAACAAGAAACTAAAAAGATATGATTCTAGAGTTTAAAGATTGAATCTTTCTTAATAAGCAAGTAACAACTTGAAATTTTTCAATCAATCATATTAAATGTTAGTAAAGATTTTGAAAATCATGAACTAAAATTAAGAAAAAGATTTTTAAAAATTAATTTGAAAAATTTTCGAAAATATTAGAAAGAAATTTTGAAAAAGATTTGATTTTTGAAAAAGATAGAATTTTTAAATTGAAAATTTGATTTGATTCATAAGAAACAATTAAATTTAAAAAGTTTTTGACTAAATCAAATCATATTTTCGAAAATTTTGAGTAATATAAGGAAAAGATATTTTTTTATTTTTGAATTTTTAATGAAGAAAGAGAAAAACATGAAAAAGACTCATAACATAAAAATTATGAATCAAAACACACAATGCATGCAAGAATACTATGAATGTCAAGATGAACACCAAGAACACTTTGAAGATCAAGATGAATATCAAGACTTATTTTTGAAAATTTTTAATGAAAAAAGAACATGCAAGACACCAAACTTAGAAATTTTCAAACTTCAGAAACTAACATTGAAAAATGCATATGAAAAACAAGAAAAGACACAAAACAAGAAAATATGAAGATCAAACAAAAAGACTTACCAAGAACAACTTGAAGATCATGAAGAACACTATGAATGCATGAATTTTCAAAAAATGCATAAATTTTTTTAGAAAAAAATGCAATTGACACCAAACTTAAAAATTGACTCTAGAATCAAACAAGAAACAAAAAATATTTTTGATTTTATGATTTTATTAATTTTTTTGGATTTTTGTATATTTTTATTTTTTTGAAAACCTATAGGGAAAAGGAAGCAATGAATTCAAAGTCCTTAATCAAGATTCCAGGAATCATACCAGGTTAGTCTAAAGCTTGATGGCCAGCCAAACTTCAGCATACCATTTTGAAACTTTAGAATTCATTCTTAAAAATTTAGAATAATTTTCGAAAACAAAAGGAAAAGAAAATTACCTAATCTGAGCAACAAGATGAACCGTCAGTTGTCCAAACTCGAACAATCCCCGGCAACGGCGCCAAAAGCTTGGTGTTGTTGCCGGATTAAAAACTTGGCACCATTGTGGTCTGGAAACAATTGTGAAATTGTTGTTCGAAATTGATTGTCCCCGGCAACGGCACCAAAAACTTGGTGTGCGAAATCGTGATCATTCCATTCCTTGGTAACAGCGCTAAAAACTCAATACACACGTTCATGATCTTATATCTGTTTCATAACTTCGTACAACTAACCAGCAAGTGCACTGGGTCGTCCAAGTAATAAACCTTACGTGAGTAAGGGTCGATCCCACGGAGATTGTCGGATTGAAGCAAGCTATGGTCACCTTGTAAATCTCAGTCAGGCGGATTAAATTGTATTAAGAAATTATAGTGGATGAAAATTAAATAAAATATAAAATAGGATAGTGGTACTTATGTAATTCATTGGTGAGAATTTTAGATAAGCGTATAGAGATGCTTTTGTTCCTCTGATCTCTGCTTTCCTGCTGTCTTCATCCAATCAATCCTACTCCTTTCCATGGCAAGCTGTATGTTGGGCATCACCGTTGTCAATGGCAACTTCCCGTTCTCTCAGTGAAAATAGTCCAAGATGCTCTGTCACGGCACGGCTATTCATCTGTCGGTTCTCGATCATACTGGAATAGGATCTATTGATCCTTTTGTGTTTGTCACTACGCCCAACACTCGCGAGTTTTAAGCTCGTCACAGCCATCCCTTCCCAGATCATACTCGGAATACCACAGACAAGGTTTAGACTTTTCAGATCTCAGGAATGGCCATCTATGGGTTCTAACTTATACCACGAAGACACTAATAACTCGGACTCGGTCCCCTGTATTAGATATCCAAGAGATATCCATTCAATCTAAGGTAGAACTGAAGTGGTTATCAGGCACGCGTTCATAAGTTGCGAATGATGATGACTGTCACGATCATCACATCCATCATATTGAAGTACGAATGAATATCTTAGAAGCGGAATAAGTTGAATTGAATAGAAAAACAGTAGTACTTTGCATTAATCCTTGAAGAATAGCAGAGCTCCACACCTTAATCTATGGTGTGTAGAAACTCTACCGTTGAAAATATATAAGTGATAAGGTTCAGGCATGGCCGAATGGCCAGCCCCCATGATCTAAGAACTAAACGTCCCAAGATGTCTAATACAATAGTAAAAAGTCCTATTTATACTAAACTAGTTACTAGGGTTTACAGAATTGAGTAAATGATGTAGAAATCCACTTCCGGGGCCCACTTGGTGTGTGCTTGGGCTGAGCTTGAAGTTTACACGTGGAGAGGTCATTCTTGGAGTTGAACGCCAGTTTGTAACGTGTTTCTGGTGTTGAACTCCACTTTGCAACTTGTTTCTGGCGTTTGACTCCAGAATGTAGCATGGAACTGGCATTGAACGCCAGTTTACATCGTCAATCCTTATTCAAAGTATGGACTATTATATATTGCTGGAAAGCCCTGGATGTCTACTTTCCAACGCAATTAGAAGTGCGCCATTTGAAGTTCTTTAGCTCCAGAAAATCCACTTTGAGTGCAGGGAGGTCACAATCCAACAGCATCTGCAGTCCTTCTTCAACCTCTGAATCTGATTTTTGCTCAGGTCCCTCAATTTCAGCTAGAAAATACCTGAAATTATAGAAAAACACACAAACTCATAGTAAAGTCCAGAAATGTGATTTTTAATTAAAAACTAATAAAAATATACTAAAAACTAACTAAATCATACTGAAAACTATGTAAAAACAATGCCAAAAAGCGTATAAATTATCCGCTCATCAACGGTTAACAGAATAGAAGTTTCATCTGCACCATGCACCTAATAGTAGAACAGGCTGTCTAGAAATCCCTAAGGTGCTTACTAGGCTCTTGAGCAGGTAAGCCATGAAACTTGGGCATCAAGTTTATTAGTGCAGTCTTTAGTTCAAAATCTGCAGCCAGATTTGGATGATGCACTTGATAAGGTTGCAGTGTAAAATCTGGGGCTCCAGCTTCCTGGAGAGTAATTTTCCTAGGTTCCGCCATGTTACTTGCACGTGAATCAACTGGATCAGTGGTAAAGGAGCTTGTCTTACTCTCAGATGGCGGTTCAGATTCACCTTCAGAGGCCAACCGACGTCGAGCTCGCCTAATACGTGAAAGAGTTCTTTCAATTTCAGGATCAAAAGCGGCTAAGCTCGGATCAAGCAATGAACGCGTCATTCAATGAGAAAGATATATAGCTCATGGTAATAAAATAAAAATAAAATATGCAAATAGATAAAAATATGTACACTAATTAATAATCTAGCACACTATTGCAACTCCCCGGCAACGGCGCCAAAAATTGATGCATGGCAGAAGTTGACCAATTAAGAAATTAATAAACGAAATGTGTTGCAAGTATAGTCCTTAACCAGCTAAGATCTGCCTCGTCAATTTAGAAAAGTTGTCACGAAATTTAGAAATAAAAATGCTGGGAGTATCAGTCCCAGGTCATCTCCCAACGAGTTGCAGAAAAGGGTGCTAATTTATTAACTAGTAATTTTCAAGAAAGTTTAAGTTGGATAATGAGCAATTTAAAATAACTGTAAATTAAAGCAATAAACTAAGAATTATTATTAATATTAAAAGGCCTTGACTGGGGGAATGATTAATTGAAAGTTCTATCCTTGTTGGAATCTTCTCTAGTGTAGTGTAAAGAGGTTGTTGTTTTCACTTAGTTAACCCTTACTAAATAAAGGAAAGTCAAGTGATTGAGCTAACTCTTATCCGCAAATCCTAGCCCTCTCCCTTGGGAAGGTCTAGCATTAGTAGATACAGAATTAGCCAACAATGTCCAATTTGACTAAGCACTTGAGCATTCCAACTCAAGTGTCTCCTTTTAATCAACCCCCATGTCAAGTAGAAAATCTACTCCGTTGACATGGATATAATACTCATAAAAGTATAAGAAGTCATAATAAATAAAATAGAGGATTAACAATTAATTAAAAGTAAAGGTAACTCTATATATTAATAAATCCAAAATGGAACATACTTATCTGAATAGGGTCAATGATCAACTGAAAAGAGTAAAGGAATAAAGAAACAAACTAAAGTAGTAACCTCAACGGAGGTAATGACTCTTCAACATCCAAAATCCAAAGCAAAAGCATAAACTATCAATGTAAAGCTAATCTAGATTCAGATCTAAAACTAAAAGTAATCCTAATATCAATGTATCTGAATGTGTGTGGATGCGTGTTGAGTCTCTGCATGTTTCCTAGCTTTAGTCTGTGTTTCTGGGCCGAAAACTGGGTCAAAATGTGGCCCGAAATTGCCCCCAATGCATTCTGTTATTTCTGCAAACCGCGCAGGTCACACGTACGCGTCCGTCCACGTGTTCGCGTCATTTAGCAATTTTCCTTGTCACGCGATCGCGTCGTCCACGCGTTCGCGTCATATGTGCAGACTCCAATCCACGCGTTCGCGTCAGGCACGCGCTCGCGTCGCTGTGATATCTTCATTCCGCGCGCTCGCATGAGCCATGCGCTCGCGTCAGTGTTCGCTAATCATCTCCTTAGTTTCTTGTGTTCTTTCCATTTTTGCAAGCTTCCTCTCCATTCTCTGAGTCATTCCTGCCCTATGAAGCCTGAAACACTTAACAAATAGATCATGGCATCGAATGGTATAAAGGAGAGTTAAAATATACTAATTAAAGGTTTCTAGGAAGCAAGTTTTCAACCATAAACAATATTAGGAAGGAATTATAAAATCATGCAATTCATATGAATAAGTAGGTAATGGCTTAATAAAAACCACTCAATTAAACACAATATGAATCATAAAATGGTGATTTATCAATTACACTTGGGAAAATCCAACAAGTATAGAAATTTCAATTAATCTTCTCCCGGTCAAGGCTTTTATTTTGATTATATAAATTCTCTCATTAATTTTCATTGCTTTAATTTACAATTATTTACTTTTCTGCTCTTCAACTCTTAAAATTTCTTAGAAAACTGGTGCACAAAATTGTGATCCCTGCTAATGGCTCCAAAAACTTGGTGCTCTAATATTAATTCATAATTTGTCACAACTTCGATACAACTAACCAGCAAGTGCACTGGGTCGTCCAAGTAATAAAACCTTACGTGAGTAAGGGTCGATCCCACGGAGATTGTTGGTGTGAAGCAAGCTATGGTCATCTTGTAAATCTCAGTCAGGCGGATATCAAATGGTTATGGAGTTTTCAAATAATAATAATAATAAATAAACAGAAAATAAAGATAGAAATACTTATGTAAATCATTGGTGAGAATTTCAGATAAGCGTATAGAGATGCTTTCGTTCCTCTGAACCTCTGCTTTCCTGCTGTCTTCATCCAATCCTTCCTACTCCTTTCCATGGCAAGCTTTCTGTAAGGCATCACCGTTATCAATGGCTACATCCCATCCTCTCTGTGAAAAAGGTCCAAATGCTTTGTCACGGCACGGCTAATCATCTGGAGGTTCTCGATCATACTGGAATAGGATTCACCCTCCTTTTGCGTCTGTCACTACGCCCAGCACTCGCGAGTTTGAAGTTCGTCACAGCCATCGCCTCCCAGATCCTACTCAGAATACCACAGACAAGGTTTAGACTTTCCAGATCTCAAGAATGGCCATCCATGGGTTCTAACTTATACCACAAAGACACTAATAACTCGGACTCGGTCCCCTGTATTAGATATCCAAGAGATATTCATTCTAGCTTGTTTGCATGTAGAACGGAAGTGTTTGTCAGGCACGTGTTCATAAGTGAGAATGATGATGAGCGTCACATAATCATCACATTCATCATGTTCTTGGGTGCGAATGGATATCTTAGAAGCGGAATAAGTTGAATTGAATAGAAAAACAGTAGTACTTTGCATTAAATCATGAGGAACAGCAGAGCTCCACACCTTAATCTATGGAGTGCAGAAACTCTACCGTTGTAAATACATAAGTAATGAAGGTTCAGGCATGGCCGAATGGCCAGCCCCCAAACATGATCAATAGATCAAAAGATAATCCAAAGATGTAAATACAATAGTAAAAAGTCCTATTTATACTAAACTAGTTACTAGGGTTTACAGAACTAAGTAATTGATGCATAAATCCACTTCTGGGGCCCACTTGGTGTGTGCTTGGGCTGAGCTTGAAGTTTACACGTGCAGAGGCTTCTTTTGGAGTTGAACGCCAAGTTGTAACGTGTTTTTGGCGTTCAACTCTGGTTCGTGACGTGTTTCTGGCGTTTAACTCCAGACTGTAACATAGAACTGGCGTTCAACGCCCTTTTGCGTCGTCTAAACTCGGTCGAAGTATGAACTATTATATATTTCTGGAAAGCCCTGGATGTCTACTTTCCAACGCAATTGGAAGCGGGCCATTTTGAGTTCTGTAGCTCCAGAAAATATACTTTGAGTGCAGGGAGGTCAGAATCCAACAGCATCAGCAGTCCTTCTTCAACCTCTGAATCTGATTTTTGCTCAAGTCCCTCAATTTCAGCCAGAAAATACCTAAAATTACAGAAAAACAAACAAACTCATAGTAAAGTCCAGAAATGTGAATTTAACATAAAAACTAATAAAAACATCCCTAAAAGTAACTAGATCCTACTAAAAACATACTAAAAACAATGCCAAAAAGCGTATAAATTATCCGCTCATCACAACACCAAACTTAAATTGTTGCTTGTCCCCAAGCAACTGAAAATCAAATAGGATAAAAAGAAAAGAATATACTATAAATTCCAAAATATCAATGAAACATAGCTCCAATCAGATGAGCGGGACTTGTAGCTTTTTGCCTCTTGAATAGTTTTGGCATCTCACTTTATCCATTGAAGTTCAAAATGATTGGCATCTATAGAAACTCAGAGTTCAGATAGTGTTATTGATTCTCCTAGTTCAGTATGTTGATTCTTGAATACAGCTACTTTATGAGTCTTGGTCGTGGCCCTAAGAACTTTGTTTTCCAGTATTACCACCGGATACATAAATGCTACAGACACATAACTGGGTGAACCTTTTCAGATTGTGACTTAGCTTTGCTAAAGTCCCCAATTAGAGGTGTCCAGGGTTCTTAAGCACACTATTCTTTTGCTTTGGACCTTGACTTTAACCGCTCAGTCTCAAGTTTTCACTTGACACCTTCACGCCACAAGTACATGGTTAGGGACAGCTTGGTTTAGCCGCTTAGGCCAGGATTTTATTCCTTTAGGCCCTCCTATCCACTGATGCTCAAAGCCTTGGGATCCTTTTTATTTACCCTTGCCTTTTGGTTTTACGGGTTATTGGCTTTTTGCTCTTGCCTTTTGGTTTAAAGAGCTTTTGGCTTTTTCTGCTTGCTTTTTCTGCTTGCTTTTTCTTTTTCTTTTTTTTTTCTCCATTTTTTTTCTGCAAGCTTTGTATTCACTGCTTTTTCTTGCTTCAAGAATTATTTTTATGATTTTTCAGATTATCAAATAACATGTATCCTGTTCATCATTCTTTCAAGAGCCAACATATTTAACATTCTAAAACACCAAGTTCAAAAGACATATGCACTGTTCAAGCATTCATTCAGAAAATAAAAAGTATTGTCTCCACATCAATATAATTAAACTAAGTTTAAGGATGAATTCAAAACTCATGTACTTCTTGTTCTTTTGAATTAAAACATTTTTCATTTAAGAGAGGTGATGGATTCATATTCACTACTTTAAGGCATAGACACTTAGATACTAATGATCATGTAATAAAGACACAAACATAGATAAACACTTAACATAAAGAAAACGAAAAATAGAAAATTTGAGAACAAGGAATGAGTCCACCTTAGTGATGGTGGCGTTTTCTTCTTGAGGAACCAATGATGTCCTTGAGCTCTTCTATGTTTCTTCCTTGTCTTTGTTGCTCCTCCCTCATAGCTCTTTGATCTTCTCTAATTTCATGAAGGATGATGGAGTGCTCTTGATGTTCCACGCTTAATTGTCCCATGTTGGAACTTAGTTCTCCTAGGAAGGTGTTGATTTGCTCCCAAAAATTCTGTGGAGGAAAGTGCATCCCTTGTGGCATCTCAGGGATTTCTTGGTGATGAGCTTCTTCATGCGTCTCTTGAGATCCATGAATAGGCTCTCTTGTTTGCTCCATCCTTTTCTTAGTGATGGGCTTGTCCTCATCAATGAGGATATCTCCCTCTATGTCAATCCCAGCTGAATTGCATAGATGGCAAATGAGGTGAGGAAAAGCTAACCTTGCCATAGTAGAGGATTTATCAGCCACCTTGTAGAGTTCTTGAGGTATAATCCCATGAACCTCCACCTCTTCTCCAATCATGATGCTATGGATCATGATGGCCCAGTCTATAGTAACTTCAGACCGGTTGCTAGTGGGAATGATTGAGCGTTGAATGAACTCCAACCATCCTCTAGCTACAGGCTTAAGGTCCAGTCTTCTCAGTTGAACCGGTTTGCCTTTTGAGTCAATCTTCCATTGAGCTCCTTCCACACATATGTCCATGAGGACTTGGTCCAACCTTTGATCAAAGTTGACTCTCCTTATGTAGGGGCGTGCGTTCTCTTCCATCATTGGCAAGTTGAACGCCAACCTCACATTTTCCGGACTAAAATCTAAGTAATTCCCCCGAACCATGGTGAGATAATTCTTTGGGTTCGGGTTCTTACTTTGATCATGGTTCTTAGTGATCCATGCATTAGCATAGAACTCTTGAACCATTAGAATTCCGACTTGTTGGATGGGGTTTGTTAGAACTTCCCAACCTCTTCTTTGGATCTCATGTCGGATCTCCGGATACTCATTTTTCTTGAGTTTGAAAGGGACCTCGGGGATCACCTTCTTCTTGGCCACAATATTATAGAAGTGGTCTTGATGGGCTTTGGAGATGAATCTTTCCATCTCCCATGACTCGGAGGTGGAAGCTTTTGTCTTCCCTTTCCCTTTTCTAGAGGATTCTCCGGTCTTAGGTGCCATCAATGGTAATAAAAAAACAAAAAGCTTTATGCTTTTACCACACCAAACTTAGAATAATGCTCGCCCTCGAGCAAGAGAAGAAAGAAGAGATGAAGAAGAAGAAGAAACGGAGGAAAGGGAGAGAGGTTGTGTTTCGGCCAAGAAGAGGAAGAGAGGGTTGTGTTGTGTGAAAATGAAGAATGGAGGGGTTTATATAGTGGAGTGAGAGGGGTTAAGTTCGGCCATTTAGGGTGGGTTTGGGTGGGAAAGTGATTTTGAATTTTGAAGGTAGGTGGGGTTTATGAGGTGGGTTTATGGGGAAGATTGGATGGATGTGAGTGGTGAATGGGTAATAGGGAAGAGAGAGATTGAGGTGATTAGTGAAGGATTTTGGGGAAGGGTGTTTATTGGGAAGAGAGGATGAATGAGAAGAGGGAAGAGTATGAGTGGAGGTAGGTGGGGATCCTGTGGGGTCCACAGATGCTGAGATGATCCTGTGGGATCCACAGATCCTGAGGTGTCAAGGAATTGCATCCCTACACCAATTAGGCATGTAAAATGCCTTTGCATGCAATTATGGCATTTAAATGCCGAATTGGTGCTTGTTCTGGGCGTTCAGCGCCCAGATGCAGCATGTTTCTGGCGTTGAACGCCAGTTCTATGCTTGTTTCTGGCGTTCAGCGACAGCTTTCCTCAATGTGCATTCCTGGCGTCTGAACGCCAAGATGCTGCTTGTTTTGGGCGTTCAACGCCAGATGCTCCTTACTGGCGTTTAAACGCCAGTGAGCCCTTACTCCAGGGTGTGATTTTTCTTCTACTGTTTTTTATTCTGTTTTTAATTTTTGTATTTATTTTGTGACTCCACATGATCGTGAACCAAATAAAACATGAAAGAACAATAAAATAAAAATAAAATTAGATAAATAAAAATTGGGTTGCCTCCCAACAAGCGCTTCTTTAATGTCAATAGCTTGACAGTGGGCTCTCATGGAGCCACACAGGTGATCAGGTCAATTTTATAGACTCCCAACACCAAACTTAGAGTTTGGATATGGGAGTTCAACACCAAACTTAGAGTTTGGCTGAGGCCTCCCGACACCAAACTTAGAGTTTGACTGTGGGGGCTTTAGTTGACTCTGTACTGAGAGAAGCTTATCGTGCCTCTTTTCCATGTTTATAGGATGATAACCTTGTGCTTTAAACACAAGGGAGTCCCCATTCAATTGAAGGACTAATCCAAGGATGATGGATTCATCCTCATCCTTTCCAGTGTCTAGGATTATGAAATCAGCAGGGATGTAAAGGCCTGCAATCTTTACTAGCATGTCCTCTACTTGTCTATAAGCCTCTTTTCTTGAATTGTCTGCCATCTCTAATGAGATTCTAGCAGCTTGCACCTCAAAGATTCCCAGTTTCTCCATTACAGAGAGTAGCATGAGGTTTATTCCTGACCCAAGGTCACATAGAGCCTTCTCAAAGGTCATGGTGCCTATGGTACAAGGAATTAGGAACTTTCTAGGATCCTGTTTCTTCTGAGGTAATCTCAGTTGATCCAATGCATTTAGTTCATTGGTGAACAGGGGAGGTTCATCTCCCCAAGTCTCATTACCAAATAAATTGGCATTCAGCTTCATGATTGCACCAAGGTACTTGGCAACTTGCTCTTCAGTGATATCCTCATTCTCTTCAGAAGAAGAATACTCATCAGAGCTCATGAAGGGCATAAGGAGGTTCAATGGAATCTCTATGGTCTCTAAATGAGCCTCAGATTCCTTTGGTTCCTCACAGGAAAACTCCTTGTTGATCATTGGACGTCCCAGGAGGTCTTCCTCCTTGGGATTCACGTCCTCCCCTTCCTTCTTGGATTCGGCCATGATGGTTATATCAATGGCCTTGCACTCTCCTTTTGGATTTTCTTCTGTATTGCTTGGGAGAGCACTAGGAGGGGTTTCAGTGATCTTCTTACTCAGCTGGCCCACTTGTGCCTCCAAATTTCTAATGGAGGACCTTGTTTCATTCATGAAACTCAGAGTGGCCTTAGATAGATCAGAGACTAAGTTTGCTAAATTAGAGGTACTTTGTTCAGAGTTCTCTGTCTGTTGCTGAGTGGATGATGGAAAAGGCTTGCTATTGCTAAACCTGTTTCTTCCACCATTATTAAAGCCTTGTTGAGGCTTTTGTTGATCCTTTCATGAGAGATTTGGGTGATTTCTCCATGAGGGGTTATAGGTGTTTCCATAGGGTTCACCCATGTAATTCACCTCTGCTATTGTAGGATTCTCAGGATCATAAGCTTCTTCTTCAGAAGATGCCTCTTGAGTACTGTTGGATGCAGCTTGCATTCCATTCAGACTCTGAGAAATCATATTGACTTGCTGAGTCAATATTTTATTCTGAGCCAATATGGCATTCAGAGTATCAATTTTAAGAACTCCCTTCTTCTGAGGTGTCCCATTACTCACAGGATTCCTCTCAGAAGTGTACATGAACTGGTTATTAGCAACCATGTCAATGAGTTTTTGAGCTTCTGCAGGCGTTTTCTTTAGGTGAATGGATCCACCTGTAGAAGTATCCAATGACATCTTAGCTAATTCAGACAGACCATCATAGAATATATCCAGGATGGTCCATTCTGAAAGCATGTCAGAATGACACTTTTTGGTCAGTTCCTTGTATCTCTCCCAAGCTTCATAGAGGGATTCACCTTCTTTCTGTCTGAAGGTTTGAATATCCACTCTAAGCTTACTCAGCTTTTGAGGAGGAAAGAACTTGGCTAAGAAAGCCTTGACCAGCTTATCCCAAGAGTTCAGGCTATCCTTAGGTTGAGAGTCCAATCATATTCTAGCTCTGTCTCTTACAGCAAATGGGAAAAGCATGAGCCTGTAGACTTCAGGATCTACTCCATTAGTCTTAACAGTGTCACATATCTGCAAGAATTCAGTTAAGAACTGAAAGGGATCTTCAGATGGAAGTCCATGAAACTTTCAGTTTTGTTGCATCAGAGAAACTAATTGAGGTTTAAGCTCAAAATTGTTTGCTCCAATAGTAGGGATGGAGATGCTTCTTCCATGTAAATTGGAATTAGGTGCAGTAAAGTCACCAAGCATCCTCCTTACATTATTATTATTTTCGGCTGCCATCTCCTCTTCCTGTTCGAAAATTCCTGTAAGGTTGTCTCTGGATTGTTGTATTTTAGCTTCTCTTAGTTTCCTCTTCAGAGTCCTTTCAGGTTCAGGATCTGCTTCAACAAGAATGTTCTTGTCCTTGCTCCTGCTCATATGAAAGAGAAGGGAATAACAAAGAAAATATGGAATCCTCTATGTCACAGTATAGAGATTCTTTTGTGTGAGTAGAAGAAGAAAAGAATGTAATGTAAGGAAAGAGATGGGAGGAGAATCCAAACACAAGGGTGAGGAGAGCAGAGATATGAGATGAAGAGAAGTGTTAGTAAGTAATTGAATAAATAGAAGAAGATGAGAGAGAGAAGTTTTCGAAAATTAATTTTTGAAAAGGGGTTGATTATTTTCGAAAATTAAAGGATTAAAATTAAAATTTAAAACAATTAATTAATTAAAAATAATTTTTGAAAAAGAGGGAGGTATTTTCGAAAATTAGAGAGGGAAAAGTAGTTAGGTGGTTTTGAAAAAGATAAGAAACAAACAAAAAATCAATTAGTTAGTTGAGAAATGATTTGAAAATCAATATTGAAAAGATAAGAAGATAAGAAGTTAGAAAAGATATTTTAAAATCAAATTTTTGAAAAATATGATTTAAAAAGATATGATAGAAAGATATGATTAAAATTAGTTTTGAAAAAGATTTGATTTTAAAAAAAATCAAAATTAATGACTTGACTCACAAGTAATCACAAGATATGATTCTAGAACTTAAAGTTTGAATCTTTCTTAACAAGTAAGTAACAAACTTGAAATTTTTGAATCAAAACATTAATTTTTTATGATATTTTCGAAAATTATGAGATGAAATTAAGAAAAATATTTTTGAAAAATATTTTTTAAAATTTTTGAAAATAAATAAGAAAAATAAAAAAAATTTGATTTTTGAAAAAGATAAGATTTTCAAATTGAAAATTTGATTTGACTCATAAGAAACAACTAGATTTTAAAAATTTTTGAAAAAGTCAATCTAAATTTTCAAAATTTATGAGTGAAAAAGGGAAAGATATTTTTTTTATTTTTGAATTTTTAATGCTGAAAGAGAAAAACATGAAAAAGACTCATAACATAAAAATTATGAATCAAAACACACAATGCATGCAAGAACACTATGAATGTCAAGATGAACACCAAGAACACTATGAATGTCAAGATGAACACCAAGAACACTATGAATGTCAAGATGAACATCAAGAACTTATTTTTGAAAAATTTTCAAGAAAAGAAAACATGCAAGACACCAAACTTAGAAATTTTTCATGTATAGACACTATGAATGCAAGAATGCATATGAAAAACAAGAAAAGATACAAAACAAGAAAATATGAAGATCAAACAAGAAGACTAGCCAAGAATAACTTGAAGATCATGAAGAACACTATGAATGCATGAATTTTCGAAAAATGCATAAATTTTTTTGAAAAAAATGCAATTGATACCAAACTTAAAAATAACTCAAGACTCAAACAAGAAACACAAAATATTTTTTATTTTTATGATTTTATAAATTTTTTTTTTATTTTTTCGAAAATTAATGTGAAAAAGAAAAATAAAGATTCCAAAATTTTTAATATGAATTCCAGGAATCTTGCACTCTTAGTCTAAAGCTCCAATCTGAGGATTAGACATGGCTTAATAGCCAGCCAAGCTTTAGAAGATACAAATCAGTCATACAATAACAAATTTGATTAGCAACAACTAGCTTGCTCTTGTAATGATGACCTAGGAGCCTCAGTCCAAATGAATTTAGACGTGGCTCTGTAATGGCTCCAAAAACTTGGTGCTCTAATCTTAATTCATAATTTGTCACAACTTCGATACAACTAACCAGCAAGTGCACTGGGTCGTCCAAGTAATAAAACCTTACGTGAGTAAGGGTTGATCCCACGGAGATTGTTGGTGTGAAGCAAGCTATGGTCATCTTGTAAATCTCAGTCAGGTGGATATCAAATGGTTATGGAGTTTTCGAATAATAATAATAAATAAACAGAAAATAAAGATAGAAATACTTATGTAAATCATTGGTGAGAATTTCAGATAAGCGTATAGAGATGCTTTCGTTCCTTTGAACCTCTGCTTTCCTGCTGTCTTCATCCAATCCTTCCTACTCCTTTCCATAGAAAGCTTTCTGTAAGGCATCACCGTTGTCAATGGCTACATCCCATCCTCTCTGTGAAAAAGGTCCAAATGCTCTGTCACGGCACGGCTAATCATCTGGAGGTTCTCGATCATACTGGAATAGGATTCACCCTCCTTTTGCATCTGTCACTACGCCCAGCACTCGCGAGTTTGAAGTTCGTCACAGCCATCCCCTCCCAAATCCTACTTGGAATACCACAGACAAGGTTTAGACTTTCCGGATCTCAGGAATGGCCATCCATGGGTTCTAACTTATACCACGAAGACACTAATAACTCGGACTCGGTCCCCTGTATTAGATATCCAAGAGATATTCATTCTAGCTTGTTTGCATGTAGAACGGAAGTGTTTGTCAGGCACGTGTTCATAAGTGAGAATGATGATGAGCGTCACATAATCATCACATTCATCATGTTCTTGGGTGCGAATGGATATCTTAGAAGCAGAATAAGTTGAATTGAATAGAAAAACAGTAGTACTTTGCATTAAATCATGAGGAACAGCAGAGCTCCACACCTTAATCTATGGAGTGCAGAAACTCTACCGTTGTAAATATATAAGTAATGAAGGTTCAGGCATGGCCGAATGGCCAGCCCCCAAACGTGATCAATAGATCAAAAGATAATCCAAAGATGTAAATACAATAGTAAAAAGTCCTATTTATACTAAACTAGTTACTAGGGTTTATAGAAGTAAGTAATTGATGCATAAATCCACTTCCGGGGCCCACTTGGTGTGTGCTTGGGCTGAGCTTGAAGTTTATACGTGCAGAGGCTTCTTTTGGAGTTGAACACCAAGTTGTAACGTGTTTTTGGCGTTCAACTCTGGTTCGTGACGTGTTTCTGGCGTTTAACTCCAGACTGCAGCGTAGAACTGGCGTTCAACGCCCTTTTGCGTCGTTTAAACTTGGACAAAGTATGGACTATTATATATTGTTGGAAAGCCCTGGATGTCTACTTTCCAACGCCGGTTAGAGCGCGCCATTTGGAGTTCTGTAGCTCCAGAAAATCCACTTTGAGTGCAGGGAGGTTAGAATCCAACAGCATCAGCAGTCCTTCTTCAACCTCTGAATCTGATTTTTACTCAAGTCCCTCAATTTCAGCCAGAAAATACCTGAAATCACAGAAAAATACACAAACTCATAGTAAAGTCCAAAAATATGAATTTAACATAAAAACTAATAAAAACATCCCTAAAAGTAACTAGATCCTACTAAAAACATACTAAAAACAATGCCAAAAAGCGTATAAATTATCCGCTCATCAAAAACCCATGACCAATAACTCGCACTCTTTTGTCAACTCGTTGGGAGATGACCTGGGATTTCTACTCCCAGTAATTTTATTCTCAATTTGTGACAAATCTTTCTAAAATTATAAGTGAAATTTTCATCGGTTAAGAACTGTACTTGCAACGTTATTCTTATTATAAATTCTTAATCGGCAATTTTCCGCACGTCAGAGGTACTCAGCATGGTAATGGTGCCCACATACATAATATATAAGGTCCCGAAAAAGGTAGAGGCAATCTTAGAACTCCGACATTTAGATATAAAACTTAAAGTTAAAGTTTAGAATTATAATACAAGGTGAGCTATCTAATGTTCCTAAGTCTAACTCAATTCTACTTATTCCCTGAGCTTCTCGCCTTCCTCCAATCTTCCAGAACTCCGATACACAGACAAGTAATATAGACAAAGCAAACAAAAGTAGGATACAGATACAATAGGTAGCAAATATAGCAAGTAAGCATAATAATCACATAGGCAAGCCCAATTAATGCACAATCAACAAAACACACATATGCATATGATGTATGTCTGTCCTATAGCTGATGAGTCTCACTTGTCGGTCATATAGCCAACCCGACATGTTCGGTAGCTAACCCGGACATCGTCCTCTTGAAAACTGGTGAGGATACAGTACCACGATCCTCACCTGGTGAGTGGTAAACCACCTCGATCCCCACCATCTACGGTTGATAAACCACCTCGATCTCCACAGACGTTTTCAATTGAAAAACTGCATACACGTGGGCGATAAATAACCACGATCCCCACAAACACATTCACAACCCATGGGCGGTAAACAACCACAATCCCTACGTCCATCGTGACACTGGACAAGCGGTACACCACCACAATCCTTGCCAAGTCAAAACTCACATTCAAAACCACAATCTTTTAAAATTAGTGTTAAAATTCATATTTTAATTATTTCTACTTCATTAAACTATAAACTTTAATTTTCTAATTTTTTAAATAATAATTAATTTACTAGTTAATTATTTACTAATTATTCGGGGTTTATACATGTCGAGTCCTATCGCAGGTAATGAGTTCATTTGTCGGTTTGGACCCGCACCCGATGCAATTCAACTCGCAAGTCGGATCATGCATTCCAATGGCATAACCTCTGCAGGTCCCAACCTCTTGCAGGCGCTGATTCTCCAGCTGAAGTATGCCGAACATGACCTCTGCAAGTACTTGTAGACGCTGATTCTCCAGTTGAAGGATGTGACCCCTTCTTCTGGAAGCCATTCCATATTCACGGGTATCCCTGCACAATCATTCTCATACAAAACCCACGGCATAACATTTTTGCATCAGCATCATAACTATTTACTTTTCGTCACCCTCTCGTGACCTTTCAATCATTCTCATAATCACACGTACCGATTTATCTTTTCTCTTCCTTCAGTCCTTCACTTAATTATCCTTAATAGTTCAAACTATCTTCACATTATTCTCTCATCATCCACTAAGTATTTTATGGAAAGAGAATCATAAGATTCTTTAATTAAGTTGGTATTCTCTAAAGCTTTTAAGATCACTTTATTTGCTCTTCTCTGACTTATAATATTATTAATAATATCTTTACTAGATAATATTTTTAATAAAATAATAAAAATAATATAAATAAGATAATTTAAATAAAAAATAATAATATTTATATTTTTTTCTTAACAATAATATAAATAAGATAAAATAATAACAATAATAAGTTAATTCTAGAATTTATAGTCAAGTTTTATTTCCTATTTAAATGTGTCTTTGCTGTTATTATTTTATCATACTCTTTTTAAAGATGTTGCAGAGTATTTTGATGACTGAAATTTAGAAAGAGATTATTAATAGAGAAGTTTTAGAATATTTATCATGCTGAAGCATTTATCGTGACTAGAAAGTTCTTGTAACTTTGTAACTCCACCACTTTGTGACGGTGACAAAAGAAAAGGTGGTGGTGGTGGCAGAGTTAGAGTTGCTGCTGAGGACTCAGTTTCTCAAAGTGAGTCTGTTACTGACGACTACTATGCAGTTTTGGGACTGGTAATGCATCAATCAAACTCTTCTAGAAAGTTTAAGTACTCAAACATTTAGAACGGAAAAAAAATAATTCAATTAAAATGTCTTAATGACTTTTAGACTTTTGCTTTAATTGTTATCCATGATCTCATTGATTTTTGGTATTGTCCTATTAGAAAATCAATATACTCTCTAGTGTATTATATTATATGTGTCGCTTTAGTCGTTAGCACACTAATTAGAAAATTTAAACTTAAGAATTGGAAGTTGCGTAATAATTAATTTGGTGGACTTTACTGAATCTTAAACATGATATATATATATATATAGTCTAATACACCATCTCAGATCAAGAAGGCTTACTATGATTGCATGAAATCTTGCCACTCTGACTTGAATGGCAATGATCCTGAGACTACGAATTTCTACATGTTCATCAATAAAGTCTATGTAGTGAGTTCCTTTTGTGTTAAGTGTTTCTTACACAATTTATGCACTGTGTCTTTGATCATGAACAGGTAGCCCTAATGCTATAGGTATGGAAGGAGTATCATTTGATGTTTTCAGAATGGTAAGAATAGTACATTGACAATTAGATTATTTGAATATTCATATGTTTTTCTGCCAACTTTTTATATTCATGCAATGGATAGTGCTGGATTAATGTGATTTCTTCGGTTAAAACATCGCAGTAGTTGTCATATTCTGCTTAAATAATAAAAGATCATCATAACATGGATTGAGGAAGCATTTTTATAATGTTATAATCTATAAGAACATTTCATTTTTCATCATGCACTCTACACTAGATGCTGTTGAGTTTAGAAAACTAAACTATGATTAAGATAATGATTAAACATTATTGAATTATTTGTTTATATAATTTTGATGTGTTTATGTGTAGAAAATAAATTAATCACATTGGCCCAAAAAAAAATAAAACAATCACAAATGACATCTGGCCCACCTACACACAATTATGGCCCAAAGGTTATTTGCTTCATCACAAATATTTTTCATCAGAAACAAAAGCAAAAACAAAAAGGAAAAGAAAGCTATTAGCCCAAGAAGCAAATGCTCAAGCCCAAATTCACACTTAATAGTCCAAGGATATATAATTATTACCATCACAAATAATTCTTGATTGAAACAAACAAGCAACTAGCTAAATAATGAAAGATAGAAAACAAGCCCATAATCAAACCAAAGTCCAACATTGGTCAACATTCAAATCTATTTATTCACTTAGATAGTAACTAAGTGATTCAAATTCCATTTTATTGGAACCATCACATGACATTATTTCATTTCAATTGAGTTAATTATATTCACTTCATCTACTGAAAAGTCAAACTCTCTCTTCTCTCTCCACTCTCACCTATCACATCACTCTTTGAACAAAGAAGAAAGAAAGAATAGAAAAGTTCTGCCACTAGGATTCGGTGAAGAACAAAAGGGTTGTTACCAATTTCAAGTAAGTTTCAGGACTACAATAAGAGGAAAGATTTCATCAAAAAAGAAAATCACAAAAATGCGATTTCCCTCTTTATGTTTCATCAAGGATTATTGAAGAAATCAATTGGGTCACAAGCACTGTTCTGAAAAATATGAAAGAGAAGATTCAATGGTGCTCTGCATGGAATCTATGGTCAATAAACAAACTTAGAGCTAAAGCAAGAATCCACGGCTCAGATTCAAGATTATTGAAGAAAAAGGTTGAAAGAGAAGATTGAAGGTATGGTTACATGTGACTGCTTCTACCCTCCCTCTCTTCTGTGAACATTGCTGCTGCATCTGTGTATTGGAAGAAGAGAACCAACATGTGCTGAAGAAGGTTTCAAGTCCTGTAAGCTTTACTCCTCTATAATAGAGGTGAACAGCCAAGGATTGAGTAGGGAGTGAGAGCACACGTTTGGGTTCCTGTAGCTCTTTGAGCTGTTTATTCTTTTCCTTCATAGTTTTCATTGAATATTTAATTTTTCTCAATTTAGTCTGTCTGTGTTTCATTGGTAAAAGACAAAATATAAGGTTTTGTAAGAAAAAGTCAATGAGTGAAAAAAGGCAAAGAGTTAAACTTGGAGAAAAAGCCATAGTTATCTCAGAAATTTTTTGTATATATTTCTGTTTTGTTATCATAATCTCGAGGGGATTCCCTTACAAGTTGGGTTAGTAGTTGGCTGTTGAAAGTTAGGTTTGAGTCCTACTCAAGTTCAGGTTGGGTTAGAATCTAGACTTGTCCCAGATAGGATTGGGTAGATACTAGGAAGAACTATTGAATGTAATCCTATTGAAGATAATGAAATTCCATCACTGTTGTGATGGAGACTGGATGTAGGCTACATTGTACTAAGTAGCTAAACCAGGATACATCTGTATGTTGCTCCTTCTTTTCTACTTCGCTGCTATTTCTGTTACTCATGAGACAAAATGAAAATGTCTCTCAACTCGATACGAGATAATAGTAAAAATATCTCATAAGTTTCTTTGAAAAAGTAAAAAGTAATATTCAGCAAAAAAGGAAGCTAAGATTTAACCTCCCTTCTCTTAGCCATTGATAACCATCAGAGGCCTCTTTAAGTTTCAAACTTGGTTTCAAAGAAATTGTTTTATCTGAATGTTTAAGAGTTCGAGTTAATGCATGTTTTTATTAAGTTCTTTCCTCGTCTAACATAACAAGCATGCACTTTTTACAGGCTAGTTCTCAATGGAAAAAGAGACAATCAAAAGTCTTGGTAAGTCTCAGTTTCGAAAATAATTATTTAAATAGACATATTAGCTTTGATATGAATGAATTCAAGCACTCCAATTCATTCTAATTCCAATTCGGATTTTAATTCTATTTCAGTCAGAAGATGCTAAGATCAACTTTCAATGTGGAGCTTAATGTTGCCAATGCAACTTGGTTATCCATTAATATTTTAAATTATCCTATCTTTAAGTGCTAAGTGTAATTTGTGACATCAGTTAATGAAGGAGATCCATGTAATATTGGGATGGTCATCTTTTTTTTTTTTTGGTATCTTTTTATTAAGACAGTGAGATATTGGCTAATGATGTTGAAAAAAAACATCCAATTTTATAGGTATCATGTAATGAATATTATGTTTATTTATGTGATTTTTGGTATTCTTTTTTTAAATTTACAGTGTGTTTGATGGAGTAAATTTAGAAAACAAACCTAAAGTATTCATTTTGCAATGGAAAAATCTAAAAAAAATTCTATTTTACCTTACTGGCAGATTTACAGAGAATTTTCTGTCTGTATTCAGAGTTTGGAATGGTTTTCCAAGACTCCAATTACCGACGGAAAATCCATAAAAAATATGTCTCTAATTATTACCAATAGAAAATCCGTCAAAAAATCTATCTCTAATTATCGACAGAAAATCCGTTGGAATGTTTGACGTTCTAGGAAAATGGATGGGAGAATTTACCGAGAAAAAATCTGTCGGTAACTGGTAAAAATCTGTCAGTAAATTACTGACCGAAAAAAATCGGTCGATAAATAATTTATGACGAGACTTTTACAGAAAGACGAAACCCGTCGACAATTTTGTCGGTAATAAAAATTCTGTCTGTAGCAAAGATTAAATTTGTCTATATTAAATAATTTTCTAGTTGTGTATTTACTCTCAATGAAACACGAAGAAACTTCTTTGGAATCAAAAGAAAAGACTACTGCAATGTCATCTAAACCTTCTCATCATTTGAACAAACTGATATGTTCATGGATTCTAACTATTTAAACTTAAGTTGAATATTTGAGTACCAGAGGAGAGAGTAAGCCATGTGTAATCAATTAAAAAAGGTATTGACTTCATATAGCCTCACAGAAGTTGTATGCCAGAATTATTGTTCTTTGTTTCATTTCAATTAAATAGTACAGTCTAGAGTAGAAGAAATCAAAATTCTTAATGTTCTGCCAAACATGAATTGTGCGGATCTTGTAGTTGCTATAACACAGGATACCGTGTGAGGTAACCTAAAGAATGTCATCAAAGGCCTGGTACCATAGAAATAAATATAGACATCTTCAGGATGAGCAACATACATTAGAAATCAATATCGTACTTTAGGCTAGAATTATGGTTTGTGGTTTCTAGCATGTTTGAGTTGTTCTTGACTGTAATATAATAAACATTGATCCCTTGTGAAGTTACAATCCATGTAGTAGTTTATAGTCTCTGAAAATCCAACAACTTAATTTTACATTTTATATATTATAGGAGAATTATATATCAGTTAATTGGTTGCATTGGATTTTTGCAATTGCATCCAAATGCATGGTAATGTCTAGGAAGACACAAAAATAAAGATGTTCTTTCACAGAAAGGGATGAGTGCATGCGATTTTTTTATTTGCTATCATGGATTAGATAAAAGAACATTTGAAAATAACTGAATGGTTTAAGAAGGAAAACACTTGGAAGTAAAATGGGGTAGCTAGGAACATTGCATGGAAATTATAATGTCAAAATAAGTGATGCAACATGTATTCATGTGTGTTACCCATCTATTTGTATGTTCGAGATAGTTCTTTCAGTACCTTGGATTTGAGAATTAGTTCCTAAGTCAAACTAGATTGATCTTTGCTATTTAGCAATTGATATGCTGAGATCGGAATGGAATTGAAATAATTAATCTGTCAGGATTTTAATTCTATCTTACCTATTTGTTGCTTACTCTTGGTTGTATTTGAGGTCAATAATAACTTTTTTTTCCTCTGAAGGAACCAAAACAGTTCAACGATTTCCTTTGCGACATTTGGAGTAGAAGAACCTTCATGGTTTCTGTGATTCTCTTTCTTCTAAAGGAATCACTTTGATCCCCAAATCAGAAGCTGCAGACAGGTTTTTGCAATTTTTTCTTTCTTAGTTGGACCATTTAAAATTCAATGTTTCTTCTTCCATAACTTGTTATTTGGTTTAATTTTACAGTGAAGTTACTGCAGACGAAGCAAGAAGTTTCTTAGTCAATTCTGAGCCAAAAGTTGAATGATTACTTAACTGAATGTGTTGAAATATTTAGGGTCTTTCTTTCTTGTATAAATATCTCTACTAGGCCAATGTAACAAATAACAATTGGTTAACCACCAAAAACGCCCCCAAATTATTCAAACGCTGACAAAAATACACCTAAATTTTACTATCGATAAAAATGCCTTTAAATAATTTAAAAACATAACAACAATACTCAACAATAAATATATATTTTCAAAAAATACCTTAGATATTGAATTTTGATGTGATTTTTTACAAGAATAATTAAAAAAATGAGATATTATTATTCTTAAAATTTGAAAATTTTTTTCTAAGTATATATTTTTTTTGTTATTTTTTAAAAGTATTATTAGTTGTTAACAAAAAAATTACAAAAAAAATATATACACAACGAGAAATCATCAAATTTTAAGGATACTAATATCTCATTTTCTTAATCATGCTTGCAAAAAATTGTATCAAAATTCAATCTCTAATATATTTTTTGAGAAATACATATTTAATGTTAGATAATCTTGCAAAAAAACTAACATTAAATATGTATTTTTCAAAATATACATTAGAGATTTAATTTTGATGCATTTTTTGCAAGCATAATTAAAAAAATGAGATATTATTATTCTTAAAATTTGGTGATTTTTTGTTAAGTATATATTATTTTGTAATTTTTTAAAAGTATTATTGGTTGTTAACAAAAATAATTATAAAAAAATTATATACTTAATAAATAAGATTCGTCAATTTATGCCTAATTATGGTATTGATCATTAGTTGGCAGTGAATAAAAAGGGTGCTTTGATATCTGACAGGTACTAGTGACTTAACTCTTCAATTTCACAAAACTAATACATTTGATCGAAGATCTGTGTTTGGCTATTGTGTGTACTTTGGATCGAACCTAGTATCATGGAAATGCACAAAACAACCAACATTGAGTAGGAGCTCCATTGAAGCAGATCGCCACTGTCGTTACTGAACTTATTTGGATCCAAAATCTCTTGTTAGAGTTGTGCCAGCAATGTGACATTCCACCAATAGTGTTTTGTAATAATATGTCAGGAGTTTTATTAGCTTATCATCCAATACTACATGAGAGAATAAAATACTTCGGATTAAACTTGTATTTTGAATAAATCTCTCTCTCACTCACTCATATTTGGTTGCACTCATATATTGTCGTTATTCTTTTCTATATGCTTGTGTAACCTAAGTCATGAAGGAATCATGTATTGGAAATTGGAATTAGATTAAGATCGTTCAACCAAAAAAAATGTGGTACACATTCCACCCTTTTGCATTTTCGTTTTTAATACTAATATAGAGAAAAATGTTAGAGGGTTGATATTTTGATAAAAATAATATTAAATAAAAATAATAAATTTTATTCATCATGTAACATATAGGCATTAATGAATACTGATATAGTTTATTTGCATATATTAGTGTAAAAGAAGATTACATGAAATTCAATGTTTCCCACTTGAATTATTGAAGGAGAAAACATTCTGTATAGATTGACAACACCATGAGAAAATAAATAGTAAATTTCTGTGATGGTGCCAAATAATATATGTGTTCCAATTCGTTTTCTTCAAAATTTTCACCAAGTTATATACGCATCGGCATTATAATAGCCACGATAAATATTATTATTCTACTTCATCTAAGAATCCACTTCAATATATAAATTATCTTTTGAAAAATAAAAAGAATTTAAGTTAAATTTCATCAAATCTCAAACCACAATATAAGTATAATTTGCACTAAAAATAATTATTCTGGGAATTACCTGAAATGTCAATTTAGACCTGAACGTGAGACACAAACTCCTTTTGAAGCAGCGTCCAACTTATTTTGGAGTTAAAGTGTTGCCATCCAAATTTTTCGTGAGGAGGTGGGGATGGTACCTGCAAGAGATTTCGGTACTTAAGTTAGCAAGAATTTTGAACAAGTTTTTAATAGATAGGAACTTGAATATATCTGAGAGGTGTCAGTGTATTTATAGTAGAGTAAATAACCACTTTTTGAAATAGTTCTATCTTTGTTGATGGATAACCGTTCTTTTTATTACTAAAATTTATTGGAATCTATCTTATAGATGAAATAGAGATAATAGGAGATAGTTACTTATTTGAATAAGTAGGGTTGGACTTTCTTATCGTATCTGACAAGTAGAAGATGTCACCCTTTTTTAGGTAGGCCTTTATTTTTATTGGCCCTGATTTTATGTTTTTTGGTTAGGGTATGAACAATATTTTTTGCAAAAAAAGAGAATAATTTAACGACTAATAAAAACATGTTAAGGTTCTATTTTGTTTGTGTTACGGTTTAGTTCATAGGGTGGGTTTGAACGCACATAAACGGGGTATTTAAGAGCTATACACATCCAAATCAAGATTATATATTATCCTATAAAAGAGGATAGAATCAGCCAAAGATTCTTTTTAAATCTCCAGTCACCAAAAACTATAAATACTAGGGATAAGTTTTTTCATCGGTATCTTTCCTAATCTTAATTCTAGCATTTCTTGGACCTGAGATTGACTTAATCATTGTAATCCTTGCAGCTACACCACCTCCATTTGACTCCGAAGTGATGACCGATTGGTGAGTCTCCATCTCAACCTCTCTTTCACCACCGTGAACAATTCTAGAATAAAACAGTTTGGGATATATTTGGTTTTCACTTTCAGTGTTTTTCTTTCTTTCTTTTTTTTTTTTTTTTTTTTTGGTTTTTGGAATTGTGAATAAAAAACTGAAACCTAGTAAAATAGAAAGTACTAAAAATTGAAATAGGAAAAATATTTCTCATAAAATCCTAAACATTTTGATTGTGATTTTCAAAAAATAGCAAAAAATAAATAACTTTGAGAAAAAAGCTAAGGCTAAAGGTTTTTTAAGACATGCATCCAGTTAACATGGATCCTGATTTAATTGAAATGTGCCCATGATGATTGGATAAATTGAATTGAGTATAAAATACGTGAAACAAGTCCCTTAATTCAAGTATCATCCTTATTCCTTGCACGCTTGAATAGCCTTTGAGGAATATATTGGAGGAATGTCAAACGTCTTTTTCGTGTGACAAAATTAAAGCAGAGATCCTAATATTTGTATTGTGAGAACAGCATAGTTGTAGTTTATAAGCACTAGGTGGACAAGGAGATAGGATTTTGGTTCCACTTGGAATTGTTCCAATTAACATACACTCAAATTCAAACTATACTCTTCCAACTACCATCGGCAGCCTTATCACAGTGGTACTTATTATTAGCAAAAATGTGCAATGTGACATCAAATTAAATCTTGTTGGATTTGGCCATGAGACCGTGTCATTAGGCTGTTGGTTATATTGTTCCCAACTTCCCATTCAAGTTTGTTTTCTTTCATTTTTCTAAAAAACAATTATTTATTATCATACTTTTCAAAGATGTAAAAAACAAAATATGCAAAAATATTCTTTTTAAGAAAATAAGTATACATCAGAAGTTAAATAGATTGATTTAACTTAATAGAACGTGTCATAAAACCACTTTTTTTTTTTAAATTTGAGCTAATAAGATGAGAAAATATATGAATAATAGTTAAATAGATTATTCTAACTTAATAGATCATATTATGAATTTTTTTTTTTTTTTAAAATTTAAGTAGATAAAAAGAGATATATAAATAAATAATTATATCTCTAATAAAATACTTGACGTTTGATGCATTTGACAATAAATAATATAATCGCATCTCAAGTGAAGGCATGTTTAGCAAATACATAATTTTTCAAGTTAATATACACTCTAAAATTCAAATGCATCTCCCAAATAAAAATAATCTTTCTCAAGCCCAACTCAAAAATGGCAACTTGATGGCTCTCTTGGCAGGCTTGTGATAAGAGTAAATTAAATATGATTAAGTTAGGGAATAAATTTTTTTTAATTTTTTTTTCAACTAAGTGTAGAATGTGATTTTTAATTTTTTTAATATTTTTATATTTTTTTTCATCTATAAATATATAGTGGAAGATTACATTTTACTTTCTTAAGTGGAAAAAAAAATTGAGAAGATCTAATTCCAATTAAATTACTTGCTTGAATATGAAGCTATAACATAATTGTATACATGTGATTAGTTTTTTTTCTGTTATGTTAGATATATTGATTATTTTCAGTTAGCCATACTATGTGTATTTAATTAGTATATAAAATATAAAATTCTCTTATGGAAATGATTCAATCAGAATTCATTCCAAAACAATCATATTCTCTATTTTCTATTCCTTCTCTGACTCACCAAGAACTTCTTCTGCACTAAGCCTCTCTGAATGAAGTGCCTAATTAACAACTCTACCCTTATTAGCTTTGTTATTACAAGCATACCTAGTTAAAATTTTAAGTAGTATTACTAATTTATTTGAATTAAGAAGCTTTTCACCATCATGCATGTCACATGTAAAAAAGTGGCCTGGGTCTTATTACTTTTCAAGCATAAGCAGATAATGGAGCCATCAATTAAAAATATATTAATTAATAATTAGTGCCTTTCGTGAAAGGCATTTAATTTGTGGGGTGATTTGTATCCGGCCTAACTCATACTATGTTATACATGTGATCAATTATTTAATCCTACCACATTCAAGCACTTCAACATATTTTTCATGTTTCTTTTGATTTTCATGCATATTAATCTTTTTTTAACCTTTCAAATTGTAGTTAATTATTAATGTGAAATTGATTAAAGTTTTAGGGAAAGACATTATATAATTGTTTTCAAAACTAGTCCAGTCAAATAAAGTATATATATATATATATATATATATATATATATATTTTATAATAAGACCCAATAACAAATAAAAAGTTAATAAACCCTTCAAATTGTGTAGCTCCAAATGCAAGTGAATTCTGTCACGTCATTTTTTTTATTAGGTCATGAATAACATCATTTTCGTTGGAATAACCATCTTTTTTCCTGCACTGATGAGCAAGCCAAATCTTATATGATTTGAAACTCCACTTTAACATTTTTTATTATCCTATAATTAACCGCAGGTCAAATTAACCATAAACAAATTATATGCAAGGGGAAAAGAGATTGGGTAAGGAACGGCCAATTAACTTGTTACGAATGTAAATCGATTTAGGTAAATAGCTCTTAGTAATGGCCAATAAATTTGCTACTAAATATTAATACAATAACGGTGATGTTAGAGAGAAAAAAAAAAAAAAAACAGTCAGAACTTACTTTATTTAGTATTTATTAATTACTGCAATAATTAATAAATATTAAATAAGATAAATTTGGACTGATTTTGACTAATTTGCCTTGAGAGGGAAAAAATCATATTGAGATTACACTAAAAACATGAATATGATTTAAAACAATGAGATAGAAAAAATTTGCAGCCCCCAATTTGACACCTTAGCTAACTTTTTTATGGCATACTAAGGCACAAGGTTAGATGGAATATATTATATCTAGTGCCCTTAAAACTTTAAAAATGCCATGATCATATATCATATATGCGGTATGTCTAACTACGTCCTAGCTTCATGAAATCATTATTTGAAAAACATAATAAAAAATGTCATTAGTTCGTTTAATTTTACTATGAATTCAATTAGGGAGTTAGCTTTTTTTTTTTTTTTTTGGTATAAAGGGAGTTAGTTTTTATTAGTCAATATCAATTAATTTTTTTAAATTAATTCTTTAAAAATTTTAAATTTTAAATTTTAAATTATAAATATTAACCTTAAATTTTAAACATCTGTAAAAAATGTTGAGTTAAGAAATTAACTAATATAATTGATATAATTGATGATGACAAACATTAATTTTATTGGACTAACTATCCAATTAGTTTTATTGATTTTGTTTAAAGTGATGCAGGTCAAAACTTAATGTTGCAGCAGCCCAAATAAAGGTAACAAAATCAGAAGCACTCATAGTGTGCAACATCTACAAACAAAGCCCAAAAAAGAAATGACAAAGAAATCACATGGACTGAATGGTAAGTGGATAAAATCCAAGCCCAAGGGGTTTCTCTCAAGCTGATCTCTCCAATTGCTTGCCTTCAAAGCAATGTTTACTTTTTTCATTTCGGTCAGACTCAAAGAAGAGAGAGAGCTTCGTTCCTAAGTCATTCACCAAAGAAGAAAGAAAGAGAAGGGTTAAACAAAAAGGTTGAGGTCTAATCACCCACATCAAACCATATCAAGCTAAGTCAGAAGCTAAAGGTGATTCATTTCTTTTCGCATGCATCTTACTTTCTTCTCTGCTTTCCCGACTCTTTGCCAATCCAATTTGGGAAACATGAAAAAGGTGATCTCTGATAAACACCGCTATGAATCAAAAGGTCAAGATTGTTTCTTGGGGATAAAATTGTACCTCAAAGGTTCAGATCTGGGTTTACCATTGAAAATATATTTTCTTTGCTATTCTGAGGCATTCAGTTAAGAAAATGGATCTGTTTCATTTTCTCATTTTGGGGATTACAGGAAGAATGTGAAAGAGTAAGTTGGTGTAGCATACAGCTCGAAGAGTTGACCTGGAAGAGAGCATCTTAGCAACATGCAAGGAGATACAAAAGAAAATTATTCACGCTTCTGAAAGTAAGGAGAGAGAACCAGGGTTTGAAGTTTTTGTTCTGAGAAGTTTTCTCTGAAGAGTTCATCAACTTGGACAATGCTCTCTAGTTAAAGAGGCATTTCGCCAGAATGAGGAACAAAATAAGAGTCAAGTGAATCTGGTTCAACCTATAGCAAGAGAAGCTGTTGAAGCATTAATCTCCTTCATATTTTACAGATTGTAATTTTTATTTTTAATGTATATCTTTCTGTAATTTCTTGAGTGGTAGAAGGCAAATGAGAAAGATCAAGAAAAAGCCAATGAGTGTGAAAAAGATTGAGTGATACACTAGAATGAAAAGTCTAGAGTGATTTTAGATTTCTTTAGGTTGTTTATTGTGTCTTATATCTTGTACCTGTGAGGTACCCCTTTCTTAGTTGGATAAGCACTAAGAGTGAAGAGTTAGGTATTAGCATAATCAAGTCAAGTTAGGTTAGAACTTGAGTGGGAAAGGATTGTGTTAATCCTGTAAAATTGGTGTATGTAATACTTTAACTATAGTGAAAATTACACCACTGTTGTGGTAGAGATTGGATGTAGATTGCATAAGGCAACTGAACCAGAATACATGATAGTGTCAGTTTCTCTCTTCCCTTCTCTATTCTATTTTCTGATATTCATAAGACAAAAAAAATTATCTTATAAATTTTTTGTTGCTAAATTCAAATAGATTCAAATTGAAAGTTTGTGTTTAAAGAATTAATTCATTGAATAAAAAGAAGGCTATAGATTCAACCTCCCATTCTCAAAGTTTCCTACTACCTTTAAAAAATAAGAGTTAAAAATAATTTTATAATAAAAAATTGATTAATATTAATTAATTAAAAATTAATTTTTTATATTAAGTTTTTTTAGTATATTATGTTAATAGCCTTATAGGAATTTGCAACCGCATCAATGTGTTGCGTGCAAATTTAGTCAGTTATATTCGTGTGCATGATTTCTTATTTTTAACAAAGAATTTAATTTGTCAACGACTTATAGTTTAAATAATCTCAATATTTTTATTTAAAAATTTTGAATTCGAATTTCATTCTTAACTTTGAAAAAAAATAAAGAATTTAATTTTTATAGATGGATGACAAATGTGAGAAACATGTTATTATTTAACCAAATATAAGTATTCATATAATTTATGGTTACATAAAATTTTGTTTGACTATATATATAACATTTTATGTTGCAATACTATATAAATAAATTAAATCCATAATCAATAATGATGAAAGAATTTACATTATTATTATTATTATTATTATTATTATTATTATTATTATTATTATTATAAGCAATCATGATTATGATTAATATTTGAAGATAGTATTCGTCGACCAGAAACCAACAATTAATTCCTAAACTCGTCAGAGATCATCTTTTTTTGGCTAAGAAGTTTGTCACAAAACCTATTTTATACATTTTGTTAAAAATTAAACCGAAATAAGAGATATAAAAAACTCAAACAACTGTCATTTATGTTAGTTTTGGGTATTAATATTATAAGTAGATTATGGTACATGATCTAAACTATTTTTGTTGCCCATTATAAGGAGGGTATCTGCTACGTGCATATGGGATTATATGCTTGCCACTATATGCAATCTGACAACTACCCAATTATCCATGCAGGTAATGGATTGCACACTCCGTCCTATGTGACTTTTTCTTCTGTCAAAGAATTACTGTTTATAATAATACTATGGTAGCAAGGAAAGTATTCGGTGTGAAGCAAATTAACAATACATTGGAATAAAAAAAGAAGGAATGAGTGGCTTATTAGTGGATATTGCATTATACATAGTCATTTAAAAAAAATTACAATAAAGTTACACTTGATTGCAAATGTGACCTATAGTAAAGGATTTGTTAATGCTATACAGATTGACAGTTATCATTGCACCATGTTTGAAAGTGAGCACTCAAGGTTTTAATTAAAGATATTTTAGGATATATACCTTAAATTAAGTAAACTTTATTTGTTATATTAGAAACTTATCAGTTAACTATGAAAATTATGAAAAATAAAATTATCAACATATTATTGATGCAATTATTAATAAATTTTATTATATCTCACAAAAATATAGAAGACTAGATCTTCACTGATATGTAAAATCTATTTTAGTAGATAATTTGTGAATATCTGTATAAGTATTTAAACAGTTTGTTTTGACCTGTATAAAATAACTCTAATTTATTTACTGAACATTTAATTCACAAGAAAAGTAAACAAAGACATTAGCCGCGTGAAGTTGACTCTTGTACTCTTGTGGAAGGATTAGATCATATTTTAGGATTTAATTTGAGCATGGTAGGAATAATTATTAGCTTGAACAAAAATTATAGACCAAGATTGACACAGAATCTCATACAATACGGTAGAAAGATTCTCATTTCTGGATATCTAAATAAACCAACTTTGTTGATTATTCCGATAAACTATCAAAATCATGCATAAATCCTAATTTACGCACACACGCATGCTCGTCCGCATGCACGCACCAATTATTAGCTGCTCGTATAACACATATATATGTGTATGTAACATGCATATTAGAAATCAACGAATTATTAGTTTCTCGTATAAAACTATGAAATAGATTTATAATTATATTTATAATCAAATTTAATAACTAATATAATTTAAAAAATATAAATCTCTAAATAAGTCTCAAAATTAGTCACTAAATAGGTCTCTAAATTTCATACTAGTTGCTCATTAAATCGATCGCTAATTTAAAATTTAGCAACTGATTTAGCAACTAGAAAAAAATTCAGACTTTAAAAATTTTCAGTTGCTAAATCAGTTGCTGTTGTTTAATTTAGCGATTGATTTAGCAACTAATCTTAAACAGGCTAAAAAATAGTTGGTCGCTAAATCGATTACTATGGAGTTGGTTGTTAAGTCGGTCCTTGATGATTAAATTAGCGACTGTTATATCGACCAACACAAAAGTAAGATTATATAGTTGTTATGAACTAGAGATCAATATAAACTAAATAAAAAAAAATTTGGTTGCTAAATAGGATGCTAGTATTTGGTCATTGTTAGCAACCAACATATCAACCGATTAAGCAACCAACAAATAAATAGTTTTATAAGTAATCAGTTGTTAAATCGGCCGTTATTTAAAAAAAAATTACAAATAAAAATATAAAATATTAACAAAATCACAAAACCCCTAATTTTTGCTAAAATATCTAAATCACCCTTACTTTTTTACTAACGAATTAATGGTCAAATTGGTTTCTAAAAGATCGCGCGATATTCAATTTAGTTTCCGAAAATTTTTTTTAATCAAATCCATCCTCTAAAGATTTCAGTTTTGTCACGTTAGTCCTTCTGTTACTTTTCACGTTGACGGCGTTAACGGAAACTAACGTGGCACGTTAAGTTACATGTTAGCACACACCTCTATATCCTAATTGACAACTAGTATGATATCTTTATGAAATTTGGTCAAATCAGTCCCTAAATAACAAACGCTAAACCCAAAATGTTTAATCAACTAGAATAAAATTCTAACTCCAAAAATAATTTTCAGTTCCAGCAAAAAAAATACCAACAAGAAACAGAATTTAACGATGGCACAATCCTAAAAAGAAGTTCAGTAATAGAAAAAAAATCCCTTCCAAAAATCCAATTCTATGAAAAAAATACAAACACCAAAACCAAATAACAAAACAAACACTAAATATAAAATATGAACAGAGAAATTTATAGTCAATAGACTCTTCTAATATTTGGAAAAACAAAGCCTTTGATCAACTTTCATAAATCAACAAAGAGCAAAATCCTAACTCCACAAATGGTTTTTAGTTCTAACAAAAACCACTAACAAGAAACAAATTTTATCAATGGCACAATCCTAACAAGTTTAGTAACCAGAAAAAATAAAACCTTAAACAACAATGAAAATGCCCGTCGATCACGTCTTCAATGACTATGTCGAATTCACTACTCAATGGCGAACTTGCGAACACGCTACGCCGGATGCTTCAATCAGCATCGATGATGAAGGCTTCTTCATCTTCTCCTCAGCGACGTCGAAAAGGAAGTGAGAGGTGAGGGTTTTGTAAGAGAAATAGGGATGCCGCCAGATGCTTCAATCGATGACGATGATGAAGGCGGCTTCTTCAAAAAGGTGAGAGGGAGAGTTTTGTAAGAAAAACAAGGACTATGCTGTTTCAATCACCACCTCTCACCCTTCGTTGTAGTCCCATGTACGAAACGTGAACCGACCTTCGCCAGAGAAGACGCACACGACAACTTCCATTTAATCGCTCGTCAAAATTCAACCTGGTTCGTCTTCCGGTGAGCGTCGTTATTGTTGGGTTTAGAAAGCAATGAAAAACAGGGGTATCTTTTTTTACTGAGAGTGAAGGAAAGTGTGGTTGAAGAATGAAAAGTGACCCATATACAACGTTTTGATGAACCAGCTCTCCTTGACTTAAAACGACGTCATTTTTATATGGTGAGGAGTAATTTAACGTACCAGGTCAACTTTCGTTAACGACATTAGCAAAGGAGGTGACAGAAGGACTAACATAACTAACTTAAAATCTTTCGAAAATGTATTTGATTAAAAAAATTTTCAAAGACTAAAATAGAGATCGTGTGATCTTTTAATGACCAATTTGACCATTTACTCAATTAACCCAAATCGATCGTCAAATTAATCGCCATTATTGCTAATATTTCATCTTATTCAATTTTTTTTCCTAATATCTAAAATAAGTTTTAATTTATACTCAACGTTAATTTTTTGAATAAACAATTAATTAAATTACTTTTTTTAATTGTGAACAACCATATATATTCTGAAAAGAGAATATATCAATTAATAGTGAAAGAGAATAATAGTGAAAGAGAATAATACATATTAGTGAAAGAGAATAATACATATTCTAAATAGTGAAAGAGAATAATACATATTCTAAAACTTCTTTCTGACTTGTTTTGTTGGGCCTATAGCATTATTAAACACATAGATCAAACTATACTAATAATTTGGGCTATTAGTTTATAACCCAATCAGTATTTTATCCTCCCTTAATAATAAACACAGTAAAAATGTAACACCCTACCACACAGAACTTTACGTCTAGAACGTAAATTAGAGGTGGCGAGGCGCTACGACCTCTAAAATTAAAAATGCGTATATAATATAGTTGAAAGAATATAATATTCGAGGAGCCTTGAAGGTTGGATTGAAAAAATTCGTGAAAAAATAAAAGCGCAATGCTCAAGATAATGATTACTTGCGTACGAAGAAGAGTAAAGATACACATACGTAAAATAAGAAAAGAGTGTCAAAGCATACAAAATATTTAAGCTCCAGGCTCCACCTATGAAACTAAGACTGGTTGGAGAATATCTACATGCATATATACAATCCCAAGACTCCATAATACTTAAAATGAACCCTAGTTCTCCATCAAGCCTCTATAAGGCACAAAAGTGAACATATAAAAGGAGAAGTCTAATATATATATATATATATATATATATATATATATATATATATATATATATATATATATATATATATATATATATAACAAATAACAAAATCCCAAAGTCGCATCTTCGCTGCAATCGAAACTCCAGACGCCTAGTGAGGTGCCTCTCGACCTACAACTGAAAAACACAAATATCCGTATAAAATGAGAATCAGTGGTTCTCAGCATGGTAAAGGTGTCACATATATAAGATATAAGGTCTCAGAAAAGTCAGAGGCGATCCTAGAACTCTGACACTCAGATTAAAAACTTAGTTATACTTTAAACAAAAAACCAGGTGAACAATATATGGTACTTAGGTTCTAACCCAATATTAACTTAACACCTCAACCTTTGCTTCCTCCAACCCTCTAAACTCTAATAGAACTACACAGACAAACAAAATAGAAAAAGACAAACACAAGTAGAGTATAGTTATTGCAGGTAGCAAGTATCACAAATAGCATATTTATTCACAAAGGCAAACCCAAATAATGCACAAGCAAGCAAAACATACAAATGCATATGATGCATGTTTGCCCTATGGCTAATGAGATTATTTGTCGGTTATATAGCCAAACCCGACACGTCTGGTAGCTAATCCGGACATCGTCTCTCTAGTGCACATTAAAACCATTAGAGGGAATACGTGCCCTGTGTAAAACTCGGTCAAACCATAATTAATTAAATAATAAATTAAATAGGAGAGAATATGGTTAGACAATTTAGCAATTATAATTTGATAATTTAAATATGATAATTGGACTCAGTGGATTTTTCTGAGTCGGAAAACATAGTTTTCTGCGTAACAACGCGTAGTGAAAATTTGACCGACAGTACCAGTTGAGATTTGTCCGCTACTGCAGCTAAGAAAATTAATTATGAGTGAGAAGGGTTAAAAAGTTAAATATTTTTTGTTGAGGTGGTAAAAATAATTAAAGCGCACATCAAAACGCTAATTTTAAAGGTTTTGGCCCAAAATTCGGCCAACGGACTAAACCAAGTGAACCGCGCCCAAGTAGGCCCAAGGCCCAACATAAGATAGCCTTATTGAGGCCATTCAGTAGCCACAACCCCAATTTTTTTGTGATTCATGTTGAAGAGAAGAAAGGGAAGAAGAGAGAAACCCTAACCCTCCTTGAAACTTCAAATCACCATAACTTTCTCGCGGAGATCCAATTGACGAGCCGTTTGCAGCTACGCGTCGCTCTCCTTATCCTCTTCAAGTCTATCTAGGAATTGTGGTGAGTATGTTACTCTCTTCTGCCCAATTTTTGTTTTTCCTTTAAATTCGAATTTGGTTATGGGTGTTGAGTAATTTTGTGATTTTGGTGGTTTAAGGGTGCTCTAGTATGAGCCATTGGTGAGTTTCATCAACCATTCATAGGTTAAGGTAAAGAACCTTCTAACTCTTGTAATTTATGAGATTTTGTGAGCCCTAAGTTGATGTATGCATGTAATGTGTGTATTAGAGTATTGGGTACACTTTTGGAACTTGAATCTTGCTTGTGAATGTGTTTGGTGGAGCTTGGAGCTGAGTTTTGGTAGAGACTCCAAAGTGAGGGCTTGAATTGACTTCCAAGAGGTACGATTTAAGTTTCATTTAAATACCATGTGGTGTGATGAGAATTCTAGGTTAAATGCCCTAGGATTAGGTGTGAATTATGTATTTGGATGAATTCGATATGCATAGACAACATGTTGTGGTATTTGAGGGTTTGGATGAGATTAGTGTAATAGTGCATAATTGATGTGTTTTTGAAATTAGTATTGGATAATGAATTGTGTGATTTGCGAGTTATACATATATGCATATAAATATTGATTTGATGAATGTTGGGCCGGAAGCCGTGAATTTTGGGCCAGAGGCCAGAAAAGGAAAGAAAGATGAGTTGATGTGTATATTGTGTGATGTCATATGAGATTGAATGGATTGTGGATATTGAAAGTGTGAATAATTGGAATGATTATTGAATAATGAGAATTTAGAAATTTAGGAGTGGAATGTGATGAATTTGGGTTGGATTATGTAGATGAGATGGGTTTGAATTTGGTTGAGTGTAAATTGGTGAATTTGGTTGGTTTAGAGTCAATTTGACAGATGAAAATGAATTTGGCTTGAGAACATTGGAAAAATTGGTGATTTCTGTTTTTAAAAAGAAAAAAAAACCGATTTTTGACCTACTTCGGTGGTCCGTAACTCGGTCCTCAGAGTTAGAAATTCTTCAAAACTAGATTTTTATGAAAGTTCATTTAACGATCTTTCCAATGGTTCAAAAATGGTTGAAAAAAGAATTTTGTAGCAAAAGATATGAAGATTTGAAAATTGGGTTCAAAAACTGATTTTTATACTTTACAACTTTTTGGCCTTTCCGCAAGACTCGTGTATGCAGCGGTGCCACGTGACGCGAGCAGTGGGCTCTATCCTATGGCCTCGCGTAGGCAGAAGGAGGCACGCATACGCGAGAGTGCCGAAATTGGAGACTCGCATACATAGAAGGTGGTACGCGACACGAGCAAACATTGCTGTTTTCACCCCTCGCGTACGCGGCCAAAGCTTGCGTACGCAACACCCCCAATTTTCATTGCATGCATACGCGAGCCACCTTCATGCATAAGCAGAATCCTCAGATTTTTGAAAAGTGTATTTTTATGTATTTTAATCATTCTTTTGGCCTTCCAAACCCTTATAAACCGCGATAAAAGTATAAAGCCGGTGTAAATATGGGTAGAGGGATTAGAAGTAAGAATTAATGGCATGAGTTAGTGAATTGAATGGATGGAACAAATTATGAGATGATGTATGATGATAAATTGATTGTGATTAAGTATAATGAGAAGTGTTGTGATAATGAGAGATGATGGAGATTGATTACGAGTAAGTATGATGGCGAATAGTTGATGATGAATGAGTTAAATTGGGGATTGAGTATGAATTTAGATGAGAATGTTGATGAGAGTGATTATGGTTATGAAAACAATATTGAATATGATTCTGGTTGTGATACACCTACCTGGATAGATGCAGTGGAGTGACTTCGCTTACTCCGGGATGTGGTAAGATATACCTGCCTGGGTAGATGCAGTGGAGTGATTCTGCTTGCTCCGGGTTTGGTTTGAAACGCCTGGGGTGGATGCAGTGGTTAGCCCATACTTGCTCCCAGTTGAGAATAACTTCAGGTTTGAGAAATTATCTGAGTTTCAGATTTCCTTGGGTTGATGCAGTGGGTCGGCTCCATTGCTCTAGGTTGAGATCCGAGACTCTGATGACCCTGCGTCGTAAGTGTGGCTGGACACTTAGACCTTTCCGGATGAGCTCTCCCCTAGGGATATTTCTATTTTGAATGATTATGATTTTGATATTGGGGATGCGCGCTTGCTGGGACTGTCCAATGGTTATCTACTAGGACATGTCGGATTGGCTATGTAACTGACAGATGATATCATCTGCTATAGGGCAGGCATTCATCATTTGCATATGTTTGACTTATTTGAGTATGCCTATTTGTTTTGGATTGCTAAATCATATATGTCATGTTACCTCATTATATGCTACTTGTTCTACTTGTACCTTAATTGTGTATTACTTGTCTATATTGCTTGTGTTTGTACAACTGAGAGGTCCCTCATGCTGGTGTCGGTTGACCCTGAGGGCTATTCTTGTTGAAATGATATAATGAGATAATTAATTTAAAATGATGATTATTAAATAAGGTATCTTGAGCTCCCTGGGTAGACGTAATGAAAAGACTTCACTCGCTTCAGGTAGAGAATGAGATAATTGATATGTAAGCATTATGCTCAGATTTACCGGCTACGATTTTGTTCAGGATTGAGCGTTAAGGGGGTTGGAAAGAAGGGGAAGACAAAGAGTTGACCAGACATAGTATCACCTAGAACAATTATCTAATTCATGGATTAGTGAGAACCTAAGATGAATAAAGGAAGTTTAGGATGCTTAGTGAGTTTTTATTATAGTACATTGTATTTATTTGGCACTTTTACCATACTGGGAACCATGGGTCGGGTGTTCTCATTCCGTACATATCTCTTATTTTTCAGTTGTAGGTCCAGGTGCGCAGTAGTGAGCTGTGGTTCATATGAGAGATGGGAAAGACTTTTGCATTCTTTGTTTTATATTTTGTTTAGAATCTCTCAACCGTTTTTTTGAAAAACTTATATTTTGTATTTATCTCCCTTGGAACTTGCCTATAGAGGCTTTTATGTATCATTTAGGAGAGATTAGGAGATATTGTTGTCAACTACTTCTATACTGTACCCTAGCCGGCCTAAACTTCGCGGGTCACAACTAGTGGCTATTTACTTATGTTATATATCTATACTTTGTCTTATTCTTACTCTTCTTTATGGCTTTATTTTCATATCATTTTCGATTTACGCTTTGTCTTCTAATTGTCGATACGTGAGTGATACAACTTCTCGATTTTATTTTCACTCTTTTCAGGCTTCTCGATTTATAATTCCCGTCAATTATGTATGTATGTATGTATGTATGTATGTATGTATGTATGTATGTATTATAAACCACCTGAGAGTCGTACCACCGTAATATCATTGACTTATGACTCGAGCATAAGGATTTGAATATTAGGGTGTTACATTATGGTATCAGAGCATTTCGTCCTTGTGAGCCAGAGCAATGACCCAACTTATTAACACTATGCAAGCTAATGCGGCAGCTGTCAACCAAGTGATGGAAAGGATGACTAGAAATGGGAATGGTAACGAAGCTGGAGGAAGCTCAACTGCAGGTCCGATGACATTGGCAACCTTTCTGAAGGTTAATCCTCCTACTTTTAGAGGATCGACTAATCCGAAGGAAGCCAATAACTGGTTCCAGGCAATAGAGAAGGCAATGCAAGCACAACATGTACCGGAGGATCAGCTAGTCGAATTTGCTGCTTACCAGTTGGTTGGGAAAGCATAACACTGGTGGTAAGGAGCTTCCGGTCTGCTGCAATAAGGAGATGGAAATGAGGTTATCACCTGGGAGAGGTTCAAAGAGGAGTTTTACAAGAAATACTTCCTGAACTCTGCGAGACAGGCTAAGAAATTGGAACTATTACAACTGAAGCAAGGATCAATGACTGTGGCTGCTTACACAAGCAAATTTGAGGATTTGTGCCACTTTTCAAGAGTCTGTCAAGGAACCCTGAAGGGTACGTGGAATGAAAATGCATGAAGTGCCAAGATGGTCTGAGAGATTAGTTTATGAGAGCTGTGGCGCCTCTTGAGGTCAAGAACTTTGCAGGACTAGTCAACAAGAGCCGTGTGGTGGAGAATAGCTCAAGAAAGAATGTGACTGCCAACACCAACCGTGGTGGGAACCATGGCCGAGAGGGTGTGAGGTATTTTGCCCCAAGGGGTCAGGATTTTAAGAGAGGAGGTTATAATCAGTAGCCCCAACAAGGCCAAGATAATTTCTGAAGGAACAACAACAACCATCAAGGAAGGAGGTATGGAAAGCAATCTCAGAATAAATTGACTTGTAGGCGGTGTAGAAACTATCATCTGGGAACTCCGTGTCGAGCTGGATTGGGACTTTGCTATAGTTTTAGAGGAGCTGGACACATGTCTTGGAACTATCCTGAGAAGGCCAACTGGAATACTGCCAGAGCCCAATAGCCAGGTCGTGTGTTCACTTTGACGGCGGAGGACGCTGCTCGATCCGACAGTTTAGGAAGAAGTAAGTGAAAAATTGGTAACAATGTGTTAAAAGTACGCTTAGTTTTAGTGGCCTGATAAGGGGATATGATGCGGAGGCATGGTTGGTGTTTGATTTTGGCTATCATAAATAGAAATTTAGTGAATATCTGTCATGTTTAGTTGTGGTTTAGTACTACAGGAATGAGAGATTGGGTTAGTACTAGATACAAATCATAGTGACGCAGCGGAAGTATTGACGTAGTAAAAATAAGATAGTGACGAATAGTAGAATGTGATGAGGAACATTTTAGGCTTGAATACACGATGGATTTAGTCAAATTATGTAAATGATAATTTTCAGGTAATTAAACTTGGTTTTGGCTGTAAGATTTTGGCTAGTTCCAAAAGGGTTGTGGAAATGAATGTAGGTGTGTAATTGGTTTCGCTGGAAGATTAGAAATACTTGATTTTGAATGACGAATTCGAGATGTTGAATTGGAATGCTAAGTTCGTGTTGCTACTAGATTGAGTGGAAAGTGTAAAGGGTGGAAAAATTTCGACTTAAGAAAGTTCCATTGATTTCGTTAAAGGTTTAAAGAGTCTAAAAGATTTTAAGTCATGATTTTGATTAAGAGTTATAGTGGGTTTTATGAAAGGGATGTTAAATGTGATAGTAGCTTTGCTAAAGTTAAGAGTAAGACTTGAAATTCATCTAAGTTGTAAGGGATGTGATTAGGTATTTAAATTAATGATAAATGGAAGGGTGAATAATGTGGGTTTGGTTGAGTTTAAGGAGACTTCCAAATGGTAGTTTAATTAAGTCTTGTTTTTTCTAAGAACCAAATTTTGAGGACAACATTTTAAATAAGGTGCGTAGGATGTAAAACCCAGTCAAAACATAATTAATTAAATAATAAATTAAATAGGAGAGAATATGGTTACAAAATTTAGCAATCGGAATTTGATAATTTAAATATGATAATGGGACTCAGTAGATTTTTCTGAGTCGGAAAACATAGTTTTATGCGTAAAAATGCGCAGTAAAAATTTGACCGGCAGTACCCGCTGAGATCTGTCTGGTACTGCAGTTGAGGAAATTAATTATGAGTGAGAAGGGTTAAAAAGTTAAATATTTTTTGTTGTGGTGGTAAAAATAATTAAAGCGCACATTAAAATGCTAATCTTAAAGGTTTTGGCCCAAAATTGGGCCAACGGATTAAACCAAGTAAACTGGACCCAAATGGGCCCAAGACCCAACATATATATAGCCTTATTAAAGCCATTCAGCAGCCACAACCCCCATTTTTGTGTGATTCACATTGAAGAGAAGAGAGGGAAGAAGAGAGAAACCCTAACCCTCCTTGAAACTTCAAATCACCATAACTTTCTCTCCGGAGATCCGATTGACAAGCCGTTTACGGTCACGCATCGCTCTCCTTATTCTCTTCAAGTCTATCTAGGCATTATGGTGAGTATGTTACTCTCCTCTACCCAGTTTTCATTTTTCCTTTAAATTCGAATTTGGTTATAGGTGTTGAGTAATTTTGTGATTTTGGTGGTTTAGAGGTACTCTAGTATGAGCCATTGGTGATTTTCATCAACCAATTTCGTGGGTTAAGGTAAGAAACCCTCTAACTCTTGTAATTTATGAGATTTTGTGAGCTCTAAGTTGATGTATGTATGTAATGTGTGTATTAGAGTATTGGGTACACTTTTGGAACTTGAATATTGCTTGTGAAAGTGTTTGGTGAAGCTTGGAGCAGAGTTTTAGTGGAGACTCCAAAGTGAGGGCTTGAATTTGACTTCCAAGAGGTACGGTTTAAGTTTCATTTAAGTACCGTGTGGTGTGATGAGAATTCCTAGGTTAATGCCCCTAGGATTAGGTGTGAATTATGTATTTGGATGAATTTGATATGCATAGACAACATGTTGTGGTATTTGAGGGTTTGGATGAGATTAGTGTAATAGTGCATAATTGATGTGTTGTTGGAATTAGTATTGGATAATAAATTGTGTGATTTACGAGTTATACATATATGCTTATAAATATTGATTTGATGAATGTTGGGCCAGAGGCCGTGAATTTTGGGCTTGAGGCCGGAAAAGGTAAGAAATGTGAGTTGATGTGTGTATTGTATGATGTCATATGAGATTGAATGGATTGTGGATATTAAATGTGTGAATAAATGGAATGATTGTTCAATAATAAGAATTTAGGAATTTATGAGTGGATTGTGATGAATTTGGGTTGGATTATCTAGCTGAGATGGGTTTGAATTTGGTTGAGTGTAAATTTGTGAATTTGGTTGGTTTGGGATCAATTTGACAGATGAAAATGAATTTGATTTGTGAACCTTGGAAAAATTGGTGATTTCTGTTTTTAGGTAATAACCAATTTTTGATCAACTTCGGCGGTCCGTAACTCGGTCCTTGGAGTTGGAAAATCTTCAAAACTATACTTTTATGAAAACTTATTTAACGATCTTTCCAACAGTTCAAGGATGGTTGAAAGTAATTTTATAGCAAAAGATTTAAAGATTTGAAAATTGGGTTCAAAAACTGATTTTAATACTTAACAACTTTTTTGCCTTTCTGCAAGACTCGTGTACGCGGAGGTGCCACGAAACGTGGGAACTGGGCTCTGTCCAGTGGCCTCGTGCACGCGGAAGGAGGCACACGTACGCGGGAATACCGAAATTGTAGACTCGTGTACGTGGAAGGTGGTACACGACGCGAGCAAACGTTGCTATTTTCACACCTCGCGTACACGGCCAAAGCTCGCTTACACGACACCCGCAATTTTCATTCCATGCGTATGCGAGCCATTGAATGCGTACACAGAATCCTCAAATTTTTTAAAAGTGTATTTTTATGTATTTTAACCATTTTTTTGGCCGTCTAAACCCTTATAAACCCCGATAAAGGTATAAATCTGGTGTAAATATGGGTAGAGGGATTAGAAGTAAGAGATAATGGGATGAGTTAGTGAATTGAATGGTTGGAACAAATTATGAGATGATGTATGATAATGAATTGATTGTGATTAAGTATAATGAGAAGGGTTGTGATAATGAGAGATGACGGAGATCAGTTACGAGTAAGTATGATGGTGAATGGTTGATGATGCATGAGTTAAATTAGGGATTGAGTATGAATTAAGACAAGAATGATGGATTATGCATATGAAAATAATATTGAATATGATTCTGATTGTGATACACCTGCCTGGGTAGATGTAGTAGAGTGATTCCGCTTGCTCCGGGATGTAGTGAGATATACCTGCCTGGGTAGATGCAGTGGAGTGATTCTACTTGCTCCGGGTTTAGTTTGAAACTTTTGGGATAGATGCAGTGGTTAGCCCCCACTTGCTCCCCATCGAGAACGACTTGAGGTTTGAGAAATTATCTGAGTTTCAAATTTCCTTGGGTAGATGCAGTAGCTCGACTCCATTGCTCCCGGTTGAGATCCGAGACTCTGTTGACCCTTCGTCATAAGTGTGGCCAGAGACTTAGACCTTTCCGGATGAGCTCTCCCACATGAATATTTTTATTTTGAATTATTATGATTTTGAGCTTGGGGATGCGCACTCGCAGGGTCTGTCCAATGGTTATCTACCAGGACATGTCAGGTTGGCTTTGTAACCGGCAGATGATATCATCGGCCATAGGACAGGCATTCATCATTTGCATATGTTTGACTTTTTTGAGTTTGCCTATTTATTTTGGATTGCTAAATCATATATGCCATATTACCTGATTTTATGCTACCTGTTCTACTTGTACCTTAATTATGTATTACTTGTCTGTATTGCTTGTGTTTGTACAACTGAGAGGTCCCTCATGCTGGTGTCGGTTGACGCTGAGGGCTGTTCTTGTTTAAATGATATAATGATATGATTAATTGAAAATGATGATTATTGAATGAGGTATCTTGAGCTCCCTGGGTAGATGTAGTGAAGAGAGTTCACTTGCTCCAGGTAGAGAATGAGATAATTGATATTTAAGCACTATGTTCAGATTTACTGGCTATGGTTTGTTCAGAATTGAGTGTTCAGAGGGTTGGAAAGAAGGGAAAGACAAGGAGTTGACTAGACTTAGTATCCCCTAGAACAGTTACCTAATTCATGGATTAGTGCGAACCTGAGATGAATGAATTAATAAAGGAAATTTAGGATGCTTAGTGAGTTTTTACTATAGTACATTGTATTTATTTGGCACTTTTATTGTACTAGGAACCCATGGGTCGGGTATTCTCATTCCGCACATATCTCTTGTTTTTTAGATGCTGGTCTAGGTGCTCAACAGTGAGCTGTGGTTCATTTGAGAGATGGCAAAGTCCTTTGTATTCTCTACTTTATATTTTGTTTAAATTCTCTCTACCTTTATTTTGAAAAACCTATATTTTGTATTGATCTCCTTTGGGACTTGCCTATAGGGGCCTTTATGTATCATTTGGGAATGATTAGGAGATATTGTTGTCAACTACTTTTATACCATACCCATTACCGGCCTAAACTTTGTGGGTCATGACTAGTGGCTATTTACTTATGTTATATATCTATATTGGGTCTTATTCTTACTTTTTTTTATGGCTTTATCATCGTATTGTTTTTTATTCACACTTTGTCTTCTAATTGTCGATACGTGAGTGATACAACTTCGCGATTTTATTTTCACTCTTTTCAGGCTTCTTGATTTGTAATTCATTTCAATTATATATATATGTATGTATTATAATCCACCTGAGAGTCGTACCACCGTAATATCATTGACTTATGACTTGAGCATAAGGATTTAAATATTAGGGTGTTACACCCTATCACCATTAGAGGGATTTATGTGCCCTGTCACCATTAAAGGAAATATGTGCCCTATCAGCATTAGAGGAAATATGTGCCCTGTCACCCTTACAATCAGAGAGAAAACACATTTGTACTCATCATCATTCATGCTCAATTATAGCTCATTTTCATATTCATTCAATTTCAATTAATCATCGTTATTATCAAATCTCAAACATTTACCCAAAGCAAGTGGGACGAACCTCAATCCTTGCTACTTCCCAAGTATCACAAACATAAATTCACCTTTCAAAAAAGCAGGGGTCCACGTACACTTACATATGCGGCCTTTAAAATTTTTGCATCCTGTGTACGCGTTACCCTGCCACGTATGCGGAGCCTCTGGACAGAGCCCAATGGCCGCGTGCGTATGTGTCGCATACGCGGGCATAGCAGTATATGCAAAAGCTGCTATGTTAAGAATTTCCTATTTTGTACTCCTAACTTCGGACGCGTATAACGTTTTCATTTTAAAACATTTTTCATTTGTTCTTCAAACTGCATAAACTTCACGGACCCAATTTTCATTTGAAATAAGTTTGACAAAAATTGAGGGTCCGGAAGTCGAGTTATGGCTTGCCGAAGTTCGGCTCAAAACCAAGTTTTGCTTAAAAATCTCAAACTCATATTTTCATAATTTCCATTTCAAAAAAAACAAGGCTTCAAGTTCCAACTCAACCAAAGATATTTAAAACATACCTAAACACTTCTCATTCATTCCATAACATTCATCTCACAACATACTAACTTCCAAAACCCCCCAGTATATACCACAATTTCTATAATATTTTCTATAATACTTCAACCAAATCAACACCACTCGCATTCACATAGATATATCCGTGCCTCAATATACAACATGCAAACCACGCCAATCTTAATTCATTATACTTACCCAGACTTGCCGGACACGGCCTTGGGCACAAATCTCACCAATATTCATTATCACAATCGTCATACATCACATTTCGTGCCATCAACAATCATCATCAAACCCAATCATACAACACACATTCATATACATTCAACTTACAATCCAACCACTCACCTCGACAATACAAACAAAAGTCACTAATCCTCAATCATCCATATCATACAACTTATCCTATGGTCATCTAGCCTAAGTTTTCACAAGACATTATATATTATCTACGAGAAACCAAAATCATACATTGGCCGATTCCTCCTAAAGCATGGAACACCACAATTAGCACTATTCTGCAAAAATCCACAACTCCCAAAAAGTGCTCCAAATAGCAACTCAACTACCACAACTCAAGGTCAAGCTTCCAACACCACCAATGACCACCAACATGCCCCAATCAACCCACAACTCAATCTAATACCAATAATCATCACTAAATCAATATAAATTTCACTTCAATATAGATTTTACAAGGGTTTGGGAGTCCTCACCTTACCAACACAGAATTGGAGTAAGACCTAGCAAATTCACAGGAATTTGACCCAAAGCATAAAAATTCAACAAAATTTCACCACAACAACTCAAGAATTTCGAAAATCAAGGGCTGAGCAGTTGGATGAGAAAATGTGAGTTACTAACAAAATTGTTTAGTGGATTTTGTAGAGCTCAGTGCAATGAACGCGTGGCCATAAACGATGTAGCGATCAGAGCTCCGGATCAAAAGTTATCTTGATTTGAAATCAAGCTTAGGTTTTGGTATCTCCTTCCTCCCCTATTTCCTTTTGTGCAACGTGAATGGATTATGAGGGAGGAAGAGAATGCTGAGTTTCATTTAAGTTAATGAGTCTTGGGTTGGGCCATGGGACCAGTTTAGGTCCAATTCAATCAGTTTGGGCCCAACGGTCCAATTTTGGGTCAAATTCTTTAAAATTAGTATCAAAATTCGTATTTTAATTAATTTTACCTTTCTAAACTATAAAATTTAATTTTCTTATTACATTAAATAATAATTAATTTATTGATTAATTATTTATTAATTCTCCGGGGTTTAGAAAAATTATAGTTTATAACCCAACCAATATTTTAACTCTAAACTCAATAATCTCTCCCTTAATAATAAACATACTAAAATTTTATCCTTAAACATTCTCTTACCTTTAATTATACCTTTTTTTTGTCCCAAATTCTCCCTTTCTATTTTTATTCCAAACCCAAAAACACCCCATGACCTCCTTCACATATTGTCACTAATGTTGCCTCCTTTACACGCTGCCAACACCGAATCTCCTTCCTCCCTCCTTCACACGCTACTATCATGATCGCTTGTTCTCATTACAAAAAAATGATGAGTACCGTCGGATTTACCATTGGAAACAATTAAACAGTATAAACCTCGCTGGTAAATATTAACCGTAGGACTTTGCAACGGATTACCAGCTCAGGAAACCAATAGGTTACCAGCGGATTTTTTTACGGTAATGTTGGCACCAAAACATGTTGTTCCACACCACGTTACCGTCGGATTATTCCTTCAAAAATTCTGATGATAATATTTTTTTTTGGAATTTGAAATAAATAGTCAATTTTAATTTTAAATTTAAATTTTTTCACATAATTAGTGTTTAATTCATAAATAATAAAGAATTTTATTTGAAATAAATAAATAATAAAATGTGCAAATTAAATAAAAGTTAGGTACACCAAATAAATGTATGAAACAATAAAACAAAAATTTAAGATCTACAAATCCAGGTAGTCGTCGTCGTCAGTCCCGTGGCCCTGAGTCGGTGGTGCAGAAAGTGGTGATGATGTTCGTGTGCCACCAGCACTACCGCTGCCACCTATAGCAGGACTACTGCCACTAGCGACAGTGCTGCCACCAGCAGGATCAATGCCAGCAGCGCACATCTAGGCTTGGTATACCTGCATCTGAGTCTCCATATACTGCATCTGCTCCAGCAAATCCCTAAACTCCAGCCTGAGCTCATCTATAGACGTCATGCGGGTGAAGATCTCTTGATACCTCTCCCGATAATCCTTAAGCTTCTGAGCTTACTGGAAAAGGCTGTGCTGGAGCTCCTACACTTGCAGCCTCAAATCCACACCTTCCTCGGGTTAGACAGCTCGATTGGTGGCGGAGCTTGACGATGGCTTCAACATCGAGGTGCAGAAGCTGCTAGCAAAGAACGACCTCATCCCGTATATGTGGTTCTTGTACGGGGCTGAGGCGGTATTGCGCCAAACCGCATCGGGTCGATGACTGAGGCTGCAGATCCATCGGCGGCGTCCTCCCCACTTTGCTGAGATTGTTGAGTCGTGGTCTCTAGTCTGTGTGTATAGGACTCCTGTGCAATTAACACAAGTTACTGTGATAAGTAAGACAGATATATAGTTAATCTCTAATAATTTCATAGTAGAAGATAATCAGCTGTATGTTTACTCATATAATGGTCCTGAGACCACTGAGCAACAAATCTTGCTTTGTTCTCCTTCAGCGTGTGGGTGTACTTGAATATCTCTGCCAATGTGGCCTCGCATTCCAACGACTTCGACTACACCAGTTGCATCGAAATACAAAATTATTAGAATGCGTAGTAATGATATACAAGCCAGATAACATGACGAAGTTATTAATAATATTAAAGGAACTACATACTAGCCTGACCTTCGTCCTCATGAAGGTTGTGAGCTGCTGGTGTACTTGGACGACCTGGCCAATGCACTATTAACTTGGTTGATGAAACGCCGATGCCTAAACCATGCATCAGTCTCCCAATGAGAAAAGATGCCATTCTTTACCTTCAATCAGAGCCAGCTCGTCCACTGGTCCCACCCATTATGAACATCATCCTGCATCTATTGGAGCCGCCGACCCATTTTATAGTTGAATATCTTCTGGATGGCCAGGTTATGCTCAGCATCCCAAATGAAGTGCAACTGCAACAAAGAAGCTTTAAATTTAGGTAAATAAAATAGAGGATATAAACTAGCTAAAAAGGTTTAAAACAGAAACAATGAAAGTAATCACCACCCATGTCTCAAACCAGCACTGCCTGGTTTCAGCGGGGATCTCTGTATAGCTGGGTCAAGACTAGTCGTATATCATCTTGTTGACATTCGTCATCACTTGAGTACACGCGTTCGGGTTCGGCAAAAACATAACAACAACCTACAAACAAGAATCAGCCCTAATAATTAAATCTATAAAACAGGAATCAGGAATCATAATCATTAAAACTAGAAAATAATAACCAGCAATCCAAATCAACCTAGATCCACTAAACAGAAATTAGGTTTCAGGAACTTTCAGGAATAACAGGAATTATAATCATGAAAACTAGAAACCAATAACCAGCAATCCACATCAATCTAAATCTACTAACAGGAATCAGGTTTCAGGAACTTTCAGCAATAACAGGAATCATAATCATGAAAACTAGAAAATAATAACCAACAATCTGCATCAACTTAAATAAGCTAACCAGGGATCAAGTTTTAGGAACTTTCATCAATAACAGGAAATAAATGTGCATTGAATGTATTACTTACCCCATGCCGCCATCAGACCAAATGCGCAACTATGTGATGGGAGGTGGTGGAGGGGCATCAATTGCTGCCTTACTTCCTTCCTTGGCTGGACTACGGGGCTGCGGCATCCGTCGCTTGAGTCAGCGTTGCCGCCGTGGACGGAGACACGTAGTTGGAGTTAGGGACCATGGTGAATGGCTGATCCGCTAAACCCGCAATGTGTGGCATGATCGGGGTGGTTAGAATAGAGGGAGAGGACCTAAAAGTCCTGGGGCTACTAAAAGAAACCCTCCCTCTACCTCGACCAAGGCTACGACCACGACCAGCAGCACGTCTTCCTGTCGTCATGTCTGCATATATCAAATTATCAAACAATCTCAGTAATATTTTCTCAATAAACTAACTTTAAAACTGATTCAAAATTAAAATTCTAATTATACTCAAACCTAAACTAAATTAAACTAAAATTAAACAATTGTCAAGCAATCTCAGCAACAATTTCTCAGTAAAACAGTCATCAACACAGCAATTAACAAAATTCAACAATTCCAAACACTTCAAGCATTCAAAATTTAATGTATTAAATCAAACATAACATAATCAACCTAAATATACTAAGATTAGAAAACTAAACTGAACTAACTTTGAAACTGATTCAAAATTAAAATTATAATTCTACTCAAACCTAGACTAAATTAAACTAAAATTAACAATTGTCAAACAATCTCAGCAACAATTTCTCAGCAAAACAGTCATCAACACAGCAATTAACACAATTAGACAATTCTAAACACTTCAACAATGCAAAATCTAATGAATTAAATGAAACATAACTTAACATAAATCCACTAAGATTAGAAAACTAAACTGAACTAACTTTGAAACTGATTCAAAATTAAAATTCTAATTATACTCAAACCTAAACTAAATTAAACTAAAATGAAACAATTGTCAAATAATCTCAGCAACAATTTCTCAGCAATTAACCGAATTAGATAATTCCAAACACTTCAAGCATTCAAAACCTAATGTATTAAATCTAACCTAACTTAATCAACCTAAATCTACTAAGATTAGAAAACTAAACTAAACTAACTTTGAAATTGATTTAAAATTAAAATTTTAATTCTACTCAAACCTAAACTAAATTAAACTAACATTAAACAATTGTGAAATAATCTCAGCAATAATTTTTTAGCAAAACAGTCATCAACACAATAATTAACACAATTAGACAATTCCAAATACTTCAACAATGCAAAATATATTGAATTTAATGAAACATAATTTAATCAACATAAATCCACTAAGATTAGAAAACTAAAATGAACTAACTTTAAAACTGATTCAAAATAAAAATCTAATTATACTCAAACCTAAAGTAAATTAAACTAAAATTAAACAATTGTCAAACAATCTCATCAACAATTTCTCAGCAAAACAGTCATCAACACAGTAATTAACACAATTAGACAATTCCAAACACTTTAACTATTCAAAATCTAATGTATTGAATCTAACCAAACTTAATCAACCTAAATGCACTAAAATTAGAAAACTAAATTGAACTAACTTTTAAATCTATTCAAAATTAAAATTAAAATTCTGCTCAAACCTAAACTACATTAAACTAAAAGTAAATGAATTGGAAAAGAGTTGTTCATTGAATCTGTAATGAAGAACAACAGAAATCAGGAAAGATGTGGATGTTGTAGTAGTGAACATCAAAGTTCTTGTGGTGGCAAACGATGGTGATGGTAGACGGTGGTGATGGAAAAGCGGAGACAGAGGCATGGGAAGAAGGATAAGAAAGAAGGGGGCGACGACAGAGGGGGTGGCAATGACAGAGAGGGGGTGGCGACGGCAGTGCTGTCAGTGGCGATGGGAGGGGGCAGGGAACAGAGGTGGTGGCGGTGATGAGAGAGAGAGAGATGGTGGAGATGAAGAGAGAGTGTGTAAAATTTAAAATAGGGGATTGTTACTGTCGGTAACGGTTTAATAATCCCATCTTCTCCTGTATGAAAGAGTACATGTCACCATCCTGCCTGCCATCACCTCATCCCTTACCCTTTTCACCTGCCATGTCACCTAAAGCAAGTAAAAGTAAATAAAGTTAGAACAACATTATTATAATAAGATATGAAATAACAACAAATTGATAACATAAACATATGATAAACAAAAGATAAACGTATTTATTCAGATTCATTAGAAGACAGAGAGATAGAATTATCATCACCATCACCATCCTCGTCATCCTGATCATCTTTTTATTCAAATTTTGAAGTTGATATATTGGGAGGTCGACCATGTCAACCTCTCTTGAGGGTGAAGAAAGAATATCTGGAATTTCATTTTCAGCTATCAATCTAACAGGGTTTGATTGAAGATTTTGGAATTGCACCTCTAGCACGTCGTCATTTTCCTCAATCTAACCTTTTCTATTGGTTTGTATTTGATCACTACTCTCCAATTAGATCTAGACTTTTCGGGTATTGGATGTAGTACACTTGTCGTGCATTTTGTACTAGGTTGAATGAATCATATCTATCATACCTCCTATAAAAATTAACCTTGATTATCTTATAGACTTTGTGCATGCGAGTGCCTCAAGACCTTGTAGGATCATACCATTTATAATTGAATACCACAATCCATTTAATTAGTACACCCAGATACTCAATTTCTAAAATTTCCTTTAACAACCTAAACCAGTCACATTCACCTTGTCCAACATCTCCCATTAGAAAAACCTCCACGTTGTACGTTTGCTCTTCCTCGAACATGTTCTTTTGTGTAAAAATTCATCTCATTGACCTTCATCATAGTCTAACTAAGGCATTGTCTATTAGGTTCCCAAACCATATTACACAGGTGAGGACATGTTACACCATTTTTTGGATCATTCACATGGGATTGAAACCATTGTGAGAATTTGTACAAGTTTTCTATTCTATAAAATGCCTCAAGCAACCTCCTAATTTTATCGACTTCAGGATGATTGAGAAAAATGTGTAGGTGGACCAAGCTTAGTTCCATGAATTTCAACCACATAATTTGTCTCCTTCCCCCGAGTGTTCCAACTTAATTAAAGACAAGCAAGGTAGGTTCAAACAAACAATCGCCGCTGGAGTTAATATTACTCTCAGATCTTGTGCGACTAGATTAGACGCCAGCTCAAAGTAGTAAGAACAAAAGTAGGTTATTTCGTTCGACATATATGCCTCACACATTGACCCTTGATGCGAAGCCAAACATCGGTATAGAATTTTTCAATAAAGAATTACTTTGTCAGTAGTATAGTTCCAAACCAACAATTGACCCGTATCAAAGTTTAATTTATTTGTCAAGAATGCAAACCAATAAAAACCAAGAGTATTAGATCTTGGGTCATCTCTCAAAAGAATTACAGTGAGGTGTGTATATTATCGGCTATGAGAAAAGAGGGTTTGTAGATAAATAGACAAGAAAATAGATGACAAGAAAGTAAAGCTAACAACTAAGGGAAATATAAATGCTAAAAGACACTCTTGGTAAGGATTGAGAATCAAAGCTTCCTATCCTAGTCATTGACCGCAAACATGGCAATTACTTAGAGTTAATCCCATTTTGTCATCCCCAACATCGGGAGAAAGTCAAATAGACATAGGCAGTCTTAATCCATAGGTCTTACTCATCAATGGAAACAAGAACAACTAACAACCTTAAATCACAAATCAATATTGGACATCAACGACTCTCGTGTCACTAACTACGGCATGACAATTATAAGAGCAAACCAAATTAGTCAACCTCTAATGGTGAGGTCAACCTGGCTTAATCAATCTCAATCCATAGGTCTTACTCGTTAATGGAAACGAGATTAATTAAAATCTCTAAATTGTCAATCAACTCAGACATTAGTGACATTAAGATCACCTTAATTACTCAATTTCAAGCTAAGAGTGAAAAATCTACCCTAAAACTAAGAGAGACATTTTCACAAATACTTAAAAGGCAAAAAAGTAAAACATGGTAAAATTACAATAATAATAAAATCTAAAACTACCAAATGCAAGATAACAATAACAATAACAATAACTCAATCAAACATAAAAAAAGCATAAAACATGAATTGTATTAAATGAAATAAAAAGTAACAACAGTTCATAAAACTAAAAGCAACAAAATAGAGAAATTAACAAGATAAACTAAGAAAACTAAGATGCTAGAACAATGAAAAGTAAGAAAAACTAAATCAAAACAAGATTAAAACTTAAATCTAGGGAGAGAACTAAACTTAAAACCCTAAATTCTAGAGAGAAGAGATAGCTTCTCTCTCTAGAAATCTAACCTAAAACATGCTAAAGACTATCCTAATGTTCTCCCCTTGTTCCTCCTTGAGTTTGACTTGAAATTCTTCATAAATGAGTTGGATTGGACCCAAAAAAGCCTTGAAATTGCGACCCACGTGTTCACTTAAGTGAAATCATGTGCCTTTAGTCATGCATACGCATGAGGCAAGCGTAGCGCAAATTCGTGAAATTTCAAAACATGCGTACGCATGAGCCGTGCGTATGCATGCCCCTGAAATGCTCCAAAACTTTATTTCTTCATGGATTCTCCACTTTGCATGCTTTTTCTTCACTTCTTCAAGTCATCCTTGCCTTCTAAGCCTAAAATCACTTCAGCAAACACATCAAGGCATCAAATAGAATTAAAGTGAATTAAATTTAGCAATTTAAGGGCCTAAAAATATGTTTTTAATCTTAAGCACAATTTAGGAAGAATTCACAAAACCATGCTATTTCAGTGAATAAATACAGGATAAGTTGATAAAATCCACTCATTTCAATACAAAATAAACCATAAAATTGTGGTTTATCAACCCTTCTACCCTAGCTCTATTCTTGACCGACCTCTTATAAATACCAATTTGACATTCAAAAGGATACATCTATCTATATTATACCAGGCCACACACACGTGCTTCGTATTCCATGTGAATAAAAAGATGTTCCATGACATTAAAGAAGACAGGAGCAAAGATTCTCTCTAGCTTGCCGAGGATGATTGGGATGTTCTGTTCAATTACACAAGGATTTTCCTAAATAAAAAATAAAAACATAAATCTCTAAAAAATTGACTTAATTTTGTTAATGGCTTCCAAACTTAATCAGAAAACTCTCTTAAGGCAGCTCGGAGAAGGCATTCTATGAAAACATGACAATCATGACTTTTTATGCCACGAATCCTTCCATGATTGATATGAGAGCATCTATTGAAGTTTGATGCATAGCTATTCTATTGACATGTGTTATGTCTTTGTTCCATGTTTAATACATAACACCCTTTTGGTTTGGCCCATCTACCATCTCCTATTGACATAAAATTTAGTTCTGGATTTCTACAAAATTCTACCAAGTCCAGTATAGCTTTGGTGTTATTTTTGGTTCTATCACTATATATCATTGTGTTGATGACTTTGTCGAACACGTTCTTCTGTATATGCTTCATATCAAGACAATGACGGACGGGAAGATTCTTCTAATAAAGGAAGTCCCAAAATATACTTCTCTTAGTCCAATTATATTTGTTACAAATCTAGGAAACTGTAACTGATGGCCTGTGTCAACTATTTTCAGATAACCAATAGTCCTTGTCCACACCTCTTTACCACTCAATTTGACTGGAGGCTCCTCATGTTCCTTAGTGTTATTCTTAAATGCTGTTTAACTGCATCTATTGAGATGATCCTCAGACAAAAATATTTTGTGACAAGAAAACTAAGATTTTTTTTTCCGTATTTAAGTTGGAAAGCCTTAGTGTCTTTCATGCAAATGAGACAAGCTAATTTTTCCTGTGTCATCCAACCAGATAACATCCATAAGTAGGAAAATCATTCATTGTCCACATTAGGACAACTTTAAGTTTGAAGCTGACTTTAGATGATACATTATAAGTTAAAACCCTAGAAGACCACAACTAGTTTAACTCATCAATGAGAAGTTGAAGATATATATCTATTTTGGATTTTGGATTATTTAGACCGGGAATAACATAAGTTAGGAAGAGATAGGGATCTTCCATGCACATCTCAGGAAGAAGTTTGTAAGAGGTAATAATGACAGGTTAACATGAATAAGGAATGCTAAAGTGGATGTTTAGGACAAACTCATCAGAACAAAGACCAAGTCCTATATTTCTAGATTAAGCTATAAAACTTGGGTGTTTTTCTTTTATCAAAATGAAGCCAAGCTTCCGCATATGAAAGGTAGGTCATGGCACCGTCTATTTGATGGTTATTGAAATTCAAAGTTATGTACGGAGCAAAATTCATTGACGAATACAACCTTTGGATCCTAGAGATTAGGGGAAAATAATGCATTCTGACGAACAGACTTTTGCTAGTAAAGAAATCCACAAATAATATCTCGTTGCAAGTATAGTTTCTAAACTAACAATAATCCTTTCGTACAAAAATTTGGTTGTCACAAGTAACAAACCCCTAATAAAATTGATAACCGAAGTATTTAAACCTCGGGTCGTCTCTCAAGGAATTGCAGGGAGGTGTATTTATTATTGGTTATGGAAGATTATCTTTTTGGGGTTTTTGAATAAGGAACAAGGAAAAGTAAATTGTAAGAATTAAATTAATAACTAATAAAGCTCTTAGCAAGGTATGAAAACTGGACGTCCTATCCTAGTTATCCTTATCGATTGTGATGAGAATTGTTCCTTGCTCCCACTTAGTTAACCCTTACTAAATAAAGGAAAGTCAAGTGGACTAATCAATTTGATTCCTCAAGTCCTAGTCAACTCCTATGGAAAAACTAGCTTTAGAGGTATCCAAATCAACTAGTAATTTTCAATTAACAAGCAATAAAGGAGTTTGATAACTCAAGTGTCTCCAATTAATCAATTCAAGCCAATAATGTAAAAAGATAAATTAAAATCATAAATCTGAAATACCTCAAATTGTATTAAATAAAGAAATCAAATCTAACATGGAGTTCATAAATCAAATAGCAACATAAAGTAATCAACAAAGGGAATAAATAAACTAGAAAACTAGAACAAATAAAAGTAGAAGAGAAACTAAATTAAAGGAACATTGAACCTGGAATTGAGAAGAAGTAATCCTAAAACTAGAGAGAAATCCTAAAACCTAGATTGTTGTGAATAGTGAGAAGTCTTTGAATGAATGAATGCATTCTCCAACTCTGTAACCTCTAATCTGTGTTTTCTAGGCCGAAAGCTGGGTCAAAAACAGCTCAGAAATCGCCCCCAGCGATTTCTGATACGTCCAGCACGCGGCTCTATCATGCGTACGCATGGACAACGTGTATGCGTGGATTGAATTTTTGCCAGGTCATGCGTGTGTGTGATCCACCCGTGCGTTAGCTTTCCAACGCAACTAGAACCGCCTCAATTGGACCTCTGTAGCTGAAGTTATGGTCAGTTAAGTATGAAGAGGTCAGGCTGGACAGCTTTAGCAATTCCTTCAATTTCTTGTATTCCTTCCACTTTTGCATGCTTCCTTTCCATCCTCTAAGCCATTCCTGCCCTATAAACCTTGAAAACACTTAACACATATATCACGGCATCGAATGGTAATAAGAGGGGATTAAACATAGAAAATTTAAGGCCAAAGAAGCATGTTTTCAATCACAGCACAAAATTAGGAAGGAAAATGTAAAACCATGCAATTAGTATGAATAAGTGTGCAAAGACTTGATAAAAACCACTCAATTGAGCACAAGATAAACCATAAAATAGTGGTTTATCAATCTCCCCACACTTAAACATTAGCATGTCCTCATGCTAAGCTCAAGAGAAGCTATAAGAGAGTGAAGAAGAATGGTAAAACTTATGAAGTGCAACCTATCTATATGAATGCAACTAAATGCAATCGACCTGAGACAAAGAGAAAGAAAGGTCTATCTATATTTGATTTAGTTATTCAGTTAAACCAAATACTTCTACCTACTTGATTAAAAGTAAACAAATTCTCCAAGACAAACATAAATCATATTTCACTAATTCAAATCATACAGTAAGAGACAAGTAAACTTGTAAGAAGATAGCTCATGAAAGTAGGAAACATAGAATCAAGCATTGAACCCTCACTGGTAGTGTATATGCACTCTAATCGATCAAGTGTCTGGGGTTAATTCACTCTACTCTTCTCTAATCATGCTTTCTAAACTTTGCTCTTCATCTAACCAATCAAGAAATATTTAGTATACCAATGCAAACATCATGAGGTCTTTTCAGGGTTGTAATGGGGCTAAGGTAAAGGTGAGGATATATGTATGGCCAAGTGAGCTAAAATATGAATCTTTGACTAACATAAGCTCTTACCTAACACACACACATTCTATGTAACTCTAAAATCATGCCTAGCTACCTATAATTCCCACTTTTGTATCACATACTCATGTACCAAATTAACTTTAATTTTATCACATATGCATTGATCTTTTTTTAACTTAACATTGGGGTAATTTTGTCCCCTATTTATTTATTTATTTGAATATTTTTGGTTTTTTTTTTTTGAATCATAAAAATAAACATAACATATCAATGCACTTGTGTTTTTAATAATTTTTTTTTGTCTCAGATAAGTAGATACCCAAATTCCCAATATCTTGTCAACAAAATTCAACACTTTCTTATCAACCCAAGTTCCCACGGTTCTCCACACTTAATTGATACACAATCTCTACCTTAAGCTAACCAAAGATTCAAATCAGGTAATTAATTATTTTCCGCTTAAGGCTAGTGATGTGTTAAAATATAGAACAGATGGGATTAAAAGGCTCAAGGTGGCTACCAAAGGTGATTGAAAGGGTAGGCTATTTGGGATAAGCGAGGTAATAACAAATAATGGCCTCAATCATATGCAAGCATGTAAATAAACTAAACAATGGACATATAGAATGGAAAAAAATATAGATTGCAGTCATAGAGAAGAAAACACACAAGAATAAAATATTATGGTTAAATAATGTAACCATGTAATTAAGCTCAAAATCTCACAGGTTGTGTGTTCTTAGCTATAATTCATGTTCCAATTTACAATCTTCAAGCAAGTTTTTCACAAAAGTTTTCAATTTAAATTAGTGAAATACTATAAAAAGATCTTGAAAAAGAAACTCATTACTTTAATCAAGTAGTGGTAAAATATGCACAAAATCAAACAAACATGCAATCAAACATGCAAATGTAACAATGAACTAACAAAGAAAATAAGACATTGGTGTTGAGAAGAAAAAAACTAACCCACGGAAGTCGGTGTCAACCTCCCCACACTTAAAGATTGCACCGTCCTCGGTGCATGCTAAGATGTGCAAGTGGACGGGCTGCTACAACTGATGTTTTTCTCCAAAGATTATGTAGATGGACTTATTCATCGCCCCATGTAAAAGTTTTTCCTTTCCCCTTCTCGGTGGCCATTCTGAAAGAAGAGGAAAAAGAAGAAAAGTAACCCAGAAATAAAGATAAGAAAATAAATAAAGTATGGGTGGATTACTGCCAAATAATGAGGGTCTCAATTACATGGTAGCTACAACATGCAAGTGAGAAAACAATATGTGCAATTGGCATATCAATAGTGCAAAAAAAAATTGCAACAAAGGAGAAGGATGTGGGTAATGAAAGACAGTGTAAGTTCATGTAAATGCAAAAGGAATACATAAAAGATTGGCATTGATTTAAGTAATATTACCCAACAGTGTAGAACAAGTCACTAAGCACCAAAATAATACCAGAAAAGATACAACAGTTGAATAAGAACATTTAACACCAATGAAAAAATAATAAACTTAGAAAAGAAAATAAAAATGAAAGTATGCAAATGAATTAAGTAAAATAGAATGAAAGTGAAGAAGGATGAGAAGTTAAAGAGATGAAGAAGAAGAAAGTAAGAAAGGAGGAAGAAAGAAGGAGAGAAGATAGAAGAAAAGAGAAGGGAATGAAAAACGGGACGCGACACGCGCACGCCTGTCAAGCATGAGTGTGAAAACGGAAACGGCCATGCGACGCGTAAGCGGCGCCCACGCGTACGCGTGGGTGGTCTGAAAGCAAAAGGACGCGCACGCGTCAGGGACGCGTACGTGTGGGTGATTTTGTGGCTCTAGCACAGTACCAGCCCCAGACTATCACAACTCTCTGTTCAGTTTCCTTATTACGCCGATTTTTCATTCCAGGCGCACGCGTCAGGGACGCTTACACGTGGATTGATGAAAACGAAGGGGACGCATACGCGTGCAGCACGCATACGCGTGGGTTGGCTTGTGCGCCAAGCACGCCTCCTGCGTCGTTCCAGTAGAACTTTCTGCCTAGTTGCGCATACACATACGACGCGTGCGCGTCATAGACACTTGCGCGTCGATCTCCTTTTTTTTATGCAGTATGCAGAATGCATAATGTAGATGCTGATGCAGACATTATGAATGAACACTAAGAAAAATAGAATAAAATAAAACTAAGAATAAAACAAAACAAAATAAAACTAAGACTGAAAAAGAACGATCATACCATGGTGGGTTGTCTCCCACCTAGCACTTTTAGTTAGAGTCCTTAAGTTGGACATTTGGCGAGCTCCTTGTCATGGAAGCTTGTGCTTGAACTCATCCAGGAATTCCCACCAGTGTTTGTAATTCCAAAAACCTCCGGGATCCCACACTAGTTGCATAAAGCCTTCAAGCAAGTTAAAGAAAGTGACAAGACCCCATGAGTGTTGATTGCCATAATGACTTCCGGGGTCCCAAACCTTGCTTTTGCACCCGTCTTCTTGTTGATCATCATTTTTCCACTTGGGTGGTGAGCAATTGAAATTCTCACTGAGACATCCAAACAACTTTCTAGACCCATTCAATTGAGAATTATACCAACCCTTGTACTTCAACTTTAAGTATGCAACCATATTGAAACTTGCACGAAAATTCCTACCACTGACCATCTCCCTCTTACTCTTATAGCCACAAAGAGCTCTAAGTTGCCTATCCGTCTAAAGCAAAGCATACTCAAGTGGGTTAATTAAGCTTAGAGATGAAAGATTTACCTACTTGAATGAAGTAATGGATGGTGTTGGCTTTGGGGGAGAGGTCTCCAACAACTTTGGCAAGGTGATTTCTAGCTCCATTCCCTTGAGCTCTTCCTTGACAACTTTCACCTCTTTGCAAGCTTCTTCAATTTTAACCTCTTCCTCTTGGTAGCTTTCTTCCAATTCAATCTCTTCTTCATTACTTACCAATGGCATTGGAGGTTGTGCTTCTTCTTTTTTAATCTCCATCTCTTGATCAACCTCAACAAAGTCTTCAACCATGATATGTGTCGGAGGTTGTACACCCTCCTCAATATCAACATCAAACACCTTGGAAGGATGCTCTATGACTGGACTTTCCCATAGAGGTTTCGCATCTCCTAGATCTTCAACTACTTCCACCTCTTCTCTGGCAAGTGTAGCTTCTTCCAATTGTTCTAATACAAAATCATGCCTCTCACTGTCCACCGGAGTTTCTGGTGTCTACTTCCTGCTACGTTCTTCATTAGATTCTCCACATGAAGCCATGGGGTTCCTTGAGTGTCCAAATGTTGGGAAGTTAATCGGTTTATCGCTCGCTCCAATTGATGAATGGATGCATGGAATTTATCCACTGTTTCCTTGAGACAATCCCTTGACTCTTGTTCCGCACGGATTGTATGATTAGGATCATATGGCTCTTGGGTTGATGGATATGGATATGGACATGGTGTATATGGAGGTGGTGGTTCTTGGGCGTAATTGGGTCAGAATTGGGGTGGTCCCATATATGGTTCATATGGCTCATAAGGTGGTTGGTATGGTGGATAAGGGTTAGGGTCATACGGAGGTGAATGGTTGTAGGGGGTTGTGAGTATAGCGGTTCAGAGTTATGTTGAGGAGGTGGTTCATAAGCATATGGTGGGGCTTGTTGGTAACTACAAGGGGGTCCACCATATCCATTATCTTGGTACACACCTCAGAATGGCTCTTGACCATGGTAATTTAGTGGAGGTTAGTTGTCACGAAAGGGTCTTCCATAACCATTGTCTTGGGATGCATCGTAGAATGGTCATTGCCCATGGCACATTGGAGGAGGTTGTTGCCGAAAGGGTTGATCAAATCCTCGTGGCTCCTCCCATCTTTGATTATTTCGACCTTGATGCCTGTTCTCATTGTGGCGTCCATTCCCTGCAACATAATTTGAACTAAACTCATAGCGAAAGGGGTGAGAATTCATAGTAGCAAGTAAAAACAAAAACTAATAAAAATTAATGAAAATAAACTCCTAAAACTAGAAATACTAACAAAGAAATGAAAAAGAAAATATTTACAATAACCAATAATAAGGCACACGTTTGCAACTCCTCGACAACGGCGCCATTTTGACGAACGGACTTTTGCTAGTAAAGAAATCCACAAATAATATCTCGTTGCAAGTATAGTTTCGAAACTAACAATAATCCTTTCGTACAAAAATTTGGTTGTCACAAGTAACAAACCCCTAATAAAATTGATAACCGAAGAATTTAAACCTCGGGTCGTCTCTCAAGGAATTGTAGGGAGGTGTATTTATTATTGGTTATGGAAGATTATCTTTTTGGGGTTTTTTGAATAAGGAACAAGGAAAAGTAAATTGTAAGAATTAAATTAATAACTAATAAAGCTCTTAGCAAGGTATGAAAACTGGACGTCCTATCCTAGTTATCCTTATCGATTGTGATGAGAATTGTTCCTTGCTCCCACTTAGTTAACCCTTACTAAATAAAGGAAAGTCAAGTGGACTAATCAATTTGATTCCTCAAGTCCTAGTCAACTCCTATGGAAAGACTAGCTTTAGAGGTATCCAAATCAACCAGAAATTTTTAATTAACAAGCAATAAAGGAGTTTGATAACTCAAGTATCTCCAATTAATTAATTTAAGCCAATAATGTAAAAAGCTAAATTAAAATCATAAATCTGAAATACCTCAAATTGTATTAAATAAAGAAATCAAATCTAACATGGAGTTCATAAACCAAATAGCAACATAAAGTAATCAACAAAGGGAATAAATAAACTAGAAAGCTAGAACAAATAAAAGTAGAAGAGAAACTAAATTAAAGGAACATTGAACCTGGAATTGAGAAGAAGTAATCATAAAACTAGAGAGAAATCCTAAAACCTAGATTATTATGAATAGTGAGAATTCTACATTATTATGAATAGTGAGAATAGTGAGAATTCTCTGAATGAATGAATGCATTCCCCCACTCTGTAGCCTCTAATCTGTGTTTTCTGGGCCGAATGAATGCGTACTACATCTGTCACGCGTACGCGTGGATTGAATTTTTTCCAAGTCACGCGTTCCACGCGTGCGCGTTTCCTAACAGCATAACAACTATGGAAAATTATATATCATTTCGAAGCCCCGGATGTTAGCTTTCCAACGCAACTAGAACCGCTTAATTTGGATCTCTGTAGCTCAAGTTATGGTCAGTTAAGTACAAAGAGGTCAGGCTAGACAGCTTTAGCAATTCCTTCAATTTCTTGTATTCCTTCCACTTTTGCATGCTTCTTTTCTATCCTCTAAGCCATTCCTACCCTATAAACCTTAAAAACACTTAACACACATATCACGGCATCGAATAGTAATAAGAGGGGATTAAACATAGCAAATTTAAGGCCAAAGAAGCATGTTTTCAATTAAAGCACAAAATTAGGAAGAAAAATGTAAAACCATGTAATTCGTATGAATAAGTGTGCAAAAACTTGATAAAAACCACTCAATTGAGCACAAGATAAACCATAAAATATTGGTTTATCACATTCTTTTGTATGGGACCTTCTTAGTACGTTTCTTTAGGTCAAATCTAGGAAAATTATAGAATTTGTACTCGGTTAGTCCCTCGTCATCCTTGTAATATATCATATAACCATTAAGGCAATAATCTATCTTAATGGCCTTTAACCAAAATTGCAAAATAATCTTCTTGGCTTCGTAGTAGTTCCATAGAATATCACTCGGATCCTCCACAACGTCCCTGACTAACGTATCCACTTGGTCAAACAAGTATTGTTAGTGGTTATTTTCAGACTTAGTGCCTAACATTCTAGTTTCGATTGACAATTGTGAATGAACAGATCCTTCCCATGAACGCCTACCCACAGATTCTAGCATTCGATAAAATGTATGCACTCTAGATTATGTTCTTCCTCATCTGTTACCACAATATTAGGTTATTGGAAGACATCGACTACCATTGATTCATACCTAGCAACATTATCCTCTGAGAAAATCACACTTGGTACATCATCATCATGAATATATCCATCTACACCAAAGCTACTTCCAACTTCTTGGTTATCTTCTCCGTGTTGTACTCGAACACAATAGTTTAGCATAAATTTTCTCTTCAACAAATTATACCTGACATCTTCAATCATCTTAAACTTAGCACATAACGTTTACTCAACCTTAGGTGATCATCAAACAACAAACAAGTGTTTAAGAATTCGTCTAAACTCTTGACAAAAGAAAGTTTCAAGTCCCTACTTGGAGAGACTCTATCATACTTCCAAGAGCATTTCAGCGATTAACTCTTAACTCATAAAAGTTTTATTAATTAAATATTTCAAATTTTCTAAAATATTTTGATAGAGTCTCCCCTATAATTAGGACACTCCAAACTTTCCAATTACTAACCTCATTTGTGTATTTTATAAATTCAATGAAGTATAACAACATAAATAATCAACATGAAAAAACATTTACTTTATTAATCCTAGAGATTCTAATCACTTTATGTCCCACAAACAAGTATGGAGCAAACACAAACAAACTTCATAGTAAACAAACCGAAAGGATCTCTACGCCCTCACACATAACCATTTTGCCTTTCCAACACTACAAATTTATCCTAAGGATCAAATCTCTATCCTAAATGTGCATAATTGGCAAAAATAGTTTTTTTTTTTCAAGTTAAAATTTCTTTCCACTTGCATTAAATTATTTACAATTTTTAAATACAAAATTTAGAAAGTTTAATAATAATTAAAACATAATAAATTATAATAAAGATAAACTTAATTGGGCAAATTATCTACGGAATTCGTAAAAAAAGCACTAGTATGAAAATTTCCGCTGCGACAGCAAACTCAGTCTACAAATATCGCTAAAAACCTACAAGTTACAATCAAGTTAGGCACCATATTTATGGAGATAAAAACTAAGAGCACTCAAAATAAAATAACACAACGAAAAATTAAACTGATTAAATTGAAGACAAACTAATCAAGAATACAATGACAGTGTCAGAATTTTGAATAAAGCTCTGACAACGAAGAAATCATAGAAAGAACTATTGGTGAGGGAGAGAGAGGGTGTTTTTAAAGAGAGAGAGAGAGATTTGTTGAGATGAGGAAAGAGGAGGGAGGCACACCGTTTTAAGTTCAAGTTTCATGTTTATCGGTAACTTGGTCTTTGGTAATATTGGATCACGCGCCAAAATGAAAAATTTCAAATGACAAATTTACCAATGGTCAAGTTGTTAGTAATTTATTAACGTTATAAAAAAATTAAAAATAAATTAATAAAATTGGTTTCTATTACCGATGCTTAGACGTCGATAAACGATGACGTTAGATTAATTTATTAATAAAAATAAATTATATTAAATAATTTATTTTTATTTTATTGACGGCTTAGATGTCAAAAATAATTATTTCTTATAATAAAATAGCGACAATACGATCGTCTGTAATGAGTGGTATCGATAATATAGACGTGTGCCACTTGGCATCAAGGTGGCGCAAAACTTTACTGATGGCCATGATGAACCACTATTTTATGGTTTATCTTATGCTCAATTGAGTGAATTTTATCAATCTTTCATACACTTATCCATACAAAATGCATGGTTTTACAATTTCCTTCTTGATTTTGTGTTATGATTGAAAACATGCTTCGTGCTCTTAAATTTCCTATGTTTAATCCTCTCTTATTACCATTCGATGCCGTGATATGTGTGTTAAGTGATTTCAGGGTTTATAGGGCAGGAATGGCTTAGAGGATGGAAAGGAAGCATGCAAAAGTGGAAGGAATACAAGAAGTTGAAGAAATTTTTCAGCCTGACCTCTTCGCACTCAAACGGTCATAACTTGAGCTATAAAGGTCTAAATGAGGCGGTCCTAGTTGCGTTGGAAAGCTAACATCCGAGACTTCGAAATGATATATAATTTTCTATAATTTTCCTGAGGATAGACGATGCGGACACGTGCATCACGCGCAAGCGTTGCATCTGCGAAAATCAGCGTGACAGAATTCGCAATCAGCGATTTCTGGCTGTTTCTGGCCCAGTTCTCGACCCAGAAAACACATATTAGAGGCTATAAAGTGGGGGAATGCATTCATTCAACAAAATCACAACAGAGACAACATATACAACATTCATATTCACAATTTTAGAATTTAGATGTAGTTTTCTAGAGAGAGAGGCTCTCTTCTCTCTCTTAGGATTTAGGATTAGGATTAGGATTTAGGATTTCTATTATGATTAGGCTACTTTTTTTCATTCCAGGTTCAATATTCCTTTAATTTATGTTTCTTTTCTACTTTTAGATACTCTAATGCTTTTATTTGTTAATTACTTATGTTGCCAAATTGGCTTATGAACTTCATGTTAGAGTTGATTTCTTTATTTAATATAATTTGAGGTATTTCAGATTTATGATTTCTTTCTTTAATTTATGTTATTGATGCTTCTAATTAATCCAAATTATTTTCATTAGAGTAGATTTTCTTTCCTTTTGGCTTTGGTTGAGTAATTGGTGACACTTGAGTTATCAAACTCAGCAGTTGATTGAAAATTGGGATTGCTTATTGATTTGGATCCCTCTAAAGCTAGTTTTTCCATAGGAGTTGACTAGGACTTGAGGAATCAAGTTAATTAGTCCACTTGACTTTGCTTTATTTAATAAGGGTTGACTAAGTGGGAGCAAAATCCAATTCTCATCACACCTGATAAGGATAACTAGGATATGATTTCCAGTTCTCATACCTTGCCAAGAGATTTTCTAATTATTAATTTATTTTTCTTGTCATTTAAATTACTTGTTCCTTATTTTAAAAACCCAAAACAAAATATACTTTTTCCATAACCAATAATAAATCATACCTCCCTGCAATTCCTTGAGAGACGACCCGAGGTTTCAATACTTCGGTTATCAATTTTATTGGGTTTGCTTAAGTGACAAACAAGTTTTTGTAGGAAAGAATTTTCTGTTGGTTTAGAAACTATACTTACAACGTAATAATTCTTATAAAATTCTTTACCGGTAGAGAATCTAATCGTTCAGGCCACCGATGGCGTAGCTTTCGAAAAATTTAATACCTAAAAAACGCCGTCAACAATTTAATCGTAACGATGAAGGGTGTGTTTGGCAAACGCGTTGGTGAAGAAAGAAGTGCGTTTGAGCTTCTTGAAAGTTTTACTTTTATGTTTGGCAATTTTTTTCTTTCTAAATGCAGAAACGATTCTGCCTCTAAACCCACGTTGAGAAGAAGCTAAAATTTGTAGCTTCTGCGTTTCACGTTCATGGTTGCTGATTACCTTTAGAAAATTAGGTGAAAAATTTTTTTCTTTTTTACCAGCCTTACCCTTCATTTTTAGTTCTCTGTAGTTCTTTCTACTTTTTCATAGTTCTTCCTTCTATTTTTTTCATCAAAATTGTTTAGATTTGTTTCAATCACTAGTAAATTGAATATTTTAATTTTTTTATTATTTTTAGTACTCATTTTCATATTTTAATTTTTAATGTTACGATTTCTGATGTTATGTTTTTATGAGTTTTTTTTATCATTTTCTATACTATTTTTTATATGTATATTTTTTATGAATTTTTTTTATTTTTGTTTGACTTTGTTTATATAATTTTTTATTTACTTTATTGTATTTTTTTATTCATATGACAAATATTGTTGATTTTTTTATTTTTTGTAGTGCTATAATTTTTCAGGTATTTTTATTAATTTTTATGATTTTTTAATTATTTTTTGTTCATATAAATTCTTTTTTTTCTATCTTTTACTACATTGTATTTATGTTGTATATAAATTTTTTTATTTTTTATTTATTTTATTCATATGAATTTTATTTAGTTTTTATGGTGTATTTTTGTTTATATGATATATGTTGTTGGTTTTATGAAATTTTTATTATTTTTTATTTGTATGATTTTTTTTCTATTCTTTGATGTACTCTATCTTTGTTTTATATTAATTTTTTTATTTTGTATTTTGACTTTGTAAAATTTGTAATTGCAATTATTATATACTACGTTTATTATCAAAATTTTGTATAATATAAACTAGGATCCTATAAAAAAGGACAAAATAAATAAAAAATTAATTATAAGTAATAATAGAGTCATAAATAATAAAAATTTATAGTCCAAAATAATACTAAATTAAAGGATACGGGTAATATTAAAAAAATTATAGAATATTTTTTTGTTTAACATTATAAAATTTATAGTATTCTCTTTTATATTTTTTTATTATATTTATTTATTTATATAATCAATATTTTTTATATTATTTTTGTTAGGTTCTGTTTTTGCATGTATGTAAAAAAAATAATTTAAATTGATGTCTCTTTTAGTAATTTTTCATCTAAAAGTGATTTTGTATAGTATAATCCAAATAACATCTATTTTACTATAATCAATTTTAATACAAATATTGCCAAACATAAATCACGTTAACTCAAACTTACTTTTCATCAAAATCAATGTTAAAAATTAATTTTATGCAAACTCACTTTTACAAACTGAAATCCAAACACACACGAAGTCCCTATTTAGTAACTTGGCCGCATGATACGCCGTCGGTAACACACACCTTTATAGTAGTTGACATCTCTATCCTATTGATTCAAGTCTATATCCTAAGGTGCAAGCTATGGTGGCTTTGGTGACTACGGCAACTTAAAAGGTGTTGCTAAAATCAAAATACTTTTTTACTATTTTGCAATGTTTTCTAATTTAAAAATTTTAAAAAAAAACTTTTATCAAAATAAAAAAAAAGAGTTAATAGTCAAATTCGTCTTTGAAAGATCACTCATTCTTTAAATTAGTACTTAAAATATTTTTTTAGTCATATTAGTTCTTAAAAGATAAAATGTAAGTCAAATTGGTCCTTCTGTTAGTTAGATGATAATGACATGATGATGTGTCACAAGATAATTGGTTGACGTGTCAGGTCAGTGACACCTAACATGCCACGTGTCACTTGACGTGTAAAAAAGTTATTTATAATCAAAATAGTCCCTGAAAGTTTAGACGTAAGTCATTTTCATCCTTAAAATTTTAAAAATTAATCAAATTAGTCCTTATACAAATTTCTTTTATATTTTCTTCATAATATTAAATTCGAAGTATTTTTTGATAGTACTAATTTTAATATTATTTTTTAAACCTTAATAAATAAAATTTTTTTTACATAAAATAATAAAAATAATTAAATTATTATAAAGTTATTTTGTCATTTGTATTTAAATTTTATATTTTTAAATTGTAATTTTTATGACATTTTTTTTATTTAAATGAGTTTATCAAATTATTATTGATTATATATTAAAAAATTTAATATTTTAAGTTTATTATTTTTTTAAAATAACTATTATATTTATTTAGTGAGATATAAAAGATTAAAATATTTAAAATAACTATTATATTTATTTAGTAAAATATATAAAAGATTAAAATATTTAAAATAACTACTATATTTATTTAGTGAAATTTAAAATATTAAAAATCTAATTTTTTAATATTTTAAAATAACTACTATATTTATTTAGTGAAATTCAAAATATTAACACTATATTTTGGATTTCACTAAATAAATATAGTAGTTATTTTAAATATTTTAATCTTTTATATCTCACTCTATATATATTAAAAATATTAAGATTCAATTATTGAGTTCTACTATATATATTAAATAATAATAAAAATGATCATTTTAAAAATTTAAAAGATTTAAATTTTAAAATAAATATTATATTATATAGTAAGATTTAAAATATTAAATTTTTAAATATATAATCAACAATAATTTAATAAATTCGATTAAATAAAAAAATTTTGCTATAAAAAAATTACAATTTGAAAATATAAAATTTAAAATACAAATGACAAAATAAATTTATAATAATTTAAATTATTTTTATTATTTTATGTAAAAAAATTTATTTATTAAGGAATAATATTAAAATTAGTACTATAAAAAATACTTCAAATTTAATATTATGAAAAAAAAATTATATAAGGACTAATTTGATTAATTTTTAAAATTTGAAGGATGAAAATGACTTACGTCTAAACTTTCAGGGACTATTTTGAATAAATAACTTTTTTACACGTCAAGTGACACGTGACATGCTAGGTGTCACTGACCTGACACGTCAACCAATCATATTATGACACGTGGCATTAACCTACCACGTCATCAGCCGTTATCATCTAACTAACGGAAGGACCAATTCAACTTATGTTTTATCTTTTAAGGACTAATATGACTAAAAAAATCTTTTAAGAACTAATTTAAAAAATATGTGATCTTTCATGGATGACTTTAACTTTTAACTCTAATAAAAAAAATGTGATTTAATTTTAAGAACACTTGTATAGCCATCACAGCCACCATAACTATAAAAACCATAGACTATCATATTTTAAACATGTAATAATTCACAAAATATTTTTTTATTTATAAATAAGTTACACCATAATTATATTAATTCAATATTTAAATAGTGTTTGATAACTTGAAAATTAGTTCATTTTAAAATGTATACCTACCGGCAAAAAATATAGAAAACTCATTTAACTTTAAATCCACAATCGCACAACTATATTAGTAGTAGCAACAACAGCAACCTCCAATAAAAAAACATTGTTAAAAAAATAATATAAAACTCAAAAATAAAAGCGCTACTTAGAAACATATGAAAACCTAAACAAGTACAATGGAAAGGATACTCACTAAGAACACAATGTTGATCATGGAACGAGGAATGAACCTTTCACCGAAGGAAAATCCGCACCGGAACTCAACGATCCTGAGAGAAAGATACAGATTATAGAGAGAAAGGGTATTCTGAGATAAGGAGAAAGAAGGAGACTAACATTTTATTTTTTACATTTTTTTTATTGATAACCAAGTTGTCAATAAATTAAAATTACTGATGCAAACAAAAAAAAAAATTGTGTTTCATTAAATGTCCTTTACTGACGGTTGGGTGTCGGTAAAATTCAACGACACAAAATTTTAATTTTTTTATTAATTCAATTTATTAACGGTATGGCTGTCGGTAATTGTAATTTTAAAGTATAAATATTAATTCATAGATACACTACAAGAAATTCATCCAATACCATCGGATTTACTGTCAGAATAAATCTGATGATATAAATCTCACCAGTAATTGTTTATCGACAGATTTTTTCGTCTGCCACTAATTACCGTCAGAAATTTTTGCCAGTAAATTTGCGGGTAAACTTAAATTTTAATTTTTTTAAATAATTGTTTAAAAATTCAGTTTATAATTTTAAATTCAATAATTTCTAAACTAATAAGTTAGAAAATACAATACTAACTAATTCAGAAAACAATTAACTCAAAGAAATAGAAAATTAACAATAAACAAAAAGTCAATAATTAACTTAGAAAATAAACAAGTTAAGGTTAACTCAAAGAATTAACAATAATTAACTAATTAACTCAGAAAATAATTAATTCAAACAACACCAGAATAGAAATCAAAACAATGCAGTTGGAGATCTTACACTTGCAGATTCATTTGGAAGAGCAATACCAGGTCCTATTGTTCCTTCTGTGTCGCTAATGTCACTACAAGAAAATCATCCTTTTGCCACGCTTTTAAAGCGTGCCGAAAAGTGCATAAAATCTTTGAAATAGCTTTTCGCCACGCTTTTTGAGCTATCGACACGCTTTCGAAAAGATCACATCTACAAGTATGCCAGTTGCTCTATTGTCACGCTTTATTTTTTGCCACGTTTTCAGCTATTGGCACCCTTAAAAGCATGGCCTATGTAAACCTATAGCCACGCTTTTAAAGTATACTGAAAAGTGGACACACAACCACGCTTTTAGAAACGTGCCTATTGGGTTGATTTTGGCTACGCTTCGAAAGCATAAAAATAGGGAAAGATATGGCTACGCTTTTTAAGCGTGCCAGTAGAAAAAGATATGGCTATGCTTAATAACCGTGGTTGTTGATGACTACAAGAAGAAATAGCTACGCTTAAAAAGCGTGCCAATAGAGTACAATGAGTTCTATACAAATTTTGTTGTATTATTGACTTACACAGCATTTATATATCATATTCTTAAAATATTTTAGCTAAAAAATGTTTATAGAATAAATGAAATGTACAACAAGATTTAAGTAATAATCTAATAATAATCTCTTGAAATTAAACTCAGTATCTTGACATCTCAGCACTATATTTGTCCTTTACAAAAGTCAATTATGTGTTTTTAGTGTAGGGGATAAAATTGGCTTTTTTGGAGTAAGGAGCTATTGGCTCCTCAGTATGGACAAAAATGAACCATACAAGTTAACTTTAATTAAAGAATGAGATTAAATCACTAAATGCCTAATTAATGAGCTTGGGTTAGCTGATGAATTGCGTAGTCTCAATGAGATAAAATTCTTGGAATAGCTATCTTTCAAACTTAGTAAGCTGAAATTATTCATACAAGAATATAGCAACAATAATAAAAATAATAAGCATAATAAGATAAGAGTAATAATAAATGTGTATTTGTTATTCCTATGATGGGCGGGCAATTTTGCAGTCAGCATTGCTGTGGGAGGCCTAACAAGTTCACGAGTGTATTTAATCACCTAGAGAGAGGACAGAATATCAAATATGTTATAACGAGATAGGACAGCTTCATTGCTATGAATGTATATTACTATGCTTTAGGCCAATAATGGGAAGCAAATACATAATGACGTTTCTAATATATATAATCTATATAATACAAGAGTTAGAGTTGCATAAAAAAATTTTGGAGGTCATACCATCATCCTGTATTTGTCACACTGTAGAAACAGATTGGTCTCGTACTCCTTACAACATAAATAATTCCCATTAGCAAGCAAGACATAAAACCAAATGATAAATATACAAGCAATAAAGTAACATGTTTTATTTCCTTGAATGAACTGGGTCACAAAAGAAATGATAAATTAAAAAGGGAAAACGTTAAATAGAATGCTTCGGAGGATTAAAGATGTGTGTGTTTGCGTGTGTGTATTTGAGAGAGAGAGAGAGAGAGTGTGTGTATTTGAGAGAGAGAGAGAGAGAGAGATTTATTTATCAAGATCAAACCAATTATCTATCCTTTTCAGAACCATCCTATTCTAATTTATTTATCCTTTGGTATATTCAGTTCCAACAAGCTGATGGTGTACGGTCGTTGAACTGTATCAAACATTTGATGTTATATTAACACAAGTAATAAGCAAAAAAGCTCCCTTTATACTATTTTTTACATGAAAAAATACGAGTTGAATAGTAAGGTCAAGACAACTAAGGAATTCAATAATGATCAAACAAACACAATTTTCTGCCATAAAAGAAGGCAGACTGTATGCCACCACAGATCACAGTATTTTGTCAACCAAAACAGAAAACATAAAAATAATTAAAGAGGACATAAATTTTTTTTCTATATAAGGAAGTAAAAGAACATCAAATATTAGTGTAGACAAATGTATCCAGGAGAAAAGTCATTCCTTAGAGTAGAATTTACTTGTTTATTTCACACTGCTGTTCAGTTATCCTTCTCATAATATTGCATACTAAATTTACAAATAAACTTAAAAAAATTGAAAATCCTAGTGCTGGAATAATTAAAAATAACATAAATTAGAATCATAACAACAAATTATGATAAATAAACAGAATTAAAAAAATAAGAAACTCTAAGGCTTAAAATTTAAAAATAGAATTTAAAGTTTAGAATAAATAAGGGATCACAACAAAAAATGAACAGATCATACCTGAGGTTGAGGCTCCATTAGAAAATGCAACGACAGAGGCAGAAAGACTAAGAATGACGTCATTGAGAAGGACGAGCCTGTTGAGATCGACGGTGTGGAGAATAACGACACTGAGAAACACAGTTGCTGGACGACATGAGGCTTCAAAAGAAATGGTGGTTGCTAGACATTTAGACGGTGATAGCAAAGAGGAGTAGAGGACTATGAGTTTGTGACTGAGAGTGGGAGGGGGAATGAGCGTGGTAGTGAGAGGGGAGGAGAGTGGCGGACGACGGTGACAGGAGAGGTAGGAGAGAATCTAAAATTTGGGTTTCAATTTTGAAAGGAGAGCGAGTGACGGAAAAGGTTAGGGAATTAGGGTTATATATATATATATATATATATATATATATATATATATATATATATATATATATATATATATATATATATATATATAAGGAACGAAATGGGTACGCTTTTAAAAAGTAACGAAAACAAAAAAATTCACGCTTCAAAAGCGTGCTTATTGATCCTTTTAGGCTATGCTTTTGAAGCGTGGCAATAAAAAATGTTGTGACAAGACATTAAAAATGTCAACACACCGTAACTCTATTGGCACGCTTTAAAAGCGTGTGTGTTGCTCTCTTTGGCCATGCTTTTGAAGCGTGGCAAAAAATCATGGCCAAATCTCTAATCAATCACCACCCTCATAAAAGCGTGGCCATTGACCCCTTTGGCTATGCTTTTGAAGCGTGGCAAGAAAAAATATGGTCAAATCTCTAATCAATCGCCACCCTTATAAAAGCGTGCCGTCGATCTCTTTTGGCCACACTTTTAAAGCGTGGCAAAAAAAGTGTGGCAACAGACTTTTTTTCTTGTAGTGGATTCTCACTTGGACTGAAATCAAATAGTATAATTATCAAAGAATTTAAAAACATAATTAAAAATCAAAATAATAAATACAGAATTTCAAATATAAAATCATCAAAACAAAATTAAAAATCAGAATCATAAATAAAATTTCAAACCGGAATCATTAAAACATATTTAAAAAAATCCTAAATCATCACTAACAATTTCAAAAAAATAGTAGAAGCCATCAGTGAAGAAATAGAAGAGCAATAATCAACAACAATCAGGAACCAACTTAACACGGAGGCTCCATTCTTGAGGACGACAACGTGGAGGGAGGTCTTACTATGTGTGGAGGACAACCTTATCTGGTGCGTGGTGTTGCTATGTGTGGAGGACAACGGCGTCTGGTTCGTGCTGCTGATGTGCGTGGAGGCCGACGGCGACTGTTGGTGCATGGAAGACAACCGCAACTGCTGGTACGTGGAGGAGGAAAGAGAGAGAAGTGCTTCGAGAATGAGGGAGGGAGAGGAAAGGGTTGCGCTACCACAGGACGCGAGTCAGGGTGCTGTGCGGCAATGTCGATAGCGAAAAAAGGGAGGAACTTCATCGCTGTGAAAGGCTGAGAGAAGGAGAGGTGATTCGGCGCTGGGAGAATGGGAGTGGACGTGTTTCGGCACTGTGAAGAGTGAGAATGAAGAGAGAGAGGACGATTAGAGAGGGAGAGCGAGTCTTTCAAAATGAGGGGAGAGGGCGCGTTGTTCCAATTTAAGGCAAATTTACTGTTGGATATTCTGGCGGATAAATCTGATGGTAATGCATTCTGATTTTTCTTTTTTTCTCTTCAAATATTACTAGCGAATTTACCGTCGAAAATCTGAATCCAACGGTAGCTTTTTTACCTGACAAATTTATTGTCAAATCCGCCGATGAAACTGCCGCTGACGTTTGATGCTAAATCTGACGATATTCAGCATTTTTCTTGTAGTGATAGTTTACTGATGGCTATGATGTTGGTAACATTATTAAGTTAATAAAAGATAAAAAAAATTAAACTTGTTGCCAACTTCATGGATGTTAGTAACTTGAAGTTCAAAAATAAAAGAGTTATTTATTCGTTAATGTGTTCTGACACTTTGGCTGTCGATGGAGTTATACGTCATCAACACCTTAACCACCAGTAATTATAATTACAAAAGAATTATTTGTTTGTAAATCTCTTACCAATGACGCTGAAGTCTATGGTAAACTTAGGGATGGAATGGTCATCACAACAGTCTCAAATTATATTGGCGCTAATACATGTCATTTACTGACAGTCCAGTCATCTAGATAAGTCATGCATGCATCAATAATTGTAATAGAAGTGGCTTCTATGAGGTTGGAGTGAGAGATTGAAATGGTGGAAAAAATTGTAGTGTGAAGTAGGTGGGAGTATTTTCGATATGGGAATTGGTGGTGCTGTGCACTACAAGAAAAATACCCATTCAACCACACTTTTTTTAAGCTACATTTGAAAAGCGTAGCCTATTCTATGAATAGGCTACGCTTTTCTCCGTGTTGCCTTTTTATAAGAGAAAAGGATACACAATTGTGGCATCATTTAAAAAGTGTAGCCTTAGGTATTATAGAAATCACTTATAAAGCGTAGCCGTAGGTTGATATCTATAAGTTCACTTTTCGTATCAAAGAAGACGCTTTTAGAGAGTAGCCTATTTATTAAGTTTTGAGTGCATTTTAAAAGTGATGCCTAATGTATCTAGAGCCAAAAACTTGACCTTGACCTTGGTGAATTTTTTCCCTCTTAACTCTTTCTTGTAAACTCGCACACTCAGCTCACATTTTTTCCCTCTTAACTTAGTAAAATTTTGACCCATTCCCTCCAAAGCTTGTCATCACCCTTTCAGAGGAGAAAACCCTCCAAAGCATGAAGAAAATCCAGAGAAGATCGAAAACCCTCACCATCCATCGCGAAGATACTTAGCCAAATCGCAAATGAAACGTAACATTGATCACCCTTGTAAGCTTTTCCCATCTTCTTCGCGCCACTCATCACCCCAAATCAGAGAAAGGGTCCGCCATCACCACACCACTCACAGCGTCACCACTCACCTCCAAGAAGACTCTGCACTCACTCATCTTCACCACTCACCACGCCGTCACTCATCTTCACCGCACCGTCGCTTCTCTTCGTTGTGCGCTCACATCAGGAAGACGCTGTGCTCAACTGAAAGCCTCTCTTCATTTGCTCACCATCGTCGAGAAGGTATGCATCTACCTTCATTTGGTTTCTGAAATTTGAGAATGTAGGGTTCCGATTTTAGGGTTTCAATTTGGGGGTTTGGTACGATAATCTGTGAACTCATGAATTGATTTTGTGATTTTGTGTTGCGGCGTAGGAGAACTCATTCTTCTAGGTTCGTTCACCACAAGCCCTAGGTTCGTTCGTCTATTGTCTTTTCTTACGATTTTGTGTATCAAGCAGCGGAGGAGATAACTCAAATCAAAACTTCAAGCAGCGACGAGACTGTTGGTATGCCTCTTCCCCCACTCTTCGTTTGTAACTGATTCATCTCCACTCACTGCGATGGAGAACTGAGATGGTAGTGACGATGAACCGAGACAATGGTGTGTATGAATTTTCTGGTTTTGCGGGTTTTTTTTAGGGTTTGTTGTTCTGATTTTTGGAGTTCTATAATCTTTTGTAATTTTTGCTTCTTACTATGTTAGAGTTTTTTTTTTTATTTTGTATTTTGCTTTATGATTTTGCATCTTGCTTTGTTAGGCTTTCTTGATTTTGCATTTTGTTTTTGAATTTTGGGCATAAAACAAATGAAATCATCATGTTTTGTCTTGTTTTCTTGAAAAGTTGGGTAGGAGATGTGAGATAGTGTTGTGGTTAGGCTTGAAATTATATGTCGTATATTTGAACCAGAAAGTTAATGTGTTTTGTTGAGGTTAATACTTCCATTCCTTACTAGTACTTTATCTGGAATTAGAGATAGTACTTTAGTTCTTTTTTAGGATATTTTTTGCAAAACTTTAGCATGGAATTGAAACAGAGTTTTGGACTAATTTAACATACAATCGATGGGAAATCCTGAAGTGTGTGCTGTCTTAGCGTTGATCAGAAAGCAATGTCCTTCCATCTTGATTTCATAAAGTTGAATGAATCCGTTTTCTAAATTTATAGCTCTGTGCCTTTCTTCTACTCATAAGCACTAACATAATTTTTTTTTGTATTCTTTTAGGAACAAGTAAAGCTGCAAAATTCTTGAGAGCCAATTGAATTTCTCTTTTCAAAGTACCAGAAGAAACAGTAGAGCTACTTGGGAAATCTGACCTGTATTTCTTTAGCCCCGAGCATCCTCCATTGACCGAACCAGCTCAGAAAGCCCTTGACTGGGCTGTGGATGAGAAATTGAAGTCAGGTATTATGATTTCTGCCTTTCAATTCCATCCCACGTGGGTTGAGGTGGGATAGGTGTATTTTTAGTGGTGGGGTTGGTGTTGGTGTAAGAGAAGACTTGTGGTGGAGGCATATTTTCGATAGCAAAGCTACTGGTGGTGTAGTGATAAGGTAGGGTACTTTTGATGGTCGCCGTCGTCCATGTGAGGAAGGGCTTTCAGTGAGGTGGAGTAATTTCGTGATAGAATTATATATAAATGGGATTAGAGACAAAATAAAAAATAATTTGATTAAGGATTAAGTACGATTTTGGTTCCTAAGGTATAGGCCGAAAATTTTTTTCGTCCCCAACCTTCTTTTGCATACAAAACTGTCCCTAAAGTTTAACTTGGTTTTAAAATCGTCCTTACCTTAGAGACCAAAATCGTACAGAGGTGGCGGCAGAAGCAGAGGCAGAGGTAGACTGTGGACAACTTCTTTTTCTTTTCTTTCCTTCCTACTTCTTTTTCTTTCCTTCCCCCTTTGCAGGAGCAGAAACACTTTCTTTCTCTTATTCTTCTTTTTTTTATTTTATAATTTTTTTATTATATATAATTTGATCCAAAATTTTAAGATTTAAGTGAAATGGACGATTTTAAAACTTGGTTTTAAACCTTAGGGACGATTTTGTATGCAAAGAAAGGTTAGGGACGAAAAAAATTTTTAACCTATACTTTAGAGACCAAAATCGTTTTTAATCCTTTGATAATTATTGACTGTCAAAAAAATTAATAATAAAAAATTGAAATTTGTTTCACATAATAAAGATAAAATAAGTTATATAGATATCCACATAAGACACTTAGGTTAAAGTAGGGCATTGACCTTGTTGTTTTGGGAATTTTAAGGGTTCACTCTTAAAAAGTTAACAAAAAGGCACATAAGTATGGCATCCTAAATAAATGTAAAAGAGTCAATGGCCAGCAATAACCCACCCACCAATAATAAAGTAACGATTGAATTAACATGTGTTTTAAATATACATAATAAGATTATCAACAATAAAACGTTTTAATTTTTTTAATAAATACAAAATAAATATATTAAAAACTTATAATTTTTTGTATTTTTAATATATAATTTTAGTATGTAATTTTAAGTCACAAGACAGCAAAATTCATAAAGTAAATATAGGCAATTAGAGTTGATATTTACTTTGGCAGGCACCAAAAAGCACACCCTGCACAGTACCATATATAAATGAATGAATGAATGAATGTATTTAGTTGAGAAGGGGAACTAGTGTCTTAGTGGAAGCAACATAATTTCGGAGCATTCCAACGTCATACACACCACAAACACATTGATATGATGAGGAAAGTGTCTGAGGAGTAATTGGCTTCCACGATTACAACTTCGGAATTAAACAAGATAAGCACCCTTTGTACCTTACACTGTTGGGAACAACTCATTAATAGTATTCTTCTAGGTCTTCTTCTGTAGCACCCTAAATTCCTAGTTGCATTAGGCAAAATAACAAATGGTGGTAAGTGCTAACAAGGAATCTATGCACGTGCACGTGCACGTGGACATCGGTTCTATAAAGCAGGCACCACATTCCACTACTGCTGGTTAAATGTTAAGTGATTTTTTAATTTCATCCTGTTTCATAAAGGAAAAGAGAGAAACTGAGTCGTCGCCTCCTAATAATATTGAGTAAAGTATTGTGTTAATTTCGAATGTTTAGACTAAATTTAATTTTGTCTTTAATATTTAAAATATTATATTTTTATTTCAAATATTTTATGTTCTTTTATTTTAGTTCTTAGATAAAAAATATCATTTTCACACAATTATGATTTTCTTTTAGATAATAGTAAAAATCATAATTATAGTGGTCATACTATTATAATGATTTGTAGTGATTTGAGAATAAAAATAATAGAATAATAAGAGAAAAAAAATAATAATAGAATAAAAAGATTTAAAAATTAATGTTGATCAGATGACTAAAATAGAATAAAATAAAATACTTAAGATAAAACTAAAACTTAGCTCAAATATTATGAATTAAAATAGTACTTGACCTTAAATTGGAAAAAAAAATTACGAATCAGTATTTTCATCTAACAATTACTTAATAATTTGTTCAAATTCTTTTCTTAATTTTTATCTTTTTACTATTCTATTGACTGATGATTATATTGTTGGTTAAAAAGAAAAAGTTAGTTTCCTAATAAAATTGTAAAAGAATTAATAATATTAATCCTTCCTATACCTAGTCACATGTTTCTGGAATATTAGTAGATTACCAAAAAAATAAGGACAGTTTTGACGGCTTTTTTTTAAAGTTTAGCGGTGGTTTAAACTCTGTTATTAATACGCTTTCACGGCATCTGACCAACTGTTGCCCTATGATATCCTGCTAAATGGTTTAGCTGCAATTTTCGACCATCACAAAGCATTTCTGTGGCACTTGATCAATTACTACTCAATACTGTATTGAGAAACTATAACACTACAAGAAAGTCATCAGATACTATCGGATTTAGCAGCTGAATAAATCTGATGGTATCAACCTCGCTGGTTGATGGAGGAAAAATCGTCGGTAAAGAATTCACAAAAATAAGCGCGTTGTAAGTATAGATCTAAACCGATAATTAATCCTCAATCAAATTTAATTTGTTTGTCACTAAAGTAAACCCAATAAAAATAACCAAAGTATTAAACCTCAGGTCGTCTCTCAAGGAATTGCAGGAAGGTATGTTACTATTGGTTATGAGATAATATATTTTTGGGTTTTTGTAAAGGTTGAACAAGGAATGTAAATGACAAGAAAGTAAACTAGTAATTAAGAACAGCCTTAGCAAGGATTGATAATTAGAAGTCATATCCTCATCATCATCCTCAATTGTGACATCAATTGTCCATTGCTCCCACTTAGTCAACCTCTAACTATGAAGGTAAGTTAAGTGGATAAATCAATTTGATTCCTCAAGTCCTAGTCAACTCCTATGGAAAGGCTAGAGTTAGTGGAATTTAAATCAACTAGCAACTTTCAATTGTCAATCAACAAGAGGCTTTGACAATTCAAGAGTCCCCAATTACTTAATTCAAGCTAAGAATATAAAAATCTAACTTAAAACCCTCCCAAGTATTTCATCGAACACTTGGAAGGCACAAGATAAAAACATAGAAAAACAATAGAGAATGTAAAATATAAAACCAACAATTGCAAGCATCAATGATAACAAATAAAGGAAGAAGCAATAAACATGAAATACCTCAAATTGTATTAAATAGGAAATTGAATCTAACATGAAGAGTTCATAAATTAAATTGGAAAAATAAATAAACCAACAAGAGAAATAGATAAACTAAAGTACTAGAACAAATAAAAGTAGAAGAGAAACTAAATTGCAATAAGATAAAATTCAGAATTTGAGAAGAACTAAACCTAAAAATCCTAAAACCTAGAGAGAGGCTCTCTCCTCTCTCTAGAAAACTACATCTAAAACCTAAAATTATCTGAATGAAAGTTGTGTCATTGATTTCTTCACTCTGCAGTCTTTAATCAGTATTTTCGGGCTTGAAATTGGGCCAAAAATAGATCAGAAATTGCCCCCAGCGATTTCTGATACGTCCAGCACGTGGCTCTGTCACGCGTACGCGTGATGCACGCGTGCGCATCATCTAACTGCATGGCAACTATGGCAAATTGCATATCATTTTGAAGCCCCAGATGTTAGCTTTCCAACGCAACTAGAATCGTCTCATTCGGACCTCTGTAGCTCAAGTTATGATCAATTTAGTACGAAGAGGTCAGGGTTGACAGCTTAGCAATTCCTTCAATTTCTTGTGTTCCTTCCACTTTTACATGCTTCGTTTCCATCCTCTAAGTCATTCCTGCCCTATAAACCCTAAAAACACTTTAACAAACATATCACGGCATCGAATGGTAACAAGAGAGGATTAAAATTAGCAAATTTAGGGCCAAAGAAGCATGTTTTCAATCATAGCACAAAATTAGGAAGGAAAATGTAAAACATGCGAATTCAATGAATAAGTGTGAGAATAATGGATAAAATCTACTAAATTAAGCACAAGATAAACCCTAAAATGGGGTTTATCAATCTCCCCACACTTAAACATTAGCATGTCCTCATGCTAAACTCAAGAGAACCAAAAGAGTGAAGAGGAATGGTAGAATGTATGAAATGCAACGTATCTATATGAATGCAACTAAATGTGAAATGCTTCTACCTACTTGGTTAAAAGTAAATAAATCTTTTAAGAATAAATATGAACTGGATTTCACTAATTCAAATTATAAAAATGAAGTACAAATAGACTTGCAAGAAGAAGATAGCTCATGAAAGACGGGAACAAAGAATCGAGCATCGAACCCTTACTGGAAGTGTATACACTCTAATTACTCAAGTGTTTAAGGTTCGACTCTCTCAGTTCTCTACTAACCTTGTTTTCTAAGACTTGCTCTTCTTCTACCAATCAACAGAAATTTAATGCACAAATACACATATCAAGAGGTCTTTTAAGGGTTGTAATGGGGTTAAGGTGAAGGTTGGATTGTATTTGGTCAAGTGGACTAAAATCTGAATCCTTAATTAGCCTAAACTTCCCATCTAACTCAAGACAATCCATATAATCACATGCAAAATCTAACTACCCATTAATTATGTTTTCCACATATTCATGCATCCCAATTTTGAGTACAACTCATATGCATTGCTACCAATACTTACTTTGGGGCATTTTGTCCCCTTTTTATTATTTGTTTTTTTTTGTTTTTTTTTTTTCTTTTATTTTTTTCTTAATGCATATGATTAAATTATTGAATGCAATAATATGTGCTCAACTATTGTTTTGCACATTTTCACAACAATATACAACACCCAGTTCTCAAACCAAATGTTTCCAAACCCAATTTTCCCACACTTAAATCATGAACAATCTCACTAGTCTAAGCTAACCAAGGATTCAAATTAAGGACATTATTGTTTTCCGCTTAGAGTTAGTGATGAGCTAAAGTAAAGAATAAATGGGGTTAAAAGGCTCAACATTGGTTTACAAAGGATAATGAAAAGGTTAAGGCTATATGGGTATGTAAGCTCAGTGAAACAAGGCCTCAATCATATAAGTGCATACATACATCAAACAATAGAAATATAGAATTAAGCAAGATAAAGATCACAATTTTAGAGAGAACAACTCACACCAAAAATAAAATATTGGTTGATAAAATGCAACCAATCAAATAGGCTCAAAAATCTTACTGGTTTTGTGTGTTCGAGCTCTAAACCATGTTCCAAAATAAATTTCTTCAAGCAAGTTTAACAAAAATTTTAATTTAAATTAGTGAAATGCTATAAAAGGTTTCTTGAAAAAGAATTCATCACTTCAACCAAGTAATGGTAAAATATGCACAGAATCAAGCAAACATGCAATCAAACATGCAAATGCAACAATGAACTAACAAAGAAAATAAAACATTAGTGTTGAGAAGAAAATAACTAACCCACGGAAGTCGGTATCGACCTCCCCACACTCATAGATTGCACCGTCCTCGATGCATGCTAAGATGTGCAAGTGGACGGGTGGCTCCAACTGACGCTTTTTCCAAAGAATGTGCGTAGGAACTTGTTTGTCGCCCCATGTGAAAGTTTTCCGTTTCCCTTCTTGATGGCCATCCTGAAAGAAGATAAAAGGGAAGAAAAGTAACCCAAGAACAAAGATAGAAAACAAATAAAATATGGGTGGGTTAATGCCAAATAACGAGAGTCTCAAGTACATGGTAGCTACAACATGCAAGTGAGAAAATAATAGAAGCAAATGGCATATCAATAGTGCAAAAATTGCAATAATGGGGAGAGAGTGGGTCATGAAAAATAATATAAATTCATGTCAATGCAAAAGAAATACAAGTATCATAGAAGATTAGCATTGACTTAAATAATATTACCCAATCAGAATAAAACAAGTCTTGAAGCACCAAAATAATTCAAGAAAAGATACAACAGTTGAATAAGAACATTTAACACCAATGGTAAAATAGGAAATTAGAAAAGCAGATAAAAATATGAATAAAATTAAAATGCAATGAAGGAAAGTATGCAAATGTAGTATGTAAAAGAGAATGAAAGAGAATAAGGATGAGAAGAAAGTGAGAAAAGAAGAAGAATGAGTAAGAGAGGAGAAAGAAGTAAAAAAATTAAAAATAGGGCGCGACGCGTGCGCGTGCATCACGCGTAAGCGTGAAAATTGAATCAGCCATGCGACGCGTACGCATCGCCCACGCGTACGCGTGGGTGGCCAAAAATGCACACTAATGCGTGAACGTCGATCACGCGTACGCGCGACTGCTCGCGCAATTCCAGCACAGTGGCAGCCAAACTCTCTGTTCAATTACCTTACTACGCCGATTTTTTCATTCCACGCGTACGCGTCGCTGACGCTTACGCGTGGATTGGAAAAAACGCATGGGACGCGTACGCGTAGATCTAGCTATGCGCCTAGCACCCCTCCTGCTCGGCTCTCGCGCAATTCTCTGTTCATTTGCGCATACACATACGACGCGTGCGTGTCGTAGACGCTTGCGCGTCGATTCCCCTTTTTTTTTAAAACAACTAAACGATGAATTAAACGAAATGAACATGACTAAAAAAATGAAAATTCAACTTATTACTATTCTAAACAAAAAGGAAAATTAGAGAGAATTTACCATGGTGGGGTGTCTCCCACCTAACACTTTTAGTTAGAGTCCTTAAGTTGGACATTTGGTGAGCTCCTTGTCATGGTGGCTTGTGCTTAAACTCATTTTGAAACTTCCACCAATGCTTGGACTTCCAATAAGCTTCAACATTCCCAAGTGAATTCACCAAGCCTTGATGAAGTTCTTCACAAGCTTTGAGCTCCCAAAATTGATCCTCTTGTATGTCGGGATCCCAAATCTTGTTTCTACACCCGTTTTTAAGTTTATCATCATGATTCCATCTGGATGGTTTAGCCTTGAAATTCTCATTTAAGCACACAAACATCCTCCTAGATCCAATCAATTGAGAATTATACCAACCCTTATAATTAGGCCTTGAGCTTCCAACCAAAATGAACCTAGGATGCTGTTGCCAACCGCTAACCATCTCTCTTTTACTCTTAAAACCGCAGATAGCTCTAAGTTGTCCATCCGTTTCAAGCAGACCATATTCAAGTGGGAAGGTACAGTTTAAGGATAAGAATTTTATCCACTTGAATGTTGTGTTGGATGGTAATGGCTTGGGGGGAGGTATCTCCAGTGGCAGCCTTGCCAATGTATGCTTCACTCTCTTGGGCTCCACTTTGATTATCTCCACCTCTTGACAAGCTTCTGCAACATTAAACTCTTCCTCTAGTTAAATGCGAGAGGGTTCAATTATAGGTAAAAACTCATTAATTATTGAACCCATCTCATGATCAACCTCCTCAAAGTCTTCAACCATGATATGCCCTGGAGGTTGTACACCCTCCTCGACATCAAATTCAAACGTCTTGGAAGGAGACTGAAGAGAGGACTTTTGCGTGGTCTAGAATTCAGAATAAATTCCCGTTGTAAGTATAGCTTCTAAACCAACAAAAGTCCTTTCTTACAAACGTTTTGGTTGTCACAAGTAACAAACCCCTTTAAAATTGATAACCGAAGTATTTAAACCTCGGGTCGTCTTCTCAAGGAACTGCAGGGAGGTATGTTCTTATTAATGGTTATGAGTTTTGTAAATTGGGGGTTTTGAAAGTAAGGAACAAATAATTTAAATGACAAGTAAAATAGATAAATAACTGTAAAATAAACTCTTGGCAATGTATGAAGAATTGGAAGTCCTATCTTAGTTATCCTTATCAATGGTGATGAGAATTGAGTTTTAATCCCACTTAGTTAGCCTTTACTAAGGCAAAGGAAGGTCTAGTGGACTAATTAGTTTGATCCTCAGGTCCTAGTCAATTCCTAAGAAAGGACTGGAGTTATTGAAGTTCGATTCAATTAGTAAAGATAACAATTATCAATTACGTTGAGTTTGATAACTCATGAGTTACCAATTATTTAACCAAGACCAAAAGGGGAAAAGTAAATTTACTCGAATAAAAAATGTCTTCAGATTGGAAGCAACAGTAACATAAATAAAAGAAAGCAATCATAAACTGAAATACCTCAAATAACATTAATTAAAAGAATCATATGTAACATGGAAGAGTTCATAAATTAATTTGAGAAAATAATTAAAGGGAACATTGAACCTGATAAAAAGAGACAATCATGAAGGCGAGAAAAATCCTAATTTCTAGTCCTAAGAGAGAGAGGAGAGAACCTCTCTCTAAAAACTACATCTAAATCATGAAAAGTGAATAATCGAATGCATGATAATGAATGGATGCATTCTCCCACTTCATAACCTCTAATATGTGCCTTCTGGACTTGGATCTGAGCCAAAAAGGGGTTCAGAAATCGCTGGAAGCATTTTCTGTAATTTCTGGTGCGTGGCGTCTGTCACGCGTCCGCGTGGGTCACGCGGTCGCATCATTTGGACTTTTCCTTGTCACGCGTTCGCTTCGGTCATGAGTCCGCATCATCTGTGTTCTGCTCATGGCGTGCGTCCGCGTCAGTCACGCGTTCGCGTCGCTGCCTTTCCGTGCTGGGCATGTGACCGCGTCGTCCATGCGTTCGCGTCGCTGCTAGTTTCTTCAAAAACTCCATTTTGTGCTTTCCTTCCATTTTTGTATGTTTCCTTTCCATCCTTTAAGTCATTCCTGCCTTAGAAGATCTAAAACTTCTCAACACACAAATCACGGCATCGAATGGTAATAAAGGGTAATTAAAATAATTATTTTTAAAGCATAGGAAACATGTTTTTCACATATATCACATAATAAGGAAGGAAAAGTAAAACCATGCAATTTACATGAATAAGTGGGTAAAGGGTTGAATAAATCACTTAAATTGAGCACAATATATATCATAAAATATGGGTTTATCATAGGCTCTATGATTGAGTTTTCCATGGAGGTTCCGCATCTACTAAGTCCTCAACCACTTCCTCTTCTTCGATAATTTCGGTTTTCTCCACTTGCTCTAGTACAAAATCTAACTCCTCCTTGATAACTTCCACTTCTTGACAATTTTCTTCAATTCCCCCTAATTCTTCAACTACTCCTTCATCTTCAGGGGTCTCTCCTACCTCCACTTTTTGGGCCTCCTCTTGCTTTTCTTGAAGTATGTATGCGTGAATCCGATCCATTACGTCCCTAAGATGATCCCTTCTCTCTTGTTCCATGTCAATAGCATAATTGGGATCATGTTGCTCTTAGATTGATGGATATGGGTGAAAAGTAGGTGCACCAGAGCTTAAGGGTTGAGTATTAGGGGTAAAGGATGGATCCACACAGGATATAAGAGCTTGGAGAGTAGAGGTGAGACCGGTGAGAGCAGAGGTAAGTGTGGTTTGAAGCTCCTGTTGCCCTTGGCGAATAACACTAAAGGTATCATCTATGGGAGCTTGGGGTGGATAGGAGGGTTCATCTGTTGGGAGAAAATGCTCATAATACGGAAGTGGTTCTTCTTGATAAGGGTATGGAGATGGTGTATATCGAGGTGGTGGTTCTGGGTATGGTTCATATGGTTCGTATGGTGGTTGGTGTGGTGGATAAGGATTAGAGTCATATGGAGGTGAATGGTGGAAAGGGATTTGTGAGTATGGTGGTCCAAAGCTATGTTGAGGAGGGGATTCATAGGCATATGGTGGGGCTGGGGCTTGTTGGTAACTACAAGAGGGTCTTCCATATCCATTGGATTGATATGCAGTTCTAAATATCATCATTAGTGCGTCCAACTTTATTCTTAACATGTATGCTTGAAATAAATTTAGAAATAGTATATATTATTATTTATTAAAATAAAAAATATTTTAAATATGTTATATAATTAAAATAAGATATTAAAAATAATAAAAAAATTAATTTATATTTTAATATCAATAAAATGTCACAATATCATTACTATTTTTGTAAAAAATATTTCATAGTTTATATATATGCGTGTCCCTGTGTCTTATAAGATTTTAAAATTCGTGTGTCGGCGTATCTCATGTCGTGTTGTGTCCGTATCCGTGTCCGTGTCCGTGTCCGTGTCCGTGCATCATATGTTAGCATAGATTTTTTAAATAGATTCGTCGTTACTTCAAACTTACACGACATTGCTTTTTTTTTTAAGATAGGAGTGAGACTCTAACCCAAGATCTCTAGATAAGAATAGAAAGATTATAGCATTTGAGTTATAGCTCGTTGACTACACAACACTGCTTTAATGATTTAGCAATAAAATTTTTTATCGAATTCATTGCCAACTAAATGGAGTTGAAGTTCCCACCACATAGCTAGCGCAAAGATGCGGTCATAGTTATCAAAGTCAAATTGGTAATTAATCTAATTATATGATTGGATTTTTAGATCATTGATTTAATCAGCAAGTCATTGATTCATCCGATTGACTCAATCATAATTAAATAAAATATAAAATTATAAAAATAAAATTAACATCAAAATTTAAAATTTAAAATGCATATCTTTATAAATATATTAATAATACTCAAGTATTAATTTTTAGATATAATTAATTATATAAAATATGATCTCAATTTAAATGAATAAGAGAGAGCAAAAAATAATGCAACTAATATATCAAATCTAAGGAATGATCTAAAAGTTGACATCCATATTTTCATATGACAAATTTAAAGCTTAACCAACATTTTCTTTATTTTGATTTGCCTCTATACCTATATTTATGTATTTTATACAAACAATACTAAGAATAATTCATAATAATATAAATAGAAAGCACAAAAACAACCATTTAACTGAACAATTTTTATTTTGAGTTGCAGAGAACATAACATCATCTTTAATAACAAATTCAACTATAATAATTTTCAGTAACAAAAAATTTAGTTCAAAAGATGATTTACATATTTACAGCAACAAAATTTAGTTAAGTAATTATTTCAACAAGACAATAATAGCTTTAATCTTCATTGATGATAATCAGTAACAAATTCATTACTCAGTGATGATTTTCAGCAACAAAAAAACTTAACTAAAAAAACTTAACTAAGTGATTATTCAGTAAAGCAGCAACAAACTCAATATTCAATCAATAACAAAACCATTCAGCAATGAACAAATTTAAGTTAAGTGATTATTACAACAAGATGGCAACAAATTCAAGGTTCAGTGATAATCAATAACAAATTAAGTAATACATTCAACTTTCAGCAATAAATTCAACTTTCAGTAACAAAATCAACGTGCGGTGATGAATTACAGCAACAAAATTGAATCAGAAAAAAAGGGAAAATTTGTTGGAACTCACCAAATTGGGTAGCGCAAAAGAAGTTGATGTCAAGGCTCGAAGCAAGAAGACAAATGAAGACTAGCTCACCGAGACCTGCTGCCGGCAACAACAAGTGCAGTGAAGGCGCGCGTCTGAATGCGAGACAGTGACGAAATAGAGAGCGACGACGACTACCAGTCCCGCGACCTACTGCTTCTGCCACGGCAACAACGATCGCGGGAATGGCGCGCGACTGGGTGAGACAGTGACGGTGAAGGAAGCTGACCAACTAAACTGATGGCCTAAGAAAAAAAGACGACAACGTCCAGCACTCGAGGGACCAGATATTGGTTCTGTCTGGTTTTGCCACCAGTGAAGTGAGCACAGGAAGGCACCAACTGAGCTTGAGACGGTGAGGACACAGAACGTGACAAACTTGAGTATGAAACGGTGAATATTAGACCGAGAGAGAAGTGAGACACCAGAGACGAGAGTGGTGTGAGAAAGGTGAGAGAGCTTGAGGGAGAGAATGGCGAGAGCGAGATCCCAAAGAAAAAAGACGTTGAGGCTTGAGGGCAAAGGTAGGTCATGGCTCATGGGTGATCACTAATCAAATTAGGGTATTTTGAGGGTTGGAAATGATGTCGTTTCCTTTTTATTTAAAATAAGCATGGCTTGGTCCGGGTCACATAAATCGATCGGGTCGCCGGTTTCACGAAAATTCGTCCGAATTAAACCAATTTTCACCGGATCCGATGTATGAGCGGTCCAATGAGTAATTCGGTTTGGTTAGGTGACCGATTTTTCAGTCGAACTGACTGGGTTGATTCGAATTTAATAACTATGGATATAGCAACAGGTTTTATGACAAAATATTTTATCTGTTATTAAATTTTATTTTTTCATCAGTATTTTCTCTAAATTTATTGCTAATTATTTACAGATAAAATTTATCACTAAAACTTATCAATAATCTAAAAAATTTTAGTAGTGAAATTACTTGAAAATCAATTTAATTGTTTACAGTTAAAAAAAAAAGAGGTAAAGTATATTTTTTGTCTTTGAAGTTTGGTAAAAATTTCAAAAATACCTTTAAGTTTTATTTTGTTTCAATTTTGTCCCAAAAGTTTTCGATTTGCATCAAATATACCCTTAACGGCTAAATTTTCAAAAAAATTAAGACCAATCTAACAATAATGCATGAAAACTATGCTTGATTTGCTTGTATTGAGGGTTATTCTTACGAAATTGTTGTTGAATTGGTTTTAAATTTTTTGAAAAATTAGCCATCCGGGATATATTTGATGCAAATCAAAAACTTTTAGGACAAAATTGAAACAAAATAAAAGTTAAGGGTATTTTTGAAACTTTTGTCAAACTTCAAGGACAAAAAATATACTTTACCCAAAAAAAATATATCCAAAATTTTTTGTCGTTGTAAAAGCTCCTTTATTTTGTAAGTAATTTACCAGTAAATACTTTCATAAACATTCAGAGCCTAAGAAAACTCTCACGAATATCGAACCTACCTACACTTTTAAAAGAAAGTATATCATTATTTCAGTTACATATATATAATCACTTCCCTGCTTACTTTTTCTTCCCCTCGTTTAATTTCTATTTTACTTCTAGAGTTCTAGTTCTACTAGTGTCAGTTATATATTGCTTAACAAAATACTAACTTCATAATAATCTGATTTTTTTAACCCGGATATACCACAATTATTAGTACTAGTGTATGTATTAATAGATACTAACATGTCTATTGATTCATTCTTTTATTTATTAAATATATATAAAAATAATAAAAATTAAATTAGTTGGTATAATAATAAGTGATTTATAATTTTACAAAAAGTCTTGGATTTAAATATTCAAAATAACATTTTTTTATAAATTATATATAACGAAAGTATTTTAGAAAAAGAAAACTGAAGACCAATTCTACTTAGGTGCGTATTATGAAGATCATATTACAAGAAAATTATTCATTAAGTAATATTTTTTTAGGTTACGCTTTTTTCTATGTTACATTTTTATAATAAAATAAAAAATATAATTATGACATCACTTAAAAAGTGTCTCCTTAAATATTAAAAAAATCACTTATAAAGTATAACCTTATTTTAATATCTATAGATACACTTTTTTTACTAAAGAGAACGTTTTTGAAAAGTAACCTATTCTTTATGTTTTAGCTGCACTTCAAAAGTGTTTCTTAATATTTTTTTTTTCCTTTTTCACGCTCTGAGAATAGCACAAGCGCGTGTCAATCACTACCTGTGTCTCCTTTAACACTTCACAAACCGACTCGTCTCTTTTTCTTCTGCACAAATCTGTGCCAAACACTTCAACACTTCATCTCTTCTTCTTCGCTCATCTCGCCGTCATCACTGCGCTCATCAATGTGCCAAACCCGTCTCTGCTCATCACCGCGCTCACCAGTAGGCCGATAAGTATTCTCTGTCTCGCCCTCTATCATCTCTTTCTTGCTCATTCTCTCACTCGCTATCTCTTTTCAGTGTTGAAGATGGTGTGTGTGGTTGTGCTAATGATGATGAACAACAATGGGTTAGTGGTATATATCGATTTTCAGTTGGTTTGGAGTTCTGATTTAGGGTTTTTATTTGGGGGTTTCAACTACTAGATAAGCTGCTGATAGGAATTAGGGGTTTTAGCATTATACTATTAGTTGTGGAATTTTAGGGTTTTTGATTTCTAATTTTTTTTGTTTCTAGATTTTCTAATTGAAAAAAACTCTACAACCAAGTAAAATACCTAACCAAGTCCAACCAAGTCGTTGTCAATGGTTTTAAATTCATGCGCACCTCTTCTTTACCTATGCTGCTGTTACACCCTTCTTCTTCTTCTTCCATATTGCTACTAGGTGCTGCTTGTTCTTTGCCTCCTTCTTTTTTCTCATCCTTCTCTTTCATTATCATCGTCGCCGTCACCACCACCACCACCTCCTCCTCCTCCTCCTCCTCCTCCTTCTTTCTTATTTAAATTTCTTCTTTTCCTTCCTTTTTTCCTCCTTCTCTTTCATATTCATCATCATTGTCGTTATCATCATTGTTATCGATATCGTTATTATCATCATCGTTGTCTTCTTCTTCACCTCCTTTTTCCTCATCTTTCTCTTTCATTATCGTCGTCGTCACCACCACCTCCATCTCCTCTTCCTCTTTCTTTTCTCATTTGAATTTCTTTGATCTCCTCCTTCCTTTTCCTCCTCCGTCATCATTATTATCATCGTTGTCGTTTTCTTCTTATATGCATAACAGTTCAAATCCATAATGCACTGAAATTCCTTAATGATAGCGAAACACAAACAAACTAAGTTCAAAACAAGTTCAGACCAAAAGTGTACCTTATTTAAATTCAAAATACATCGAAATTACTTAATGATGATGACACACAAATGAACTCAATTCAAAATAAGCACAAATAAAAAATGCATCTTATTTAAATCCAGAATGCACCAAAATTACTTAATGATAACTCAAAACTCCTCTTCCTCCTTCTTCTTCTTCTTCTTCATTATCTTCATCATCATCTTCTTCTTCTTCTTTTATTCATATTTTCTTTCTTATTTTACCTTCTCATGATTCTTCTTATTTTACTCTCTTAACAAGAATAAAAAAAGGAAAAAATCAAACAAAGAAGAAAAAATACATAATGCTACAAAATTACTTGGAAGAGGATGAATCTACAGTCATTCAATTAAATAAAATTATAATACATTACAAACATGTTCATTCAAGTATAATATGAGGAGCAATGGTCCTAAAAAAAGAAATAAGAGCAATAGAAAAAAGAAAGAAAGAAAGAAAAAAAAAAGAAAAAAAGAAGGAAAAAGTGCAGCATTAAAGAAGATATTTTTGTACTTTGTAGCAAAATTTTAGTGAAAAACTAAGAAAATTGTGTTATTGTTAAGCAATTTCAATGTTATTTGTTCTAATAAATTCTGTATAATTCAAAACTCTTCTTCTTCCTCCTCCTCTTCTTCTGCTGATTCTTCTTCTTTTCATTTTCATCTTCTTCATCTTCTTCCTCTAATTTTATTTTCTCATAATTCTTCTTGTTTTACTCTCTTAAAAGGAATAGAAGTATAGAACCAAAAATAAAAAATAAAAAATCAATGTGATGACACGTCATCTTAAGCAATTTTTAGGGTTCCTTTTTCATTTATTTTCTTAGATTTAAATCAAATTTCTTATGTCATCTAAAGAAATTTAATAAATAATAAAATATTTGAAGTTGGGATAGTATTTTTATGTTTTTAAGAGTTTTTGGCTCAAAAACAAGCAAGAATTAAAATTTTCACACAAAAAAAAACATAAGTACAACAAAAGCATAGCCTAAAAAATAGAGACATGCACACCCGGCGGACCCCCTCCTTGCTCCTACACGCCTGGCATCCTGTTCCTGCACCTGGCGGACCCTCCTTTCTCCCTTCCTCCGCCGGGCATCCTCCTGCACTCTACACACATGCCCGGTGTATGATGTAAAATCTGAAAAATTAGTAAATGATTAGCCAATAAATTAATTATTAATCTAAGAAATTAGGAAATTAAATTTTATAGTTTAGTGGGATAGAACTAATTAAAACAAGAATTTTGACACTAATTTTAAAGAATTTGGCCCAAAATTAGGCCGAACGAGCCGAACCGAGCGAATTGGGCCCGTATTGGGCCTCCAACCCTTTATATATGAAGAGAATCATCTCTCCTTCTTCCCAAAAGCAAGGAAGAATGCTGAAGCTTGCATGAGGCAAAGCCAAAAATACCAAAACCCTTGCCCAATTTCAATTCTCAATAACTTTCAATTCGGAGCTCCGATCGTCGCACCGTTTGCGACCACACATTCACCGCGACGAGCTCTACAAGACCCATCTAACAATTTCATAGGTAAGCCTCATTTTTAATCCATATAGCTCAGCCCTTAATTTCGAATTTAATTGGGTTTAGTGTTGAGAAATTGTGTAATTTCGGTGTTTAGGACCGAATTAGCTTTATGGACTTGCCGGATTTTGTCCCAATTCTCCGTTGGTAAGGTGAAGAATCTTTAACCCTTGTGAAATTGTGTATATAGCAAACCCTATATTGATTTAGTGGTGTTTATATGATATTAGATGAAATTATATGCATTGGTGGCAAATTTGTGGAGTTGGAAGCTGAATTTTCTGTTTGGAGAGATTTGGAGCTTTGGGTTTTATGGAACAGTGGTCATCTGTGGTGTTTCGAGCTTAGGGGAGAAATCGGCCAAGGTATGATTTTGATTTCTCATATATAATATGTACGGTGTCATGAAAACTTACGCTAGACGACTTAAGATAAGCTTAACATGGTGAAATTGATAAATGTCAGTGGCTTTAGTGAAAGGTTGAACTTGTTATAATGTGTAATGATGATTGATGATAATGAGGACTTGTGTTATAGATGTCGTGGTATTTGTTGAATTGTATTGTTGATTTGAGAATGGGTTGATGATATAGAAATTTGTAAATTATTGATAATGATGAACCATGATGATGATAGTTGAGTATATGACTGTGAATTGAATATGAGATTTTGAGGTTGAGTTTGATTAATTGTGAGTTGAAGATGCTATGCTTATTAGAGTTGTGTATTAGGGTACTATAGAATGAATTAAACATTGAAATGTGAATTGGTATGTTCAGATGCTGTCAAAAAGCTTAGAGTTTTGGTATTGAGTTATGAGATTGGTGAAATAGAGGTTTGGCAAACTTTATAAAAATCTGGTTCTTAGTCAAACTTCGATGAGTCATAACTTGGCTTCTAGACCCCCAAATTATTTCAAACTTATTTTAAACGAAAATTGGGTCCGCAAAGTTTATGCCGTTAGAAGAACGGATAAAAAATATTTTAAAACGAAAAACTTATGCGCGTCGGACGTTTGGAGTGCAAAGCTGAAAATTCTGCAGCATTCAGCATTTTTGCTATTCTCCATAACTCGCGTACGCGACTACCTGCACGCGACACGACCAACCTTTTTGGGTTGGGTATCTCATGTACGTAAGCAGGGTGCTTGCGTACGTGAGCATAGAAAATTTTACTCCCACGCGTATGCGTAACCTTTCAGAAATGCACTCCCACGCGTACGCATGGCCCACGTGTACGCTGACTCCAATTTTTAGCAAATGAGATTTTTGTGATTTTAACATAATTTTGAACCTTTAAACCTCTATTTTACACCCCTATGACCCTATAACTGAGTTGTAAGGATAGTTAAGAGAATTTGAGCTAGGAAGGTAAGGCAACTTGGAAGTGAAGGATGGTATAGAGTAGCTGAATTGAGATGTTAATGATGAGATTGGGGATGACTGTGTGAGGCCAGAATGGTCGAGATGTGTGTGTGGCTGGAACGGTCGAGATGTGTGTGTGACCGGAATGGTCGAGAGGGCCAGGTTTGGGTGCGATCCCGCTTGCTTGTTAACTTGAAAATGTATTCGGATGGCAAGTTGAGGACGGAAGTTCCCTCTCTTATCATGATGGGGATGTGGGGAAGGTGGAAAGGCACTCTCTTTCGTATTGTTTCTCCCACATTCTTTTCTGGTTGTAAGGTGGAAAGGCACGCTCCTTCGGTGTGGAAAGGCACTTTCCTTCGTTTATGATCCTCCTGAAGATGCGGAATCTAGAGACAAATGTTTGGGTTAGCTACCAGATGTGTCAGGTTATGGCAAAGTAACCGACGCATGAGCTAACGGCCAATAGGAAAGGTATGCATCATATGCATTTGTCTGTTTGCTTTGGTCTATTTTCTTGGGATTGCCTACTTGTTATTTCATGCTTAACTACTATATGTTCTATTTGCTGTATCTGTATTCTACTTGTGTTTGCTTTGTTTGCTTTGTTTGTCTGTGTGGATCTTCTGGTATTTTGGAGGATGGTAAAGGAAGGGGAATAGTTGAGGGTTTTAGTTAGAGTTGAGTTAGAATGGAGAACCTTAGTGGACCACCCTGATTATGGCTTTCATATTTAAATCCATTAAGTTTTATAATCAAGAGCATCAAAGTTCTAGGATTGCCTCTGGCTTTTCCGGGACCTTATTTATTATATATGTGGGCACCTTAACCATACTGAGAATCCCCGGTTCTCATCCCATACAATATTGTTGTTTTTTAGATGCAGGTCGAGATGCACCTTAGTGAGCATCTGGAGTTCCCTCTGCAAGCGAAGTTGGTTATTCTGGGATTACTGTATTATGTTTTATGCTTTGTATATAGATTTTCCACCCTTGTATTTTGTATTTTGTCCTTCCTAGAGGTCGACTTGGAGAAACAGGTGTTTTGTCATATATTTGGGGTTACTCTTTTGGGTTGTGTGTGTGTGTGTGTGTGTGTGTGTGTGTACGTATCTTTGGAATTCTTCTCTTAAATTTATCTCTTATGCGAGTGATACGATTTTCTATTTAACGCCTTGCTTATCTCTTTTTCACAGGCTTCTAGTTAAAATTTCTTTCAACTATCTCTTATATTGTTGTTGTTGTTGTTGTTGTTGTTGTTGTTGTTGTTGTTGTTGTTGTTGTTGTTGTTGTTGTTATATATATATTTACTATTAGAGGTCGTAATATGTTACCACCTCAACTTTATGACTTAAGCATAAGACTCTGTGTGGTAGGGTGTTACATATGTCACCCCCCGGAAGGTGAATTTTGGACTTTTGCTCAATTTTCTTGAATACAAGCCCAGCTTAAAGATAATTACAACTCTCAGGAAGAATAATTAAGGTCCAAGCTTAATTATCCACATCATTAGAAGCCTTAATCACATCCAAAATATTGAAAACTCTAGAAGGTTAGTTATTAATTCTTTCTAGAAACATAAAGAATTTAGTCATTAGGATTTGATTTGAATTATTGTTTTAAATTTGAAATTGTAGTTAGTAATTAGTTATCTTATCTTTCTTTCCGAAAGATATGATTAGGACAGTTTTGAATTCAAATTCTAGAATAAAGATATAAATATGTGAACCTTGTTCACAAGAGAGGCAACTCCCTGGAGGAGTTCGGATCCAAGTCCAAGATTCTATTCCTCAGCATAGTTTTCTTCTTGTTTTTCTTTCCTTTTATGGGTAACTAATCCTCTGTCAAAGGGTTAGGAGCTTTGTTTATATTTTCTATGAAATATTAATCTACGTTTATTTTATTTTGAAGTCTTGCATTGATCTATTTCATGATTGAGTTATTCGTTCTTTATTCGAATTAGAGCTATCAGAAAGTATGCTAATCCCTTTTGAATTCTTTTATTATAATTGAAAATTTTGATATTTGAATTAAATCTGGAAAACTCTTTCACATAACTCTTTGAATTCAACTAAAAATAGTGGTTCAATTAGTGTGTGACACATACATGATTTTTAATCAAATAAGTGACATATAATTTAGATTATAACAACTTTTGAAAATTGTGTTTTCTTCTAAGGTTTAACTGAATAGGACTAACTTGAATACGTGACATATAATTTGACCTAAGGACTGCCTTTAAATTTTATTGGAAATTAAATCAGTTTTTGTGCTTAAACTCTTTAATTAATTAACTGACAACTATTTGATTAAAGAGAAACTCAGGAATCAAGAAATTGGAAATAAGTTACTAAAGATTTATGTGAAAGATCTTTGCATACTTCAAAATAAGTAAACAAGGTTTGGTTTTCCGAAGAGCATAAACATTTTTGAAACCTTTAACTCTCATCATCATTGTCTTCTCTCAATTAACATCTAAGTTCACTGCCTCTCAAGCACTTATGATCCCAAGTAAGATACAAGTTATGCTCACATCAATCTAGGTTATTTTAATTTAATTAGGCATTTAATATGATATTTGCATGCTCAATTTTTAATCCTCGTGGAAAGGATATCCACTCACCATAGTATTACTTGAACGATCTGATACACTTGCCGGTATATGTAAACTTTAATTTCCGCTCATCAAATTTTTGGTGCCATTGTTGGAGAATAATTAAAATTAACAACATGCATTTGGTTAAATCCTAACTTAGATCTTGTTTATTTTCTTTTCTTTTCTTTTCATATTTTTTTTCCTTTCTTTTCTTTTCTTTTCTTAGTCTATGTTCTTTTCTTCTTATTTTATTTTCTTTATTTTATTTAATTCTTCTTTTCTTCTTTATACTTTTTTATTCCACATGATGTGTTTGATATTTTTTTATTTTTGTGTGTAAGAAATCGTGGAGCTGGATGCATGAAAAAAATTCTAGCAAACAATGAATGCATGATCCAACAACTTTTTTTCTGACAAAACAAGTAGAACAGACACGGTGTAAACTACTAGGATATCCCTCCAAATCAAAAAATTACTCATCTTTTCCTAAATAAAATTATTACCAAATCTCTAGTTGAGAAAGTCAAGGGCAAGAATATTTCATCGTACCAAACAAGCAAATAAATTTTAATGTTAAATATTAGATCCTTCAAGAGTCTTTATCTTTTGAATTTGCTGTGGAAAGGCTATCTCAATCTACTGCTCAGTTTATTCAACAATTCCAAGATTTCATGCAAGAAATAAGAACAAACTTTAAAAACCAAAAAATCTCTATTAGAAATTTATAGATACAAGTAGAGCAAGTTGTCAAGCAACTAGCAAAAAAACAAAATCCTATGAAAGAATGTGAAATAATTTATATAAAGGGTTCATATCTCTGCAAATCAAAAGAAGTTGTAGACAATAATTTAGCTAATCTATTGAGCCAAGGGATGCCAAATAAAAAAAGTTCTAAACAATTTACCACAACAATTCAATGAGAAAGAAGGAAAGAAGCCAGTAGACACCTATCCAATAGAGAGGACACTCTCAAATAATATCAAAGGAATAAATCTCACCATGTGTGTGTACGAAATCTCATTGGAAAAAGATTCTAAACCCGTAGTGCAAATATAAAGAAGATTTAATCCAACAAAAAAAATGTTTACAAAAAAGTAATCAAATTTTAAGAAGAAATTCAATCAGTGAGTATCTTTTTTTTTATTTTTCATTAAAATATTTTTTTTTAATTAATTGGAAGAAAAAAAAAATCTTTATCTTTTCTGTTCTAATTAAACATTCCATATTTGCATTTTTCTTTTTTTTTTTGCTCTTTTGCATTCTTCTTTCACTTTTTTTGTTCACGTTGTGTTTTAAAGTTTTTCAAAAAAAAATTTCTGTTCTTTAATTTCAATTTAGTAAAATATTTTCTTAAAAAAAAGCCATCACATACATCCTCTTCAAAACGATTTTAAACTGCGTTTTTAAATTCTTGTTTTATGTTCTTGATTTTTAAACTTCAAAAAAAAACGGACATCTAGGAATTTTTAAAATCAATTTTTACTTTTTTCTTCCTTCTAATTTCTTATGTTTCTTTAAATATTTCTACCCCTATTTTTCCTTTCTTTTCTTTTCTTTTGCATCAAAATTTATCTTCTTTTGCTTGTTCCTTTACTGATAGTTGCATTCATCTTATCCATTTCTTTCTTATGTACGTATGCTTTTTTATATGACTTATACCATTTATTGCTAAACTTTGTTAAATTCTAAGTTTGGTGTAAACCCTTAAGTTTGGTGTCGGTGACACCATGAGCCTCTGGATAATGAAGAATAAAAAAGACAGTGATGAAGAACAAATAACTGATAAAATTAAGGAAAGATGAATTTTATATTCTAGTGATTAGCAATTTTTTTCCTCATTTTTCTTTTCTGTTTATTTTTTTTTCTCTTCATGCATGTATTACATATTCTATTTTTCTTTTATCGTAAAACTTAAAATTTAAATGCTTGTTTTTCCAGTAACTATTATTATGGAGGATATCTTAATGAAAAGATTGAATAATAAATTCAAACGAAAGTGGCAATACTTAAAAGAGGTGGTTACATTCGAAGAATCTGAAATGCTTGAATATTGTGGAAACGGAAAAAGAATCTTCAAAAACAGAAATTTAAAAAAGTATTATGAGGATTTGACCATTAATTCCTTAAAGTAGTTTGAAAAAAAAATCTCAAAAGATCAAAGAAATAAAAAATCTAAGGCTCTATGCACCAATGATTAGGATTTAGTTATGTGTTTGTGATGTTTTTGTTTTAAGAATAGACTTGGGCTAGTAAATTCGATAGGTGTTTTATTACCTAAAAACTTGGGCCAACTGGGTCGGGATTATCGATTGAAAACCCGTTTAAAGAGTTACCTTAAGACAAAATATTAAGAAGTCCAAAGAGACTTTAGACATCGATGTCTGGGTCAAAACCCTAGTTATGTGCTTATGGTGTGATTGTGTCAAGAAGAGGTTTGGATAATTAGATTCGAGGGGCGCTTTATCACTTGGTAACTTGGGCCAAGTGGCCCAAGATTATCGATTGAAAGTCCATTAAGAGCTGCCTTCTGATAAAACACTAAAAGTCAAAACTCCGCAAAAATCTTTCCTCTAATTCAAATAAGAAGTAACTGCTTTCAAGTCATGCAAATTCAAAAGAATTCTCATAATACAATTCAAATTTCAGTCTTGAAATTTTCTAAATCCTAAATATGTAAGATTCATGAAGGATAAGAGAAACCGAATGTAACCACAAGAATTATCACAAATCCCAGTTTTGTTTTCAAGCTTAAAAGTTTTTCAAACCATTTTCATTAAACTAAACTCCGTTTATCTTTCTTTTTGCTTAAAAACAAGTAAAGTTTTAAATTTGGTGTTGTGATGACACATCATCTTAAGCAATTTTTAGGGTTCCTTTTTCATTCATTTTCTTAGATTTTAATCAAATTTCTTATGTCTTCTAAAGAATTTTAATAAATAATTAAATATTTTGAGTTAAGATAGTGTTTATATGTTTTCAAAAATTTTTTGCTCAAAAACAAGCAAGAATTAAAGCTTTTTCACAAAGAAAACACAAGTACAGCAAAAGTGTAGCCTAAGAAACAGAAGCGTGCCCTAAAAAAAGAGGAAATGGAGCCAAAATCTCGTAGCATGCACGCCTTGCGGATAGACATGCACGCCCGGCGAACCCCTCTTTGCTCCTATACGCCCGGTGGCTTGTCCCTACGCCCGGTAGACCTGCACCACTCCTAGTGGACCCTCCTTTCTCACTTCCTCTGTCGGGCGTCCTCCTGCACCCTACACACACGCCCGGTGTGTGTCACCCCTGGAAGGTGAATTTTGGATTTTTGTTCAATTTTCTCGAATACAAGTCCGACTTAAAGATAATTACAACTCTCAGGAAGCAACAATTAAGTCCCAAACTTAATTATCCACATTATTAGAAGTCTTAATCACATCCAAAATATTGAAGACTCTAGAAGATTAGTTATTAGTCTTTTTCTAGAAACATAAAGGATTTGGACGTTAGAATTTGATTTGAAGTCAATAATTAGTTATCTTATCTTTCTTTTTCAAAAGATAAGATTAAAATAGTTTTGAATTCGAATTCTAAAATTAGGATATAAATAAGTGAACCTTGTTCACAAGAGAGACAACCCACTACAGAAAAATCTTCAGATCCAAGTTCAAGATTCCGTTTCTCAGCATAATTTTCTTCTTGTTTTTCTTTCATTCCATGGGTAACTAATCCTCTATCAAAGGGTTGGGAGCTCTATTTATATTTTTTATGGATTATTAATCTACGTTTATTTTATTTTAAAGTCTTGTATTAATCTATTTCATGATTGAGTTATTCGTTGTTCATTCGGATTAGAGGCATCAGAAGGTATGTTAATCCCTTTTGAATTCTTTTATTATAGTTGAAAAATTTGATATTTGAATTAAAATTTGAAAAACTCTTTCACATGACTCTTTGAATTTAGCAAGGAATAGTGGTTCAGTTAGTGTACGACACAAACATGATTTTCAATCACTCTAATTTTGAATAAGTAACATATAATTCGGATTAAAATAACTTTTAAAAATTGTGTTTTCTTCTAAAATTTAACTAGATAGGACTAGTTTGAATACATGATATATAATTCGATGTAAGGACTACTTTTAAATCTTATTAGAAATTAATTCAATTTGTGTTTAAACTCTTTAATTAATTAACTGACAATTATTTGATTAAAGAGAAACTTAAGAACTAAGAAATTGAAAATCAGTTACTAAAAATTTGACGTAAAATATTTTCGCATACTTCAAAATAGTAAATAAGGTTTGATTTTCCTAAGAGCATAAACATCTCCGAAACACTTGACTCTCTCCATCATTGTCTTCTCTCAATTAACATTCAAGTTCACTGCCACTCAAGTACTCAAGATCCCAAGCAAGATACAAGTTCTAACCTCATCCATCTAGGTTATTTTAATCTAATTAGGCATTAAATATGATATTTGCTTGCTCAATTCTCTAATCCTCGTGGAAACGATATCCACTTACTGTAGTATTATTTGAATAATCCGGTGTACTTGTCGGTATCTGTGAGCTTTAATTTCCGCTCATCATAATGCTGCAAAATTACTAGGAAGAACAGAAGAAAAAGAAAAAAAATACAACAGCAGCAATAAGAGAACGACGATGGAAAAAAAACACGCGAAGAAAAAAAGAAAGAACGCAAAGAAGAAAAAGAATATGAATATTCACATTTATGTTAGTGAGTGGAGAGTTGGAGCGTGTATTCATACTTTCACTAATGAAACTGATTTTTATTAGGTTTGGACTAATTTGGTTGGACTTGATTGTCAAAAAAAGTTAAATATATAGCAAGATTGTTGCTAATTTGGGGTTTAGTTTGTTTCTTGATTCAGCATTCATGTAATTTGCATTTGAGGTAATAAGAGTTTGGTTTAATCTGTGTTTTGACAAAGTTTGCTAGTAAACATAATTTTTTTTTTATTTAGTACTTGCTGTCAAGGTAATTATAAGCATTTTTCTTGCGGTAAATGATTGTTACTTATTTTACTTTTTTCTCCTAATTGTTCTTGTCTTCCTTTCATTAATTTATACGTTTATTTTGTCATAAATTTTTTGCAAATTTTTGCTGTAAATTTTCAGTGAGATCTGAAAGAAGCTTCATTTTAGTTTAATGTGTGTTTTAAACATAATTGGTTTATTCTGAACAAATTGAAACTTTCAATCAGATTTTGTCAAAACAAAATTAATAGTATCATGGCAAGGTACAATACTCACTTTCCATTCCTTGCACCTTATGAACTTGTGCAACTGCTTTGTGTGCCCATATGATATCTGTTCAGCCATACTAATCTATGAATTTTATCTATTTTAATATTAACTACCTTGAGAAAAACTTGGACCATAAAATATGGTGTGCTGTCCTCTAAAATGTGTTCTTCATTGTTTTTTTGTTAACCCTCTCTGTCATTTACGTTTTCCCTTTTTTTTTTATTAAGAAGGATTCATTGTGCTTCAAAATTTTCATATTCTGTTCTCTTTATCCTGATTTCGTCTTCTATTGGAAGAAAGAGACCCTTATCTTTTCTTGTGTATGCAGAGAAAGATATGATAATTAGTCTTTGGTTTCAGACCTCGTACAAACACAGGTAATTCTGTGGTTACAGTATTCGGTACTATCTCACAACATACAAATCCCATTTTTGGCTATGGCTCTTTAATTTAAAGAAGTCAGATATTCACCATTTAGAATGCTAGTAATTGTGTTTTGTCTTCTGAAAACATTGAAATGCCATCACAATTTTAAAGAGGATACGAAACATATACCTTCTTCGCATGAACTCCATTTGTTAATCACACGTGCAATTTATAATGGTTTAACTTGAGTTAGTTTGTTTTAGTTTAAACTTGCTTGTAAGTTCAAAATATTTTGGAGACAGTTCTTGAAATCCTAAAACCTAATCAAAACCAAAGACTACTAATATGCATGAGATGATTTTTATATATGTATTAATTATGATGCTTGCTTACATATATATATCATTATAATTATTTTTTAAATTATTTTTATATATAATTATGCAGGATAATTTTAGAAATATTAATGAAGATTAAAATGTTTATCGTAATAATTTATTGGTAAAGATGAAATAGTGTTTGAGAATTGAAAAATATATGCATCGTTGATTAATGACTTTTATTAGAAGATACTTATATAGAATATAATATTTTAATTTTTTATAATTTATTAGTAGTAAATTTTAAGTGATCTCATACATATTTTGATATTGATATATTTAATTTAGTTTTAATGTGAGATGTATAAATATTTAAAATTATGATTATTCTAATATTTTTAGTTAATTATAATTTGTTTAAGAATTATTTTTATTATTTAAAAAATATTATATAATATTATTATATATTTATTTTTATTTTATAACATTTGACTAATTTAATTAAAAATACAAGTTTATATATATAATCATATTACTAAATATTAAATTTTAGAAAAAAAATTATTAAAATATATATATACAGAGAAATTTAAAAAAAAAAGAAACATAAGACTATGCTTATATAGGATAGCTATAATAAAAATAAGTGTAGCTTATTCTTTTGAATTTTGGTAAGTATGAGTGATAAAAAGCGTAGCCTTTGATTTTCAAGAGCATCACTTGAAAGTGCAGTATACAAAAAAGCGTAATTTTTAAGAATAGACAACGCTCGAATAGATATCTCCATTAAAACATCTCTAAAGAAAAAAAAAACAACGTAGCCCTTGCTAAAGGTATATTTTTTTATTTTTATACATAAGGCAGCCAACTACTCTTTTTACTGTGCAGAGGATATCATTAATACCAAAGAAACACAAAAGCTGAGTGCTACTATACTTTGTGGAAGATGAGCTAGCATGGAGAAGGCAATAATGCATTCAGTTCCACATATAGTTTCTTACTTATAAAGATGATATATGTTGTAGGAGCTTTCTCTACCACACTACTAGGTTTTTGCTTAATAAATTTCTTCAATTTGGAATATTCTCCGAGTACATACTACTTCACAGAAAAAAAAGAAGCATAATCCCATTTACATCGCCACCATATAAGGAACATACATCATGAAAGGCAAAAAGATGTACGATTCAATTCGAACTAGAAAACCTTTTCTTTTGTCATAAAGCTTTCACATTTGAGTCTATATAATTGAAGGACTTAATTTGAGTCTTTCAACTTATTTTCTTAAATTATTGAGTTATGACAACTTGACTTGAATTACAAAAGTCATTTAACACGAAAAAAAAAAAAAGAATAATGGAACTTTCAGTCCAGAATATAAATGTGAAAAGCTGAAAATGTTTTTAGATGCAAAGAATTATTATATATAGTCTTAGAATATGATGTTTGAAAAAAAAAAATTAAAGATTGCATCATTGAAAAGATAAAAAATATTCCTAATTTTATATATTTATAAACGAATAATGGTTACATTTTAAATTAATAACGAAATTAATAAAACATATTGATGGAGAGAATCTTATTATTATACTATTATAAACATATTAACTAATTTTATTAAAAATATAGATCGTAATGTTACTACTAATTAAATGCTTTGATAAGAAAATGTTAGGAAGAAAAACATTGTGAAGTTAATAATATTAAAGAAGAAAAGGTATAGTTGTTTTGTGAAATTTTAGAATACGTTTTTATTTTTTATTTTTATTTTAAATGTTTTTTTAGAATTTTGTGGGAAAGAAAAGAAAAAATATTAAAAATAATAAAATTTTTATTTTCACTCCCTGATTTTATTTTTTGCTTTATAAAATCTTAATTGAAAATAGTAACATTAAAAATAAAAATAAAAAATATAAACCAGAGTCATATTTAATGCTCTCTATATGAAATTCAAATTATTAAGGAGGTTTTTCTTATACCCTCATATTTGATAGGTTACAAGTAATCTTTCAAGTTGATGGTACTATTAAAAAAGTGACTTGTGTCATTATTTAAAATTGGTTAAATTTTATTCTAGAGTAAATCACAAAAATTTCAATAGATTTAAATAATAATAAAAAAATACTTTTAAAAGATTAAAATAACACAAATATCATAAAAAATTTAAAAAAAAACATAACAAAAACTGAATATTAGATATATCATATATATTCTCAAAAATTATTTTAAAGATTAAATTTTAATGTAGTGTTTTGTAAAGCATAATTAGAGTGAGATTTTTCATCTTAAATTTTAATAATTTTATATTTAGTAGATTTTATTATTTTGTTAGTTTTGTGAATGATAAAAAATATTTAAATAAAAAGAAAAATAGTTAGGATTAAATTTTGTTATACTTTTTTTTATGCATCTCCTAAATTGTTATCCAAATGTTTTATAAAAGTTCAGATAAAATCTCATTTACCACTTATAAAAAAAAAATTGTTATTTTGTTTTGTCATTTTTTAATATTTTGAAACATTTTTGTTGTTTTAATCAGAAGATAGTTTTGTGAATGCCTACTAATTCTTCGGGAGCATTTTTGTAATTTACCTTTTATTTTAAGTCCTTAGATTTAATTTAATTTATATTTATCACCACCGCCGTTAAAATTTGTTATTAACTTTTAGATTTTAAAATTTAAACCCCCCACGTTAGAACTTATTTTGTTAACCTTTCATCGATGATAAAGATCAAACAACAAAATCAAATTTACCATTTTTCTTTCTGATGAGATATGACGAACCCAGCCCTAATTTCAAGCTTCTTCAAATGTACTAATAATCCCAAATTATGCTCAAAGACCCTAATTTAATTTATCTCCTCCCATAATTGTTGAATCAATGTGGCTCTTAATTTAATTTATTTGTGATTATTTATCCATACATGTATCTTTGTTATAGAGGAGGGCTCTATACTTAGAAATACCAATTAACTAATAAGTCATCTAATAAAAGATGATGATGAGAATGAATAATAATGGACTCCATTATTTTAAGGTTATATATAGGGAACATCTCACGAATAATCTGGATAAACACTGTACTTGAATTGTTTACGGCAATCAAATATCAACATAATCCGTAATCCTTAAAATCAAATTTATACAAGAAAAAACTAATAATAAGAATTCTTTCGATCCTTATGACTTGAACCAACCAATGCTGGCAACTAATAACAAGCTGATATAGATAGTTCAACGCAAGAAGTTATCCTTTCCTTTACTTTATAATGAAAGCAAGAATTTTCTAAGTGGGTTTTCCTTTTTAGTTAAAATTTTCTTTAAAAATCAGTTATCATTGTGTGTACATACAAGTGAAACGTACAAAAGGGGGATTTATTTATCTGGATCATTCATATTTTTTTTAACAAAGAATCATCTAATTAAATAATTTAATAATAAGAATGGAATAGATAATTAAATTTTTTTATTGACTAACATAAAGAAAAAAATAAATTTTCAAGAAAGAAAGAGGAAAACTTTCGGTTATAATTAAGGAATCTAGTTAATGACTAGAGTCATTAGATTAATGTAAAAGAATATTCCCAAGGTCAACCACCTCCTGTTTGCTGATGATTCTATTTTATTCTGTAAGGCTAATTCTGAAGCATATTTAAATATCTTGCATTTATTGAATTCTTATGAAAGCATCAGTGGCCAGAGGGTAAATCTTAATAAATCTACTGTATTTTTTAGCCACAACACTCCGTCCACTACTCGTACACTACTGGCTAACTCTATGAATATTAATCATATTGGGGCTCAAGATAAATACCTTGGTTTTCCTTCTACAGTCTCTAAATCGAAAAAGGCTTCTTTTAGTATGATCAAAGAAAAGGTTCGGAAAAGAATCCAAGGGTGGAAGCGCAATCTTTTTTCGTCAGGTGGTAGACACGTATTGCTTAAGGCAGTGGGAGAAGCTATTCCTATTTATACATTGTCTTGCTTCAAGTTGCCTGATAGTTTAATTTCAAAAGTTCACTCTCTACTTTCTCAGTTCTGGTGGGGACAAAAATGTTCTGAAAGGAGGATGGCTTGGATTAGCTGGGACACTATGACCCGCCCATGAAAAGAAGGAGGCCTTGGATTTAAAGATCTCAGAATCCAAAATCTGGCGCTTTTAGGCAAACAGTTTTGGCGACTTGTAACACAGCCTACTTCCTTATTATCCAAAATCTTAAGAGGTAAATACTTTAGCAATGGTAATGCTATAACGGTAGAAATTGGAGTCTTACCTTCTTGGGGATAGAGGAGCATACTGGAAGGCCAAAAGATTGTTGAAAAAGGTCTTAATTGGACTGTGGGTACTGGTGAGAATATCCGAACCTTTGAGGATTCTTGGCTGCCTCCTCCGTATCCTTTAATGATTTCTGACATGCCAAATAGACAGGCTATTTCTGAGTTGGTTCCAAGAGTTAAAGATCTAATTACTGAAGATAGAAATTGGAATCAGAATCTCATTCAAGAATTATTTCCCCAAGACGTTGCAAACAGGATTTTGTCAGTTAAAATTCAGCAGAGTAGGGACAAATTACAATGAGATTTGAACAAATCCAAGCAATATGATACAGCTTCAGGTTACATAATTGGCTATTTATTTTACCATCCGCCTCTGGAGCTTTGCCCTAATTATATGCAGCAGAAAAAGTCGTGGATTGATCTATGGAAGTTGAACTTGCCTCACAAAATTAAGCTATTTATCTGGAAAGCTCTCCATGGCCGACTTCCGGTGCTTGCTCAGATTCATCACCGCATCCCATCTATATCACCAATATGCCCTTGCTGTTATGAAGCAACGGAAACAGTCACTCATTGTTTGATCGATTGCTCTAGAATTAAAGACGTGTGGTCTCAGAGTTATCTTCGTGATTGTCTTCCCCCTCAGAGTTCTAACGACTTTTGGACATGGTGGACTGCATCAACAGAGATACTTAACCCGTTGAAGAATGCTGATCGTAATCCTCAATTGCTTGCCATCATTTGCTGGAACTGCTGGAAAGCTCGTAACCAGTTGATTTTTGAAGGTTCTACTTCTATGCCGTCTGCCATTCTAGCAAGCTCTGTCAAGTTGCTCCGTGAAATCCAAAGAACTCCCAGTTTAGGTCGTCATCTCCATGAGACAAGCTCTTAGTTGCATTCAATTTGATTTATCATTATTTCTTCTTTAAGATTTTTCTTTGTTTTTCGACCATGCACCGTTGGATGAATACCTTCAGTGTAGTGTCTTTGGAAAATCCCCACCTTTTATTATGCTGTTCTGCTTTTGGACATCTTTGTATTTCATTTTTTAATAATTAATGAAATATAACATATTATCTTTGAAAAAAAAAAACTTCTATACATCAGTAATAAAATAAATAAAAAATATTGAAAAGTTATCAGAATTTATTAATTTTAATTATTATTTTTAGTTACTAATTTAATTTTTTTTTAGTTTATTAATTTAATAATATATTTTTAATCTATTAATAATTAAAAATAATAAAAATTTGATAACTTTTTAATATTTTCATAATAAATTTTACATTATTATCGTCAACTAATAAAAAAATAATTAACGGTAATATTAAAAAAATAAAAGATAATTAATTTAAATTTATTTTATTTAATATTTATTTATTATTAAATGCATTAAATAAAATTGAAAATAGCAATAAGTTTTGACAATTGACTAATATTTTTTTCACTAAATATTTATGTTTTCGTAGAAAAAAGGAACTACTCACTGCATACGTTATAATAACTTATCATGAGTTGACAAATTCGTGAATTTTCCATAATAAGGAGACACTGTAAAATAAAATTAGTGCGGATGCAGCCATATTATTTATTGATAATTAAAAAAAAGCAAACTAACCTCATTTTGGAAAATAATTATAAGAGAAAAGGATAAATCGCACTACAAAAAAAAGAGCTATTTTAACCTTTTTTTTAACAGTATAAAAATTAATATATATATTTAACAAATATTATAAATATCAAATTTTTTATTTTTTTATCATTAATTTGACCGTAAAAAATTATTTTTTATTTTTGACGGTCCTTTGTTTTTAGTTTACTCTATTATTCTTCTTCTTCCCTTGATGATCCTGCTACTCTTCTTCTCTGGTTCGTAGATTTTAGGATCACCCTGCTCCTCTTCTTCTTTTGGCTTTGCCTCTCAAGTTTGGATCACACTACTCATTCTTATTCATATTCAAAATCTAAGTTTATTCTTCAATTTCAATATCTCATCTCATTCTTTAATTTCAAAATCAACTTTATCTTGTTAGATATTTCTTTTTCCTTTCTTAAAATTTTTTATTCTTTCATAAATCTGATTTAATTTTTGTTTTGATACTTTAGATTTCAAAATTTTTTCATTCAAGCTTCTTATTACTAATACATATTAAGGTAAATTCATATTCTCAGATCTATTCCCTAATTTATATTCTCATGATCTATTTACCTATTCATTTAGCCAAATAAAAAAATATAAATTAGTTTCACATAAAAATTCAGTAATATTATTCACATAAAAAATATATTATTATATATAATTTTTTTTATTTTTTATTTAGTTTCACATAAAAATTCAGTAATATTATTCACATAAAAAATATATTATTATATATAATTTTTTTTATTTTTTATTTAATTTTAAATTTTTACGACTTATTTTTTAATCTATATTTTTATTTACTTTAAATATTTACTACATATAATTTAGAGATAATACTAATATTGTGATTAATAATTAAAATCATAATTCAATTATTTTAAAAAATATTGATTTTGAGTTAATTTTATAACTATTAACATAAATTTTTTATACTAATATCTAATTATATTTTTATATATACAAAAAATATATATTATTTTTAAATAATAAATATGAAAATTAACTTTTTTTTTGTAAAACAGACTTAATATCTAATTAAATATAAAAACATACACATTAAATTTTTAATAAATATTAAAATTAATTATTAATAAAAAATTAAATTTTTTTATATAAAAATAATGATTAAAAAAATTATTATTTAATTTTTTATATATAAAAACTTTGATCTTTTTAGTGGATAAAAATTTTTTTCTCCGTGACTTTTTTATAAAAATAATTTAATTTTATAAATTTTTTCTGTCATAATCTATAATATCAAAATAAAATTATATATAATTTTAAAAATTTTATATTTTTATAATATTATTACATGCAAAAATAGTAGTGATTACTACTAATAACCACTATAAAACAAGAGTAAAGCAATGTATCTTTTTACAAAGAAAATAAAACAATGTTCTCCACACGGCTCTTCTCTCCTCTCTTTTCTTCTCCTCTCTTTATATATATCTATTGACTCTCACTATAGCTATCACCGTACCCTTTCATATCTCAATATCAGAAACACACTCATATCCCACTTCACTCTTTCTAATTCTCTTTTCACCATCCTTCATCTCCTTCCTACACCACAAAATTAAAGTAATTAAAAATAAATAAGAAATATTGAAGGATGGTGAAGTTTTCAAAGGAGCTAGAAGCGCAACTAATACCGGAATGGAAGGAGGCATTCGTCAACTACTGGCAGCTCAAGAAGCAAATTAAACGGATCAGGCTTTCAAGGCTCCCAACCAAGCCACCGCACGCCGCCCAATTGTTCGCCGGAGTTGACTTCGGCCGCTCCATTTTCGATTCACTTCGCTCCATTGCCGCCAACCTTGCCGACAACCTTCGACCTTCCTATGATGACGACAACCTCACCGTCATTCAGGTAACTCACTGACTAACTAAATAGTTATTCAAAATATATAATATCAACTATATATAATTAATTGCATCGTTCTTTCTCCGATGGTTTTTCTCCTTGTTTGTGTTTCTCTTTTAATGGCAGTGAAACATTATAAACTACAATCATCATTCACGTGGAGTTACTTTCGTGTAAAATTAATAATTAAAAATATATTAAATTATTTAATAATTTTTAATTATTAATTTTATATAAAAATAATTTTAAGTGAATTTTTACGATATTATGTGAGCTTTTTCCATCACAAATGCCGAAACTTCGGTGCGGTTTTTTTTGCGTGAGTAATGTGTTCATGGTTTTCTGTGTTTCTTTGTCCTCTAATGCTCCCATTATTTCAGGTCTCAATGCATGGTATACATAGTAGGTTTAATTTCCTTCTCAAAAGATAAAATAAACTAAAGCGAAACCATTTTTCATTTTTTCTTAAAAAAGAAAATGTCTTTTTTGGTAAATTGGCGATAGTAAGAATATGTCAATATTTAAAAAAAAAATTAAGACACTTGTTTATTAACTAAGTCGGTTTTTTTCTTTTCAAATAATAGAATTGTGACGTCATCGTCGTCGGACATATATGATATGTTTTTCGAGGATTTTATGAATTATTTAATAAAGAAGAAATGACTTTATGAATTTACAAGACACAGATGGCTTGGCCTGGTTAACATCTGCAGTATTGCGTTTATGGTTATGGTTGATACGAACCACAGACTAAAACAGGAAAAAAAATTTAACTTCATGTGGTTGTAATGATGGCCAATTTGTAATATTGTTAGTTGAAGGAAACAATTTGATATGTTATTTTCTTCACTTTTGGTGTGTGGTCCGCTCAATTTCAATTTTTTTTATTCTGTTATTAATACTCAATTTGTACGTTCATATTTGATGAAATAGTAATTGCTGGGTTCACATTTTAATGGTAGACAGTAGTGTTAAATTAATAAGATTTTTTACTAGCTATTTACTGCTGTCACGTACATATATTTGTTGTTACATTCATAATTCATCATTAGAGATACAAAATATAGAATTAATTTAACTGCCTTCATTTTTAATACTCATCTAGAAATTAAAAGTCTTATAAATATGGTTTAATTTGTCAGAGCATTATCATACAATAATGCAGAGAGGAAGATATATATATATAACTCAAAAATCAATATGCATGAACTTTATTTCCCTTTTATTTTTTCTTTGGTTATTTATTTCTGATATCTTATCAATGAAATTGATATTTCAATTTTTTAAAAAGTGGGAGGTAATAAAGGAGTAAGTACAATGAATGGTTATAAATAGAATGATAAAACCAAAATTTCGGAAAAGTTGGAGGCGGAAAGGGATATGATTATTATATATATGCAAATTTATTTGATGTATGATACATGTATGAGTAAATGAGATTATGAGAATGACTAATGAGCAACGAAGTGAGGTTAGTGGCCATTTCTATTTTGAAAAAGCTTTTTCAGCTTTCTTTTGGGGGTTTCTCATTCTCTCACGAAAGCAAGCAAAAAAGGTTTTTGGATCTATTATTGTATTCTATTCTATTTGTGGAACCTATATTTTCACCAACTTATCACGAAACAATCGTGAGCACCATGAAAAAAATTAAAGTAAATCGTCAATGTTAATTCGCATTACATATAAGAAAACATTATTGTATGACCAATTAATGACTAAGTAGTAGATATTTTCTGATGCACGCAGGTGAGGAGGAAAACTGTGAAAGGTAGCGAAGAAGAAATATATGAAACAGAACTTGCGCAATTATTTTCGGAGGAGGATGAGGTATTCAAATATTTAATTCTTTTCTATCACCCATTCAAAAAAAATTATTTTCTATCATAAATTAATTATATATTTGATTAGTTTTTATCTAATGTTAATGTAACATAGTTTTAGAAAATTTAAGATAACATCAAAGTCAATAAAATTTAATGTTATGTACAAAGTTATTATACAGCAATAATTATATATATGTAAAAGACTTATTACTCTTGACATAAATCATTTTTACTCAATATAATATATATTAATTTTAGTTTTATTATGTAACTAGTGTAAAACCTTTTTTGGTTGATGGGGCTAACAATCTCAAAAAGAATTTCATATAATCGGCTAACAGTTTTGGTTATTAATTCTTCGTTTAAATGCCAATGAGCTATAACTTAAATGATATAATTTTTTTATTTTCACTTAAAAATTTTGCGTTCGAATCTCACTTTTAATTTTAGAAAAAAATAATTCTTCATTTAAATAATTATAATAATAATAATAATTTATCTATTATATAAAGAGAATATGAAAGTAGTTTGATGTCTAATATTCTTTTTTAAAATACTTTTTATTAAGTATAATCTATTAAAAAAATTATTTTGTTATTTCAATGACTTGAACCCAAGACCTTTTACCTAAATTATAAATAGTTTGTCATTCTCACTAATTTTATTTTTAGTTTTTTGGTTTAATTATTCTATCATTTTTCATAGTTTTACTGAATTTTCAATTAGGTCTTTATACTTTTTTCCTTTTCGATTGTGTCTCTATTCCATATCAGATTTTGTAATTAAGTCCCTATCATGACAAAAATGCTGAAATTAACGGAATATTGTGTTAAACAAAACGAATATGCCTAACACTTGATTGAATAGTGAATACAAAATATTCCGTTAATTTTAATGTTTTTGCCAAGGTAAGAACTTAGTTACAAAATGTGATATGGTATAGAGACCTAATTAAAAAAATATATAATAATCTATTTAAAAATTCGGTAAAACTATAGAGATAAATAGAATAATTAATTTTTTTTAGCATATATTAAATATATAAAAAATAGATCCACTAGGAATAATAATAACAATAATATAATTATAAACTTAATCAAAATAATAAATATTTTATTATCTTAATAAGAGATGGGTTACTAAAATCTGAAAATACCAAAAACATTTCTATGAATAAATGAGAAATAATGACATCTTAATTAGGCGAATATATATATAATATAGTAGATAAAATAATTATGGATAACATATACATAAAAATAATGTTATTTTTTCACTTAATAACTATAAAATAATCGATTTGGTGATGAATAATATTGAGTGGTTCAGGTACGTGTGTTTTTTGAGAGTCTTGATGAAGAGCTAAACAAGGTAAATCAATTTTACAAGAAGCAAGAGAGTGAGTTCATGGAGAGAGGAGATACCTTAAATAAACAGCTTCAAATTCTGCTTGATCTCAAGACAATCATCAGCAACCGCCGCTGGTTCAAAAGTTCTAATCCATCTTCTAATTCCGCCAGTTTCTCTCATTCTCCTTCGCGCAATTCTGATTATTCCGGTTAGTTCTATCTTCTTTAATTATTCTCTCATTTTATCACTTTACATATTTTGAGAAAAATCAGATTCATTAATTATTTTCATATTAATTTGTTATCATATAATTAATAATTAATAAATTAATTATAGGGAGGGTAGAAGTCAAAATTTGATTAGATGTACCAAATTAAAGAAAATCCAACATCGTCAAAGTCATTTAATTTGTATAAATATACTTTGGCTTAAAGTATATTATTTATTTATTATTATATTAGAAATAACAACTTGTTAATGGAGACCGCATGTAATGTACCATAATATTAAAAGAAAGAAAATGGATGTTGCGTTTGTGCTCAAGAAATTATTCCCTGTCAACTCATCACGTTTCTAAGTGGTTACTGACATCATACAACACAAACATATTATAGTCCGAAGTGGACTGACTGTTATGTGGAACATTGTCGATCCAGCACCACTTAGCTTGTGCGACTATGTTCTAAGCAAATTATTTTAAAGGAGGCAGTAAGGCACTCATTCTTCTATCATACTTTTTTTTATCAGACCATAATGAAGTGCGCAACAGGGAGCGGAAAATGATAACATAGACCACCTGATACCCATAAAATATACAATTATATTGTTGATGGATTAAGTCCTTAACGTTACAAGAATAATATTTGTCAAAAATGAAGTTTCAAACCAAGCTGTTAATTAGACTTGCTGGAATAGTTAATTTACTCATCTATTTAAGTGTTAGAAATTTAAATTTGCCACAAATTAATTTTTGGTTAAAAATAATGTTAAAAATAAAAAATATTGGTCAAATATAATATAACTATATTTGGTATATATAATTATTTTCATAATTAATTAAAATACTTCTAATAAAGTAATTAATATAGCGTATAAAATTTAGTAACAATATAAATTTTATAAAATAAATTTATCCATAAAGAAAATTTGTTACGACCTATGCTACTTCAAAAAGATTTTGATGTGAAAATGTTCATTCGGAGAAATTCTTATATCTTCAGAAAACAAAATCCATTCATTTTTTCTATTCCTTTCATTGCTGGACATATTAGATAGCAGATTACCAGTAGTTACATATAAGACAAAAATTGACATTAAGTTATTTTTATATAAATTTATTAATTAAAAATGGTTAGATAATTTAATATATAATTATTATTTAATGATTTTTAATTAATAATTTTACATAAAAATAATTGTACGTGAATTTTTACTTACATATAAATGAGAATAAAAAATTATAAATTTGTTTTTTAAAATAATTTTAAAAATTTAAATTTAAAAAATAAATAATTAAAATATGAGTAATGCTAAAAAATTTAATATTATAATAATCAATTTTAGTGAACATTAATTATAACTGTTTTTTAAAATTTTAGATTTTTGTAAATAATTTTAAAAAATTAAATTTTTTCGCCAACATCAACTAATATTTTAAAATGAAAATATTTTATTTTAAATTGTAAATTCTAATAAATCATAATTTTTTAACTATAAATTCTAAATTATAAATGTAAACTGGAAAAGTTAGTTTAACTTGCTATATTTTAATTTCTTTTCCCTTAATGAATGTTAACTGTAATATTAGACATATAATATTGGGTCTAAAGACTTTGAAGTAACTGATACGGGGAGACAATGACATAGATGATTTGGTTGGTTGGTTACCGCAGAAAGGTTTGGTGGGGAATCAGACGAAACGAATTCAGAAGTGTCATCGCAGACGGAAGAAGTAATAACGACATTGGAGAAGAATGGAATAAACTTGGTGAATTCAGGGATGAGAGGGAAAAAGACAAAGAAGGGGAAGCCCAAAATGGGAATGAGAATCGACGTGCCAGCAACCAATCCGACCCGGGCCATAACCGCCATAACCAGCATGCTCTTGGAGGATTTGGTTAACAACCCAACTACTACTGGCGGTGACTTCATCTTCAAGAGGAAGATTCAGAGCGCTGAGAAAATGATTCGAAGTGCCTTTGTTGAACTCTATCGTGCCCTTGGCCTCCTCAAAACTTACAGGTTACTTTCTTCATTCATTCTTCCTTGCTCACTGCTCACTATGTTATGAGGCTAAAGACATATTTGGAAATCGAGAATATAAATTCACATATTTAATTAAATTATTTAATATTTTAATTTTTATAATTAATATTAGTTCTTTTTTTATTATAAAATTGATTTTTTTATTTTTTTGGAGAATTTAAAATTTAAAATTAAAATTTAAGATATAAATTTAAATTTTAAATTTGTAAATTAAAAACAAAATTTATCTGATATTAGTCAAGAAATTATCTCTTTATTTAAATTTTTAATATAATACAGTTCTTAGTTCATTGTTGATAATAAAATTTGGACATTATGATGAGTTACATGGCAGCAGGATGTAGCACCACGTAAGGTTTTTTCAGGTGGATAGAGTAAAGGATAGTTGGTATGTGACTGTGATCATCATCATGATCATGATATCTATGTTGTGTTTCATGGGAGGAATGGAAAAAATAATAATAATTGGCCACACACTTTTTACAAAGATTTTATATAAGGCAACTATTCTTATGAAAATGTTAAAAATATCTTTTTATAATGATTCTTATTTAAAAAGTGTAATTTATTTATTTAGAATATTTTAAATAAAGATAATACTTTTATTTTAAATAAAAATTAAGTTCTATAATCTATTATTTAATGATCAAAATAAAATATCTTTATATAATAACAATCATAAAATCTTCATTGAAGTAACTACCTTTATATAAAGCTATCTTCCAAACAGTGCTTAGTGGCTGGCAAGGTCGAATTTTGCTTGACCTATTTCCTTTCCCTTTTCCTTATTCAAAAAATTGAAAATCTCACTTTTCAATATGCTTACTTATTTTTATATGCAAATTTAGTGTGGCATTTCATATTTTATTCATCCATATCCCAAAGAGATAAAGAGATATCCGTATTTTTTAATAACAAAAGGAAATCATATATATTCTAAACCCATCCTTAGTTTCTTTAGCAAATTTAGTTATATATGTAATTGTGTTATCATTTTAAGAAGTCATTGTGAGAGTAAAATTAAAACTAAAAAATAGAAATTGAAATATAGAGATTAAAAATAAAAATTAAATTAAATTTTTCTGTTATGTTTAATATAAAATATAATAGATTAAATTATGTATTAATATTATATTTGATTTAAGATAAATATAGAGATTAAATAATAAATTTAAAATTTAAAAAGATAAATAAAAATATTTTAAAAAAAAAATGTTGTAAAAATTATCGTTTTTATTTCTAAAAATTTTAGTCCCGTATCTTTTAGCTATTTTCTAGAGATACTAAATAAATTAAAATTTTGTGTCTTGAGACTAAAATTTTAGTTTTAGTTAATGTCTAATCACATTAAACACAATATTTAGTCTTAGTTTTCTAATTTTAATCCCAATCCTACAAAACAAACCCAGCTTTATATGCCAAAAACGCAATTTTATATCTCATATAAGGATAAAAATGATCTAATAAAACTTCATAAAAAATAATAAAGTTTGATTGGTTTAGTAGTTCATTCATTAATCTATTTAAATAAGTGTCAAAGGTTTAAATTCTGTCTTGTATATGTAATTCGCTGACCAACAACAAACTTTTAAATAGATTGAATTCTAATCGGCACTAAATTAATTTTTGGTTTGTCGAACTGAGAGATACTACGAAAAAAAATTCATAAAAGTATAGCTTAATTTGGTTTTCTAATGGTTGTAATTTTATAGGTTAGAAGCCCCAAAGAAAAAGATGTAACTAAAATAGAGCATTTTACTTATTTAGAAATAATGTAAAGTTATTATTTTGAGAAAATATTCAGTTTGATTTTTGAAGTTACACTCAAATCTTAATTTAGTTCTTGAAATTTTAATTGTTTCAATTTAATTTTTAAATTTTTCAATTAGTCTCTGCGGTGATTTTTATTACAGAATCAATTGAAAAATATAAAGACTAAATTGAAGCAATTAAAATTTTAAAAATTAAATTGAACTTCAAGTGTAATTTTAAGAAAAAAAAAAAAAAACGGAGTATTTTCTTCGATTATTTTTTTAACTAAAACATTTACCTATACATATATGAATACTAGCCGCTTACTATAATATATGAGCTAATAATCCATCATTTCTAATCAAATTATTCTCTAATTTTGGCAGCTCACTCAATACAATAGCATTTTCAAAGATACTCAAGAAGTTTGACAAGGTAAGGCTTAAAATATATCTAATCCTATTTGCTATATATGCACTAAGTTAAAGTTCTTGCTTTTATTTCTTTAGGGTCACACATTCAATAATATATTATGGCAAGAATAGACAAACAAATACGAAAAGGAACTAATTACTGTAATTAAGTTTTCCCAGTAATATTAATTCTAATAGGTGTATTTGTGGTTTTTATTTAAATTATTTTTTTATCAATAATAGATATAAATTTATTTGTTATTTTTTTAGGAAGAGTACATATATAAAGAGTACATAATATATAAAGGTATAATAACTCAACAGATATTTTTTAAAGAATTTTTTATTCTTTTCGATAATGAGAAGAACTTTATATCTGTTGAGTTAGAATTGATGAAAAATTTCTTAAAAAATATCTATTGAGTTATTATACTTTATATATTATGTACTTTTTATGTACTCCAACTAAAAAAATTACAATAAATAAATTTAAATCTACCATTAGTAAAAAAATAATGGGTAAAATATATCTTTTGTCCCTGAAGTTTGGCAAAAATTTCAAAAATACCCATAAGTTTTATTTTGTTTCAATTTTGTCCCAAAAGTTTTCGATTTGCATCAAATATACTCTCGACGGCTAAATTTTTATAAAATTTAAGACCAATCTAACAATAATGCATGAAAATTATGCTTGATTTGCTTGTGTTGAAGGTTGTTCTTATGAAATTGTTGTTGAATTTGTCTTAAATTTTTTGAAAAATTAGTCGTCAAGATAAATTTGATGCAAATCGAAAATTTTTGGGACAAAATTGAAACAAAATAAAACTTAGGAGTATTTTTAAAACTTTTGTCAAATTTAAAGGATAAAAAATATACTTTACCCAAAAATAATCTAAATAATAGTGACATCATTAAGCATGTTTCAAACTAATTAAGCACTCAGTCACCAAAAAAAAACTAATTAAGCACTTGAAAACTACTAGTCTTCAACCACATGAAGGTTGTGAGGATCTTAATTAAATAATAACCATCTCTCCATGATTGAAAATCAACTTAATTTCCAAAGGCAACTATATATGTGTCTCACACGACACATGACTTTAAGATAGTGACACAATGCAACTATATCTCTTCTCATTTCCCTCCTTGGGTGATCGATTATTGATCATATTTTTATTTCAAATACTTTAATTTCTTGCTTCACAGGGGATATACTTTTAACACACAATTCCTATATTAATAATCATAGTGCATCTGTTATAATTTCACACATCTATAATGTATGTGACAAGGTATATAAATTAATCGAGGATATATAATTTTTTTGACAACACAAGTCTATGGTTGCATTTGTTTTTGGAGACATAATAGAATAGGATATTGAGACAGAAACAATAATAGAATAAAGACATTAAAAATTATTCTTTGTATATTATGTTTAAATATGGTATATAAAACACTAATATAATATCTAATATTAAGTTTGAATATATATATAAAATTAAAATATTATATAAAATAATTAAAATAGTCATTTAATTCCAAATTTTCTACATCAAATATAAACTAATTTAATAGAAAATGAGAATAAGTAAGAGTACATACGAGAAGAATTAGTTAATAAGGATAATATAAGAAAAAAGGAATTATCCAATTAAGTAAAAAATTCTACAAAAAAAAAAAAAGAGTACCTGAAAAAAAAAAAAGAAAAAGAACACTGAATAGTGAATAGAGAAGAAGTTCAATTTTTTTTTTGGTGACAGAAGAAGTTCAAATTAAGAAAAATAAGAAGGGATAATAGTAGAATAATAAAAAATATCTTTGAACAAAAAAAAATTCATTAAAAAAATCGTGTCCACTTTTTTAAATTTTGTGTTTATCATTATCCTCCATAAAAAAGTTGACACAAAAATATAAAAAAATTGTTTTAAAGATAATGTATTTAATGTTTATATTTCTACCTTTAAATATTTTTTAAACATTTGTTATATCTGTCTTCTGTCTTAAAAAAATAAATGCTACTTAAGTACATAAATATCTATTAGAATTTAATTAATATATAACTGTAAGTCATAGTCACGAAGAGTTCTTAGATATTCAATTTTTACTGGTTACTAGTGCATAGAGGGCACTTTTAATTACCTTTCTTTTGATCAAATGTTATTGCAGTAAACTCTTTAGGCACAAATTATATTGCCACACAAATTAAAAAACACATATGATGATTCTACCGTCAGCGAATTGAATGATTTTATGATATAGATCTTTTTGGTAGACGATTAATTAGATTTTTAATTATCTAAGTGGACTAATTATAAATATAATTAGATTTCAATGGCTAAGTACCAACGTATATATCTAGTAATTTTTCTTTGTTTTCACTGACTTAAGAGTAAATTTTTATTAAAATATATATTAAAAATATAATTATTTATGTGTCTCTTTTTATTAATTTATTAATTTTCAGAAGACATTTTATAATATGGTATCAAATTTTTATAATCTAAAAATTTAGAATTCGATTTTTGTTGATCCTAAAAATTTTTTTTCAATATTTTTATAATAACGTGTTTAAAATATAACCATCAACTTATTAAATTTTTCAATTTTTGTAAGAAATAGTTTCATGTCATAGATTATTTTTAAGTGATTATCTTCAAATATCATCATTTTTATACATATACAACTCTAATACTGGATAGATTTTTATTAGAGTCCTGCTAGAAGCTAATAGAATATTTGTACAATGTGTACCTGATACCACTCATCCTAGAAGTTTATACTGATGGAAAAAAATAACACTAATGATTATATCTCTAATACTCCGTAAACCTCCATTATACACATAGTACAAATATTCTATTAGCTACATATACTTTCCTTTTTTATTATTGATGAAGTCGGTTCTAATAACCTTGATTATACAAGATAATGTAGTCTCTCTCTTTTTTTTCTGGGTAGAAAGACAATATAATCATTAATAAAATATATATATATATAGAGACACACATACACAAGAAAGTTCAATCAATGCAGTAAAACTTTATTGCTAATCAATAATGCCTCTGCTGCAGATTAGGGTGATTATATTACATGTAAATCCATGAACTATTTAATTCACTTCCTTGGCTTTGATAATTTAGAACCTACTAGTTTTAATTAATAATTTTGCATGTCTAATCTAGCTACTATAATTTAACTTAAATTCCTATGAAAATGAACAAATATATGCATGTGGCAATCTAATTGAGCAGGTGTCTTGCCAAAAAGCTTCAGCAAATTATTTGAAAGAAGTGAAGAGATCTCATTTCGTTAGTTCTGATAAGGTATACATATATTATATTGGTTTCTTCAATTCCTAGCTAACCCCTTTCATTTTAAAAGTTTGCTAAAAGGAAAAAGAAAAGAAAACATCAATATTGTGTTCAAATTTTTAATGTACCTTTTGAATTAGGTCTCCTCATCAAATTCTCTTGGTGTCGTTACATAATATTCAAATTAGTGGTTAACCATTTTTTACATAATATTCAAATTAGTGGTTAACCATTTTATATATAATAATTATTATTATTTGGTTTAAAAGGTTGTTAGACTAATGGATGAAGTGGAATCCATATTCACAAAGCACTTTGCCAACAATGATAGGAAAAAGGCAATGAAGTTTTTAAGACCGCAACAAAATAAAGATTCTCATATGGTCACCTTCCTTGTCGGTAAATCTTCTTTCTCTTTAATTTCTCCATATTAATACTTCACATATGTTCACTAACAATTAAATGATATCATACATGATAAATAGTAAGAAAAGTATAGGTACCAATATATTATTTGCTAATTTATTGCCAATAATAATTAATTATTATATTTTAAACACATATATAAAGAGATATTAAACATAGTCATAAAAAAGACATTTTTATTAGACATATTCACAAAGACACTTTTATTAAACACAGTTATAAATAAGAGTTGGCAGAAGTTGGTAAAAATATAATGGAATGCTGTATGCTATGCTGCTTATCGTTATAGTAGCTATATACTTTTAATAATATTTAAAAATATTGCTAAAAATTAAAATAACACGTTTTTATAAAAAAATATTTTTAAATATTAAAAATATAATTTTGATTTTAGTAACATTTTTTAAACGTGGTCAAAATTATATAGTTACAGCACACACCACCACTATAATGATAGCGACCATAAACTCAACTTAATTATATATAAAATGGTTAACCACCATTAGAATACTAATTTTTTCAGAAAATTTTTTTATCATATCCTTACGAGATGCGATTGTTATATTTTATCAAATACAAACATATATATCAGATATTATATATAATGCTAGTCTCAAAAGAATTTAGTGTATGCTTTTACAAATAAAAAAGAGAAATGTTAAGAGCATATAAAACGTGGTAAATTACTAATTTGGGCCTGGTGTAGACCTAGACTGAAATTTGGATAAGAAAATTAATTAAAGAGCTTATTAGCAATTGTTTGGTATGTTTGCAGGGTTATCTACAGGTTGCTTTGTATCGTTGTTTTGTGTATATGCAATCTTGGCCCATTTGTGTGGTATATTCTCTCCAAGCAAAGAGCCAAGATATATGGAAACAGTTTACCCTGTCTTCAGGTGATTCATATTATGTTAATTAATTTGATCATCACGCATTTTTAACTAAAACAGTGTTTGCATTTGTGCAGTGTGTTTGCATTGCTAAGCTTGCACTTGTTTATGTACGGATGCAACCTGTTCATGTGGAAGAGGACAAGAATCAATTACAATTTCATATTTGAATTCTCACCAACCACAGCACTCAAGCACAGAGATGCATTCCTCATATGCACTTCTCTCATGACAACGGTGGTTGGAGCAATGGTTATACACTTACTCTTAAGAGCTGCAGGATTTTCGCCTTCTCAAGTTGATGCCATTCCTGGAATTCTTCTTTTGGTTGGTCTAATATTCATTTTTCTTGTTAGTTACTTAGAGACAGTTTATTAGTCTTTCTGCTGATGTGATAATTGATATTCAGGTTTTCATAATGCTGCTCATTTGTCCTTTTGATTTTTTCTATCGCCCCACTCGATATTGCTTCATCCGTGTTCTTCGTAACATAGCATGCTCTCCATTTTATAAGGTAAAGGAAGTTCTTCAATTGAGCTTTTGGTATAGATTTATAGATGTTCTAAGACTAAACTTTGCATCATTATTCGATTTAATCTGTGATTTCTTCAGGTTCTACTAGTAGATTTTTTTATGGCTGACCAACTAACTAGCCAGGTATAATCCTGTTATTTTTATTTGATTTTTTTTTTTTTTTTTTTACGTTATGAATTGTAATTAACATGTATCTTATGGATACAGATTCCATTGCTGAGGCATTTAGAAACTACAAGTTGTCACTTTTTCGCTACGATTTTCAAAACACACAATCCTGAGGCCTGCCATTCTGGAAGGCTATACATGGAAATAACTTATATCATCTCATTCATGCCTTATTATTGGCGTGCGTTGCAAGTAAGCTTGGTTATCGATCAATAACAAGAAATTCCTTTTAGAAACATATTAGGAAACTAATATTCATGTTTTAATTTTCATTAATACATAGTGTGCAAGAAGGTGGTTCGATGACAGTGATGTTAATCATTTGAAGAACATGGGAAAGTATGTTTCAGCAATGGTAGCAGCAGGGGCTAGAGTAACATATAGCAGACAAGATAACCATCTATGGTTTGTTATAGTCTTGATCACTTCCACTGTAGCCACAGTTTATCAATTATACTGGGATTTCATCAAGGATTGGGGGTTTCTTAATCCTAACTCCAAAAATCCTTGGCTTAGAGATGATCTAATTTTGAAGAATAAAAGCATATACTATATGTCTATTGTAAGTTCTTCTCTTTACCTCTTTCTGAATTTGAATGTTACAGCTTACAAAATATGAGTAAGTTTTTTGAATGATCTTTGGATTGCAGGCCTTAAATGTTGTACTAAGATTAACATGGGTGGAAACTATCCTGCATTTTAAAGTGGGGCGAGTTCAATCGCGTCTACTCGAGTTTCTGTTAGCTTCACTTGAGGTTATTAGAAGAGGCCATTGGAATTTCTACAGGTACATTTATCTCATTTAGAATAACTAAATGATTTTTATTTTTTTTCATTGAGTATCCTTGTTAAGTGGTTAATAAATTTGATAAATTGTATGCATAGGTTGGAGAATGAACATCTAAACAATGTTGGTCGTTACCGCGCAGTGAAGACGGTTCCATTACCGTTCCGAGAGATGGATTCCGACTAAGATATCTGTGGAGGCCATGTTCTTATACATGTAAAGGTCTTAGAGACATGCTGACATAAAAAAGATGCAAGGACTAGTTGAAAGGGATTCATATTTTAAACATGTGAGGTCCCTCGTAATTCATATGATTACTCAATTGAATTGTGAATACCATCAATTGCAATGCCAAATGTGCACCTCGAATAATATTTCATGTAAATTGGATAAATGGATTTCAAATTTTGGACTTCCTGTTGTTCTATATCAATATCAATAGCCTCAAGAAAAAAAAAATGATTAATTGCTTCCGTTTGTTTTATCGTCTGATCCAATTAGAAGTTTGCTTTTATTTACTTTATTGTAAACTGCAATCAAAAGCCAAGAACCAATAGTATAATTGGTTACATTGATGCAAAAGGGTTGTTGATAACCTAATGAGAATATAAAATGTCTCAATTAGCTAGAAGGCTTAAAGTAGCTCTTTAAGGAAAATCAAATCATGTTTTCAATTAGTAAGATTTGAAGAAATATCTCAATAAAATTTCTCTCTATACATTTTCATGGCATTTTGGATGAAAATAAAACTTCCTTTAGTTCTATTAAATCAATTAATTCTTTTGGAGTAGGTTATTGTTTTCTCAATCAATTGTGATTAGATTTTGTAGCTCATTCTCTTGTGGTGCAGATTTATGTCATTTAACGTTAAAGCAAATTTTCCAGAACTTACCATGCAAGATTCTGTATTGTACAAATGATAGAGAACTTTCTTGCAAATAAATTCTCTTAAACTAATACAACTAAGGCTGAAAGTAGTTTAACCATGTAAACACAAGAATATTGCTAATCACATAGATATACATATCATAAATTACTAAAACAATTGAATGCATGTCTCATGCAATTATTTATTCAACTGCACTGGCAAGGACATGCTTGATTGAAGGAAATTAAAGAAGAAGAAACCTGCTTTTGAGTTCTATTCCATTCTCAGCATCCCTGCTATTCTGTTCGCTACGCAATAGGCAGTAGATTGGATAGTAATCATTGGATTGACACCAATTGCAGTTGGCAAGAGACTTGCATCACACACAAATAAACCTTCTGCTTCCCAACTCTGTCCGTTTTCATCGACGGCGCCTTCGGATTCAGTAATGCCCATCCTACAGCTTCCCATTTGATGAGCAGAACCATAAACACTCCATTTCTCTTCATGAGACATTGGACCACCTGTTGCATACACTGATTCCACAAACTCCCTCAATTCCTTTTCACTCTTCCCTTCACATTTGATCCTATGGCCATCACTTCTGTGTGTGCCTACCTCCACTGCGCCGGCCGCAATCAGAATCCGCAGCGCTTGCTTAAGTCCTTCCTTCATATTCTCTTTGTCTGAATCATCAAACTCATACCTTACCCTGCCTTCAGTCCTAATTTCTCCAGAACCATTGTCCTTAATAATTGTGATGAAATGAGCAGTTCTTGAATACTTGAGCATTCTTTCTTTGAAGTCAATTCCAGATTCCCAAGGAAACAATGAAGAGAAAATTCCTGGCCCCATTGCAGGAGTTTCAACTATGGCTTTCACTTCTGATGAGTCCTTTGATTGAACCTTGTGAACTGATGTAATTATCCCTCCTTCATAGATCTTACCCTTGAGATCACGAACCCATTCAGGAAAATAGCCCCACACCATTAGCACCGGATGAAGGTGAAGGTTTCGACCAATGTTCTTGTTCTTTAATCCACTTGAGATCATTAAAGGGGGTGTGAAAAGAGCACCACCTGCTGAGATTGTACTTTTGGCCTCAATTTGTAGCTTCCATGTGACATTGTTTGTTACCACATTTGCCATCACTCCTAAGCATTTCTTGCTCCTCAAGCAACCTTCTTTGTTATTTTCTTCCAATAAAAACTTCTCAGCTTTGCATCCTGATAGTATAACTGCACCATGATCCACAGCATCAACAAGCCATGTAACTTCAGTCCCTTTTTTGTCCCCTCTTCTACAACCGTAGTTACACGAGCCGCAATAATGTTTCTCTGATGAATTTCTCGGCACATAATCGACTCGAAGGCCAAGATTTTCGCATCCTTTTCGAAGAACTTGGTTCTGGAGCCCTTCCTCTACACACTTATCCGTTACACCAATCCTCTTACACACTGTATCCATAGCCGAAAGATACTCGTAGCTCGAGAAGAATGATAGCTTGTATTCTTCTGACCATTCCTTAAGCACAGAATCTGGTGTTCTGATAGATGCAGCCCAATTAATTGAAGAACCACCACCAACTGTTGAGCCTGCAAGAATTGCCACTTTTCCATCCCATGATGTGTAAGTTCCTCCTAATTCATAGAGTTCATTCATGGAAGGACCTTCAAGTGAGGAATAATCTCTTGATGTGAAGTAGTTACCCTTCTCAAGAACAAGAACTTTGTGGCCTGAAGTTGCAAGAACAGATGCTGCAACACCTCCACCACAACCAGACCCAACAATTACCACATCACATTTGATTTTGAGGATATTGTTTTTGGAATCCATGGAGACTTTGAGGCCTTTCTGATCAAGTTTTTGTGGCAGAGTCAAGTTGGTCTCATACATTGCTTCTACTATTCCCTTTTCAAGAGTCCTATTCTTGTCATTGTCAGTGTAGTTGTTTGTGTTCACTTCATTGTCTACCTTATATCCAATTGCTTCCCATACTTTGTTTTCACCATTTTCATCACACTTCACAAAAAGTAGGAAAAAACCACAAGGATTTAGAAATTTTACAAGGGCAGATTACATAATTAAAGAAAATGTAATTCAAAATTACTCAAATACAACAATTCGAGATTGGTTATATTTTGATCCTGTACTTTATATAAACCGTTAGAGAGTAATATTTTCAAAATGTACACATAAATGATAAATCACTATGGGGTATAGAGTTTTATGTGAAAAATAGTTACCAACATAAACCGCTGTATCTTTAACTGTTTATGAATGGTTGATGTGGTTGTATGATATTTGTATCATAATTTATTTATTTATTTTGTGTCTCATTATTCTTTTATTTTAAACTTAATACTTTACTTATGAAAATATGTTAATTTATTCTTAAAATAGTTCAAGTATTTAGAAAATAATTGAAGTTAAATTTACATTTTAACAATTATCTAAATTTATCCAAGGATAAAATATTTTTTTGCTAATAATAATATGTTTTAAAATAAATAACTGTCCTAATTGAGAGTATTGGAGATAATTGTACATGTTTTGGTGATGTTTGTTGACATATTATATGCTATTTTAAATCTAAATTAAAAATAGTATATAATATATAAAATTTTAAAAGTATTCACAACATTATCTATAAATTATTATATACTAGATTTATTTAAAGCAATACTACTTGAGAACCTTGCTTATATCTCAGTTCATCGTGGTTATATTTTAATTACTTTTCCCATATGGCTGGTGAACCTACAAGTAAAATCATCAATCTTTCATTTTAATTACTTTTAAAATATTATTTTTTATAAAATATTTTAAAATTAGAATTCAATTACAAAAATTAAATTAAAAATTTAGTGAAACTATAAATTTAAGTAATTAAACCGTTAATAAACAAGTATAAAGAATAAAGAATGTGGTGGCATTACCTGAGAGAAGAAAATAATGAGACAGAGGACTTTGATATAGAGAAATACTATCCTAACTGGAGTCAGAAACCTGTGCTTGAACCATTTTTGTATAACTTTTTCTCTGTTGTCCAAAGACATATCTGAGAATTTATTGATGAAAGGCCATTTTCCATTGAGGCATAGAGAACCACATAGCAGCAAAGTGCCGAACCTTGTAGCTAGCATCCATAGAATCAATCTTAGTAGGATCAATGCTTCTGGTAGAGCTCTCTGTAACAGTATCTCTACAATCTATATCGTCACATTTCAAAATAATTAGTATATTGTAGTTATAATTGCTAATTGTAAGTGATGTTTTGCTATTCTTATATCTTTTAGGATTTAACTAACATGTGTCCTAAAAACACAAGTTAAGATTACTATTAATAAAAAATTTTAAATATCTTATTTTAATAGACGTATAATAATTACATTAAAAATCAAATTTTATATAAATTTTTATAATAAATTTTTTACTTAGTAACTTTAATACGTGTTCTTAAGACACGTGTTAGTTAATTTTTCTTTTAAATAAAAGATCATATCTATATTACAACTTGTTCTTCACAAAGTACAAAGAAAACTCAACCTTTTAACCTTTGTTCTTATGTGAATGCTATATTATTCTACGAGAACAAGATTTGGTATTGTAGGATACTTTTGTTTGTAGCTTCGAAATTTGGAAGTTGGAGCAATTAAAGAACTTAGAACTAGAAGTTAAAAACACATTTTATAAATCGAAAAAATAAGAGCAAGAACTAATTTATAATAGGCTTTCGTGAGTAATTGATTAACTATTATTGGGGTCGATCCAATCCACAAAATGTGAATTGGGCTGGGTTGGATATACAAATTGAGGTGGGTTTAAAACTTTTTAACCCACAATTTCACAAGGTTTTACGAGTTTTTAAACTTTCAATCCATACAACTTTGTTGACTATTAACAAAAAAGATAAAACTGTTTTATTCACAAAATCAGCCTGTATAAATTTCGATATACTTTTGATCATAAACAAAATCATATAAATTATATTACGTTATTTTGTAAGCTCATTTCATCACACTTATAAACGCACGCAAGGTCGAGTTTAGTGGCAACTGGCAAGTATGTTTGTCTTACTAAAAGGTAGACCGAATTTAAATTCTAACTTTGACTAGAAAGTCGATATATGAAACCTATGGAAAAGAAAGAGAGGTGTATATGTAAGGGTGTAACTTGACAAAAATTTTAATGCACCACCGACATAAATTTTACGTCAATAGAACTATTTGACCTACACACGTTATACATTAGTTAGTTGTACATACACATTTAAGATGTAATTACTCAAGAGTAAAACTTTTTAACTGGAGAAGCTAAAGTGGTACATAGATTCATTATATTATGAATTATGGCTTATCAATGCTTATGACAACACTATTAGCCACGTACCATATGTGATATAAAAATGTTCATGGTACTAATTGACCTGAAGCTAATCACTGTAGTTTTCGTTTGACAAGCAATCTCTATTGTTGTACAAAAAGACAAAAACTCTTCCTATAATAAATAGGAAAACACTATTCACTAGATTTTTTTTTCTATTTCGCACTGTATTTTTCTCTATTGTTCTCTACAAATATCCTTTCATGTCTTATTTACAGGTAGTCAGTACTTACAGTACGATTTAGAAAAGAAGGAAAAATAACTAAATTTATTGACCACCAAAAAGAAGTTCATAAATTTATTTACATCATTAGTATGTCTACATTTTCACCCAAAAAAATCATAAGTAAAGGAATGTTTTATATAAATAAAATAAATAATATGTTTACTAATATATATATTTTTGAAATAATTTATACATTTAAATACTTAATCACATTACAATTACTGTTCATGTGTTTAAAATCAATATGTTTTATATAGACATTTGGATACTTTAGCAATTCAGATCTGTAAAAATCAATTTTGAACCGATCACAGTTACAACTAAAATATGATACATACTCAAAAAAATGTGTATTTTGATTACTGAATAGATGAGATATGTGGACAGACATTTTAAGTGCAATTGTATGGCTCAATTATAAAAATTAAGGGCTTATTATACATCAATAGATCCTCCAACAACAACAACAATAATAAAGAATTAAAGATTCAATCATTTACCTCTATAGCATCCGAATTTATTTTAGTCGGTGTGTAATGAAACCTTTGATAAAACAATCTACTTGTGTGGTAGAAGGGTGTAATATGTGACAATTATTAAAACAATCAAGTGATAAATTATGGAGGAAAAGTGAAATTTTGATGAGAAGTAAAGATTATTTTTTAATAAAAAAATTTATCATGTATAATATATATATATTTTATAAATTTAACAAGAATTTTTATTCTTCGTTAAATTTTATTCTTTCATAAAGAAATTCTCAAAATTATGTGACTTCGTTAAATTGCAATGATCGATGAAGTTGTCGTTGTCATTGAAATTTAATTTTTGATAAAGAAAAGAAAGTCTTTAATTTCATGAATTTTATAATGGACGCGGTCTTTTTCACAAAATTATTGAGTTCGCCGACATGCGAGATTGTACAACAACTATATCTATATTGAGAAGGCAACCAGAGTGAATCTTAACAAATAACATAACTTCAACTTAAGTATCAAAAAAGAACCAACTTCAACTTAAATGAAAAGAGATTTCAAGAAAGAAGCTACTTAACATGTTCACTTGATCAGTTGGTCAAATACCCACCTAGTAAAAATCAATAATGCATATATATATATATATATATATATATATATATATATATATATATATATATATATATGTTGAAGTCAAATAGCGATTAGTGAAATAGATTACACAAAATAAACGAATGGTTAAAACTTAAAACGACAGCTAAAATGGTATGTTTCGAGGTGGGTTTACTTAAAACAATCTTCACACTTAATAATAATTAATATTATTTCTACCAACGTTCCCATCAAAAATAGTAAAACGTTGATTACAACAACCGCTCACACAAATAGTTCCTCTTCTTTATTTCTTTCTGCAGCTTCGCAATGTAAATGTAAACCTGATTTTATTTCCCCTTAACATATGATCTTAAATTTTCTGGTGGAATATTTCACAAGCTCCTTATGATATACTAACAAAAATGTGATCCCCAAATCACAATTATATATGTACGTATCTAACTCTAATATTAGTAGAAATAAATATCTTACATGATTAAACAAAAAAATCAGAATAATTGATTATATGATGAATGTTATGGTGTAATTTGGATTAATTAGCAAGAACCAAATCTACTAGAAAACATGTGAATGAAATATAAAGATAAGATAAGGAGAGAGTATATATACCTTATCAGGAACAGGGAATTGGGAACCAGAAGATTCCCAGAAGAACTTCACAGCATCACTTGAATTATTATTATTATTCTTCAAAGATTCAATAGGCAGAGGAGGTAACAGAGTCTCACATATGCTTGACAATGATTCCATCTCAGCTGAAGAGAATCCATTTCTATATTTCCTTCCTTCTCTTCTTTCACCTCTCAGTAAAGGATGACACTCTCTATTCCTCATTTTTCTTTTGCTCTCTCTCTCTCTCTAGAAAATAAACCAACTCTTTTTTAAGTCTGAGTTGTATAATTTAATTATTCAAGAATGGTGTATTTATATATATAGAGAGAGAGTTGGTGAATTTTTTTTGTATCAATAATAAGAGGCATGATTAAAATACCTTTTTTTTTAAAAATGTTTTTAATAATTAAATTTAATATATATAATTGATTAAATCATATTATTTTTATCAAAATTAAATAAGATAAATTAATTTGGCAAAAAAATCAGTAAATTATTTTTTAAATTGATCTAAATTAATATTTTTTTATAAAAATGACTACAATATCTCAATTATAAAAAATGACTAAAATATTATTATTATTATTATATAAATTTTAAAAACTGTAAAGTCTAATATTTCTCTTCTCTTTGTGTCGTCATAAAGTTAGGATTTAGGATTATTGTAGTCATTTAAAAAAATATTAATTTAGACCAGTTCAAGATTTAATTTATTAATTTTTCGGCCAAATCAATTTATTTGATTCAATTTTGACAAAAATAACATAATTTAATCGATTATGTGTATTAAATTTTAATTACTAAAAACATTTTTAAAAAAAGACGTTTTAAGCGTCTTTATCCAAATAGCTCTCATAATAAAAAAAACATGTATATATCGCACCCAATTTCTAAAGATATACGGTACATAAATGCAAATCTCCATATTTATTTTTATTTTAGATAATCCAATGGATAATAAGAATAATACGACAATTTATAAGGCAGAGGAGGTTAGTCATATATACTAATCAAATAAGAGCATTGCTAACAAAATAATAATTGAAAGTTACTTTATTTAATATAATACCTATAAAATTTTTGTAATATTTATAATTATATATTTATTATATTTAATATTATGTATTTATTTCAATAATAATTAATAGATATAAATAAAAGCAAAAAAAAGTTAAATTATATCTTTAAATTATGCTCTCATATATTTTTGTCGAATAATAAATCTATATTAAAATGGCCAGTTTGACAATACAAAAATCAAACATCTTTATATATTAGCCAGTATTTTTTAATAATTATAATATATACACTAAAATTTAGTTATTAAATTAGTATAAAATAATAGATTTATTACATTAATTTTTTAAATATGAAATAGTATATCTATTACATACATTTATTTTTAGTTGTTGAAATAGTATTTCTTTATTACATAAATTTTTAAGTATGAATAACTGACAATAGAAATGATAAGATTAATAGGAATAAAAATAAATCATTACTTGGAATTTAACTTTTGATTTTAATTAAGGCATATCTAACACTTTGATCATTCTCACGTGAATATAATCTATGAAAAACTAACTATAATATAAAAACATTTAAGAAATTAACTAGTGGTATAGTCAATTAAAAAAACAAAATTTAATAAAAAATATTAAAAAAAAGTTCATCTTAATTTTATTCTAATCCTATTGATAATACATAATAAAAGAAAAAAACTGCATAAATTCTAATTGTTCTCTCTCTATCCACGTGTGTGCCCTGGCCATTTCTATCGACCATCGCTGCAGTAATGTACCGTCCTCTCTTTACAAACGCAGTGCCACTGACCATCGCCGGAGACATGCAGTGTCCGTCCTTCGCAAACGCAGTGTCGCTGTCGCATCTTCGTCGATCACCATCACTGCCCTTTCCTCGCAAACGCATCTTTGTCGATCACCATCATTGCCTTCCCCTCGTAAATACAGCTTCGTTGATCACCGCCGCAGCTCCTCCCATCGCGAACGCAACGCTGTCGATTAGCGCCGCAGTCCTCATTTCCTAAACGCAACAATCTCCGTCTTAAGCATCGTGTCGTGCCACATTCAAACACAACAAGCGTCGCTTCTTCTTAGTTTTGGATGATTCTTTTTACTAGTTTTAAATGTTTTTTTCCTAAGTTTCAAATGTTTTTTTTCTTATGTTTTGGATGTTCTTTTTTTATTTTTAATTTTTTTAATAGTTTTAGATGTTTCTTCCTTAGTTTTTGGATGTTCTTTTTTCAATATTTTCTTTTTATTCTTCTTCTTCTTGGTTTTAGATGATTCTTTTTACTAGTTTTGGATGTTTATATCTCCTAAGTTTTGGAGGTTTCTTTTTCTTATGTTTTGGATATTTCTTCTTTTTGGACTTTGGATGTTTTTTTTAATGGTTTTAGATGTTTCTTGCTTAGTTTTCGAATGTTCTGTTTTCAATATTTTTTTGGATATTTTATTTTGTTAGATTTTAAAATTTTTAAAATAATTTTGGATATTTTTTTTGTTATATTTTTTACTTTTTTTTTTTTGTATGTTTTGAATGTTTTTTTATCAGAAATTTTTAAAAGGATTTTAGAGATAATTTTGGAATTTTTAAAATCAATTTTAAAATTTTTAAAATAGTTTTAGATGTTTTTTTAAATTTTAGAGGTTCTTTTTTTCATTTAGGTTTTGGATATTTTTTCTGATAGTTTGAATACACGTTTCTTCCAAAAAGAAAATTCAAAAAAAAAAATTGCTAGTTGACTGCAATTAGTTGCGCCTCTAGTTTGTTACCTAGTGAGATTGCTATATGCTATAACTTATGGAGGTAAGTGCTCCGACTAACATTTTGTGTGTGCACGCGCGCCTCCATTGAAAAATTGTATTTGTGCTCACATTAAAAAAAATACATATTAAATTTTGGGTTAAAATATTTATTTTATATATATTTTTTATTGTTTAGAATTAAAGTTTGATACATTATTAGTGTAAAATAGTTTTACATGCACATCTAATTATGTAACACCATATCATAAAAAATAACTACAGTTTTTTAACATTGATTGCATTTATATGAATGATCATCTAAAAAAATAGATGCAGTTGGATAATTATATAAAATATTTTACACTGTCAGTATATCAAAATTAAACTCTAATTTGTAACTAATATATATTAAAATAATTTAATAAAAATAAAATAATATTGTAGCATTATTTAGTTAATGAATTTATTTAATTGAAGTTTAAATCTTTAAATTTTTTCTACTCTATTTTAATATTTACTAATAAATTAAAGAATTTTGTACTGCACATATATTTTAATAATTAATTCTTAAACATAAATTAAATTAAAAATCAATTAAAATACAAACATATTTTGTGTTTTCATCTATCTAATTAAGTAACTAACTTTATTATTATTATTTGAATTAATTTTTTATCTTTTTTATTAAATAATTGAATAACTATTAAATAATCTATAAAATATATTGAGTTAAAAAATTAACAAAATTAATTAATTAATTAATGATGATAAATATTATTTTATTAAACAAAGTAAATAATTAGTGTTGATTGTTTATGATTATATGAGGCTAATTATTTATTATTGCAGGTCAAAACTTATCTTTGCAGTAGCCCAAGAGAAAGAAAAACAACAAACAAGATTGGTGGGCTAAAATACAAATGAACTCCAAAAAAAACAAAGAAAAGAAGGCAACGGGCTGAATGAAAAAGATCCGATCCAAGCCCGGTTACCTCTCTCAGTTCAAACTCTTTCAATGTGCTTTAACAAAAAATAATGTACACCTCACTGTCTCTATCAGAACGCACAGAAGTGAGAGGGAGTGCTTAGTTCCTAAGATATTCAAAGAAAAAGAAAGAAAGAGAAGATTAAGCTTGAAAGGCCGAAGTCTAATCAATAATTTCAAACCACATCAAGCTTAAGTTAGGTTAAAGGTAAACCACTTCCTATTACATGTTAACTGCTTTCTTCTCTTCTTCCCAACTCTCTGCAAGTCCGAAAATGACATACAAGGAAAAGTTGATTTCTGTACCAATCTGTTGTGTATCTACGATCACAAGTGATTCTTGGAGACCAAGTAACTTCTCAATGGCTCAGATCCTGTTTACCATTGGAAGACTTTTGTGGTTGCTGTTTTATGGCTTTTAGTCAACAAGAGAAGGTCAGAAGTAAGGTTTCTACTCTGAGGATTAATGAGAAAAAGTGAGTTTGTGGGTTGGTGAAGCACAGTGCTCAAGGAGTTGACCTAGGAAGAAGAACCTAGCAACATGCAAGGAGATAAAAGAGGATTTCTGCTCATTTAGAAGCAAGGAGAGATAACCCAGTGTATTGAGGTTTTGTTCTGTGAAGAAGCTCTCTGAAGAAGTTCCTCTACTTGAACAGTGCTTTCTTTCAAAGAAGCATTCCGCCAAAAATGAAGAACTGAATCAGAGACATGATAATCTGGTTTATCACATAGCAAAGAGGCTGTTGACGAAATCAATCTCCTTCATGTTATTACAGATTGTATTTTACTTTTCAATGTTTATCTTTTTGTAATTTCTTGAGCGAAAAGGCATATTGAGTGAGTTCAAGTAAAAGCCAATGAGTGAATGAGGATGAGTGATACACTTGAGAGAAAAACCTAGAGTTATTTTCAGATTTCTTTAGATACGTCTGTGTCTTGTATCTTGTACCTGTGAGGTATCTCTTCCTTAATTGGATTAGCACTAAAAGTGAAGAATTAGGTATTAGCATAGCCAATGTCAAGTTAGGTTAGAACTTGAGTGTGAAAGGATTGGGTCAATCCTGTGGAATTGGTGTATGTAATACTTTTAACTATAGTGAAAATTCCTCCATTGTTGTGGAGGAGACTGGACGTAGGTTGCATAGCACATGACAACCGAACCAGGATATATGCTGGTGTTAGTTTCTCTCTTCTCTGCTATGTTATGTTTTCTGATATTCATGAGACAAAAATAAATTGTCTCATAAATTTCTGCTGCTGAGTTCAAAAAGAATCAAAATTGCAAGTTTAATTAAAAGGGGTTATTTCAGTAAGTTAAAGAAAGGCATAGATTCAACCCCTTCTCTAAACCTACTACAACCTTCAAATTATATAATGAAAATATGAGAAATTTATTTGGGTCATAATTTTTTTTCCTAAAATACTCTTTATCATACATATTTTATAAAAAAATATGTTTCACTTTTATTATTGATTAAAAAATAATCTATTTATCATTTTGATTAATCTCATTTATTATTATATATTTAATTGATAAAAAGATAAATTAATAATTATATTATTATTTATCAATATAATAAAAATTATTTTAATAGTTTATATTTTTATTTTATTTATTTTTATATATTTTAATATGTTTATAATATTTTTTTTATTTTTATATAATTATATATTTGTTCTTACTACGTACAATTTTTGGATTGTCACTAGTATGATGTAAAACTATGATGCATGAACACTGACACGGATACGGGACACGACACGACACGGAACACACCGACACGCAAATTTTAAAATCTTATAAAATACGGGGACACGTATATATATAAAATATAAAATATTTTTTAGATAAATCGTAATGATATTTTGATATTTTATTGATATTAAAATATAAATTAATTTTTAAAATTATTTTTAATATCTTATTTTAATTATATCAAGTATTTAAAATATTTTTTAATTTAATAAATAATAGTATATACTATATCTAAATTTATTTCAAGAATATATGTCAAGAATAAGACTGGACACGCTGACACGTGATGGTATTTAGGTGTGTCCAAACGTGTCCGGAAAATAATTTTTTACTTTTTATTAAGATACGATTAGACATAACAAACATGCGTATCAGACGAGTGTCGATAAATATCGTGTCTAAAATGTGTCTGATACGCAGACACGACAACTCAACGAAATATTCGTGCTTCATAGATGTAAAATAAAGTTTATTAAATGCCATAAAAATTCTTTAATGCTTATGCTGAACTTGAAAAAGGTACTGTCTTATATGGACCATACGGAATTTAATAAACTTGCTTTTCTAAGGTGTGTTCCCAACTGGTGACAAATTGAAAACAGTGGGTGCGGGGGCATGGTCGCATGGGTGAATGCTTATGTTCCAGATCATTTTTTAGACCACATCCTATATTATATTAATTTCATTGACTTATTTTAGTATTTTTATAAAGAAAGCTAAAAAGTCCCAGCTTGGAAGAAATTAATACTTGCAGATGTGGCCATGTCTCAAACCATACGTGAAGTAGCAATGCTTCTTTTTCTTAAATTGGCTATGCTAATTTTTTGTAGGCATATTATTTAAAATAATTGTGTTAGTGTCTAAAAGTATTTCTCTAATTTATTAAAAAATTAAAAATTAATATTTAATTTTAAAAATATAAAATAAATAATTATTAAATATTCAAAATTTATCATAAAAAATAAATTAGATAAAAATTAAATACCAAATTATAAATATTATAAAATTTACTATTATTTAATTGGTAACATACTTTTTATTATAATTTTTCTTAACAACTTGCTACCCACCTTATTATGCTGTAGAGTTACCCATGTCCTCAATGGAAGGTTGGTTAATTAAGATCTCATCACGACATCACGATTGCTCTTCTAATTTCCAGAGGGTTCCTTCTTGTTGGATGGGGCATGGATATATAGCATGTGTCTCAATTTATTTCTTGTGTATCGGTTGTTGAGCTAAACAGATTTTTTTTTGGTTGTGATTTAAATAAATTAAACAAAAAAAAAAAAAACAAAACAAACAAAATAAAGGGACAGTTTAAATAAATGAACAGTTCTATTTAAGATTATTCTACTTTTAAATTCTTTTTAAGGTGAAGGAAGTTTCACATAATAAAATTATAACTTCATTATCATCTTTGTCATAGTGTCTGTGTCATTGTGTTTGTATTTCTCATAATCAAATAAAAGTTAACACGTCAATTCCAATGCATGATATCTCTTATTTTGAGTATCAATGGATTAATAAACCCAAAACTATCTTGGTGATTAGTAACAAGATTAAAACGCTTCCACACAATTCGTCTCACAAATAACATTTTGTTGACCTATATCCTATACTAAGAGATATCCTCTCCAAGTAACAAACAATTTCAAAGAATACTATTACTCTCAATTATTCCCAAAAACTTCATTTGTCAATTTTCATTACAATCTCTAATAATACAAGCAAAACCAACACTATCATCCCAACCAGAATAACTCGCATCATAATTAATCTTAAAAGTTTCAACGAAGGGGATTCTAAAAACCACAGTTTAATTTCCTGAATTCTATCATTTATGTAGAAATATTATTATATGCATTATTTTTGTATAATTTTTATATATTTTTAATTTTATTTTTAATAATAAAAGTGATTGATAAAACATAAAAAATAAAAAAATTATTTTTTATACCATAAAAAATTGGACAAAATATATGTATGTATACAAAAATAAATGTTGTATAAACATCATTTCTCTAATTTATAACCTATCCAAAAAATAAGTCATTTTATTTTATAATGATAGCCTTAACTAAGATAATTTCCATTAAGAAGGATATTTTATTTCATTTAGAAAATCAGGAACCTTAACTAACTCAAGAAATTAAAGTAAAATAAGGCGAATGAATGAATGGATTAAAAACTTTTAATTAGAAGAAACCAGAATTGTATATTACTGAATGCAATTCAAACGAAGAAAAATAATGAGAAACGCGGTTAAGCAAAACGAAGCTAATAAATTGAATGCTTTCAACAACTAATGGCATAATGCTTGAGAGAAATACTTGATATGGGAGATTGGGAAAAAAGTATTGCATTTGTTGGTTAGATATTAAAAGACTAAAGCATCGTTTTTGTCTCTAATATTTGGGGTAAGTTCTAAAGTTGTCCTTAACATTTCAATAGTCCTATTTAAGTCCGTGACGTTTCAAAATTGATTCAATATTGTCCTGCCGTTAGAAATCCATTAACAGAATTAGCGGCGGAACAAAATTGAGACGATTTTAAAACGTTAAGGACTTAAATAGGACGAAAACGTTGAGGGACAAAAACGATACATAGAAATAAATTTTAATTTTATTCTTTAATAATATTAATTTTTTACTATACATAGTATTTAATTATTTTTTAATCACATTTAAGTAAATTACAGTAAATCACATTATTTTTATTCTAAATAAATTAATTTTTTTTATAATTTTACACTTAAAGTAATGTAATTTTTATATAAATAAATAAATTTTACACTTTCATTCTAAATAATATAATTTTATTTTCATTACTTAATCACATTACTTATAATTTTTTTTTTATAATTTTATACTTTTATTCTAATCACATTACATTATTTATTTATAATGAAAGTGTAAAATTATAAAAAAATAAATTTATTTAGAATGAAAGTAATGTGATTAAGTGTAATTTACTTAGATGTAATTAAAAAATATTTGAATACTATGTACAGTAAAAAATTGATATTATTGAAAGATAAAATTAAAATTTATTTTTAGGGTTAAGTACTGAAATCGTCCCTAAGGTAAGTGGCGAAAATCAAATTCGTCCCCGACGTTTTTTTGCTATTAAAATCATCCCGAACGTTCAGAAACACTTTAAAATCATCCTTTCCCAAATTTTTGGACCAAAATACCCTCATCATCATCATTCTCCTCTTCACCTTCATCACCCCACCACCACCACCACCACCACCACCACAGACACAAACACAAACATCAACACCTTAACCCCACTCCGGTAACCCCCCACCCCTCACCGCCCCCCCCCCCTCACCCACTCCCTCACCGTAAACCCCCACCCCTCACCCCCTCCACCCCCTCATCCCCCACCCCTCACCCTCTCACCGCCTCCCCTCCACCCCCTCACTGCCTCCCTCTCATCCACTCTCTCACCCCCTTACTGTAATCCTCCACCCCCTCACCCCTACCCCTCATCCACTCCCTCACCCTCTCACTGTAACCCTCCACCCCCTCACCCCCTACCTCTCACCGCCTCCCCTTCACCCACTCCCTCACCCCCTCACTGTAACCCTCCACCCCCTCACCCCCTACCTCTCACCGCCTCCCCTTCACCCACTCCCTCACTCCCTCACTGTAATCCTCCACTCCCTCACCCACTCCCTCACCCCTTCACTGTAACCCCCCATCCCTCACCCCCTACCCCTCACCACCTCCCCCTCACCCACTTCCTCACCCCCTCACTGTAATACCTCCCCCCCACCCCCTTTCTCATGCCCCTCTCTTCATGTTCATCATCATCATCATCATCAACAGAAAATTCAAACATGCACAACAAATTTTACAAAAAATCCAGTCCACAGATTCAACAAATTCAATTCATAGAAGAAAAAGAAAAAGAAGAAGAAGAAGCGGTGGTGCGGCGGTGCGGTGCGGGGGGTTGGACCCACGGTGCGGCAGGAGGGTTGGACGCGGAGCGGCGGCGGGTTGGATGCAGGGGCGGTGACGGGTTGGACGCAGGGGCGGCGGCGGTGAGGGGGGTGAGGCGGCGGCGGTGAAGGGGTGAGGGGGCGACGGTGATGGGGGTGAGGGAGTGGGAACTGATGATGATGATGATGATGATGATGATGATGATGATGATGATGATGATGGGATGGGATGGGATGGGATTTGGGGGTGGGTGTAGGAGGAAGGGAAATTGGGGGTTGGGGGGGGGGGAGAGAAGAGATGCTGATGGGTGAGGGTGGGGGTAGGGTCTTTTTTTTTTTATTAATAGTCAAGGGTATTTTTGTCCAAAAATTCGGGAAAGGATGATTTTAAAGTGTTTCTGAACGTTCGGGATGATTTTAATAGCAAAAAAACGTCGGGGACGAATTTGATTTTCGCCACTTACCTTAGGGACGATTTCAGTACTTAACCCTTATTTTTATGTATCGTTTTTGTCTTCAACGTTTTCGTCCTATTTAAGTCCCTAATGTTTCAAAATCGTCTTAATTTTGTCTCGCAGTCAATTCTGTTAACGGATCCCTAACGGCAGGATAACATTAAGTCAATTTTGAAACATTAAGGACTTAAATAGGACGATTGAAACGTTATGGACAACTTTGAGATTTACTACCAATGTTGGAGACAAAAAAGATACTTTACTCGATATTAAAATTAAGGGGGCATTTGATTTTGAGAAGAAGATAAAATAGAATATTAAAAATAGAATAAAAAAATTTAATTTATTTTTTATTTTTTTCACACAAAATTTAAAAAAATAGAATAATACAAAAATAATTATGAAATAAAAAATATTAGAAGATTATTTGATTTTATTATTTTTTGTCATTATTTTTAGTCATCAATCTAATTATTTTAGATTAGTAATCTAACAACATAGTTTAACATACACTTTTAAATATTGATGACTAATTGATGATAAAAAATAATAAATTATAATGACTGTTTAACATTTTTCTTATAAAAAATTGAGAGTGATAATAACAAAAAAGGTAAATTGTATCTTCATCCAATGTTTTTTTTTTTTCTGAATGAAAGGATACAAAATACGCTAATTTAATATCTCAGGACACTATATTTATCCATGTCTCATTTGTCAAATACAATTACGTATCTCTATATTCATATCTTAGTGTCATGTATTTGTAAATAAATATAGTCTAAAATTTTTATTTCAAGAAACAAAATTTCAATTCTTTCATTATTTTTAAAAAATAAAGACAAATAGAACTGAAATTCCTAAAACAGAGACTAAAATTTTAATAATATTTATTTTCAAAAATACCCTCATCTTATTTTTTCAAATTTTCATTCTACGCCTCATCCTCACATCTCTAACTTTAGCCCCATTCTATCTCTAATGTCTCATCTTACTATTACACCTACTCTCGTTAAATAGGATATTGATATATAATTTAATCATATACATTTTATATTAAATATAATATATAAATTTAATTTATTTTCTCTCTTTCAATCTTTATTTTTTAATTTTTTTCTATATCAGTTTTTTTTTCAAACACTACCTAAAATATTCTATAACCATTTATTGTCTCATGTAACCAGATTTTTAGAATTTAATCAGTTTGACTGTTATATGCTATTTTAATTGTTAGCTAAATTTTAATTTATTTATCCCAACATAGGCTATTTCTTTCTCATTTTATTTTAAAACAAGAAAACACAAGGATTAATGATTTTTAATAATAGAAATAAAAAATAATGGGTGATTCCTGCAATAATATAAAAAAAGCAGAGACATAAAGACAAACATATATTATTTGTAAAGATAATTCAAATCATATGGTATACATTATTGAAATTTGAATATAATTGATTAAATTAGTAAATATTAATTACAAAAGTAAAATAAGCTGGATCATATAATTTAAATTGTATGTTCAGAATTTTGAGAAAATTAGTAAAAGTCAATATTTTTTTTTTCTTTCTTGCCTTCAAATTATTTTTTTAATTGATTATATTGAAATTGCGAATAGATGTTGGACAGTTTTACGAAACTCGAACTTAAATAAAAATTGTGTAACTAGCAATTTTAAAATATACAAATTATAAAAATAATGTAGATAATACTTAAACAAAAGTATTAAATAAAATTTTGAATAAGACTGTTGAAATTAGTTTAAAATTTTAAATGTAATTCAAATTTTATAAATTTTAGTGAAGTAGAAATTATTTTACTTTGCCACATTATAGATGTCAAATATTTTTGTGTAGATGAATTTTTAGTTGGATTTATTTCTCTTTTATGTGTGTGAAGTTTAAATCTAATTTTTTAGGTGTCTTTTTATATCTTTTTATCATTAATTTAATTAAAATTTTGGGGTTTTTGAGAAAAAGAGAGAGTGTAGCTACAAAACTGAAAGAGGGGAGAAAAAACAAAATTTCAGTTTTTATGTAAAGTAACAATCTTTGAAAGCTCTTTTTTATTTGTTCACCATTGATCAGTCTGAAATTCGGACGGCAGGTTTATATCATCTTTTTCTTTATTTTAGATGATAGAGATGCTGATTAGAGGTCTATTGGATTTTTTTTTTATCTTTTTGTTACTCATTTGTAAGATTTGGTGTTTTGGTATTTTGCTTGGTTGTATGCACGATTTATGCTTTATTTGAGACTCTCTTATATCTCATATTTGATTATAGTAGAGCTATTTCATTGATTTGGACGACTCGTGGCTTTTACCTCTCACATTAAGGGAAGTCTTCCACGTTAAAATCTTGATATATTCTTGTTGCTTTACTTGATATATTTACTTGCTCATAGTTGCTGTCATATTGTATTGGGAGTGCTTTCAAATTATTCTTGTGTTAGATATTGTGTTGTTTCACCTGTTGGACTTTTTCATACTGGCATAAGAGCTTATTGGTATTTTTCTGAATTTGCGATTCTATAAACAATAAAAGCTAATACTAATACTAGTAGGATGATCACTCTTAATAGTCCTAATTATGATTTGTGGAGGGCTGTCAAACGGGTTAGCCCGACCCATTTAGGCTCGGCCCGTAGGTTAAATGGGTTGAACCCTTTAAACCCGCTTCATTCACGGGCCATAATTTTTCAGTCCAGACCGTTTATTGTCAGCCTGATTGGTTAAACGGGATAGCCCGTTTATCCTTTTATTTTATTTTTTGAAAAATATTTTGACAAAAAATATCACTTTTAGGTCAAAAACTTTTAAAAAATAATATTTTTTTCAGTTGATGTGTTGGATTTTCGGATCGGATCGAGAGAAATATCGGCTAAAAGTACTACTTTTTTTGAAAAAATGTAAAAAAAATTAAATAAGCCACCCGTTTAGCCCGCGAGCTAGCCCGTTTAACCCGTCATTTTTTTCGGGTTAATCGGGCTCAACTCGTTTAACCCAAAATTTAAACGGGCTTAATTTTAGGTAAAGTCCGCCCATTTAAATGGATAAACGGGCTGGCCCGATGGGTTTGGCCCATTTTGACAGCCTTATGTGAAAGTCAAAGATGAAAGATTTACTTTATGACAAGAATTTTCATCAACCAATTTTTAGTACTGAGAAGCCTAATAATAAATTTGATGATGATCCAAAGATGAGAGATCCAAACTTGATGTAAAGACTAGACAATGTATTTTTATTGGTTTTGGCATGGATGAGTTTGGTTATAGATTTTATGATCATGTTAACAAAAAGGTGATTCAAAATAAAGATGTTATTTTTCTTTAAGACCAAATATTGAAGAATATTGATAATGCAAAGAAGTCAAGGTTCATCCTAGTGATAATTTTTCTGACTTGGATATTACTCCTTTTATACTTATGGTAGAAGATGGTAGAGTTGAAGTTCAAAATAATGAGCAAGATACAGTTGCAGGTGAAAATGGAACAGTTGATCCAATGCATGATCAAGTTGGTGATGATGATCTTGATAAACAACTAGCTTTGGAAATCGCTGCAAATGCACTTAAAAAGTCTACAAGAGAAAAGAAGTCATCGTCAAGGTATTTTCCACATGACTTTATCTTATTGACTGAAGGGGAGAACCTGAATGCTATAGAGAGGCTGTTGAAGATGGAAGCAAAGTTTAATGGCTTAAAACTATGTAAGAAGAAATGAAGTCCTTACTTGAAAATGATACCTATGAGTTGGTGAAACTACCTAAGGGTATGAGAATTTTGAAGAACAAATGGGTATTCAGAATCAAGAATGAAAAGCACAATTCTAAGTCTCGATATAATGATAGATTGGTTGTTAGAGACTTTAGATAGAGAAAAGGTGTTGATTATGAGAAGATTTTTTCTCTTATTTTAATAATCTCATCCATTTGTGCTGTACTTGGATTAGTAGCTTCTCTTAATCTGGAGATTGAGCAAATGGATATGAAGATAGCTTTACTTTATGGTGATTTAGACAAGAAAATCTACATTGAATAACCGGAAGACTTTATTGTTAAAGGAGAAGAAGACCTTGTATGTAAGTTTAAGAAGAGTTTTTATGGGTTGAAGTAAGTTCCAATACAATGGTACAAGAAATTTAAATCTGTTAGGTAGCGTTTGGTGGAGAGACAGAGATGGAAAGACTGAGACTGAGAGACAAAGACTAAGAGACAAAAATTGAAATAATCTCAGTATTCTGTTTGGTGCAAAGTGAGAGACAGAAATTGAAACAAGAATGAAACTCTAATTTAATTTGTACAAAGGGTAAAATTGAAATTAATTAATTGAAATGATGATATTTTAGGTATAAAATGTTATTAAAGTTTCAGTCTCCATCTCTAAAAATTTTAGTCCTCTGTGTCCCTACTTTTTGGAGGTACTGAAATACTGAAATTTTAGGGACAAAAACAGAAATTTTAGTACCAGTCTCTGAACCAACAAATATAATATTGAGTCTCAGTCTCTCAGTCTCTATCTCAGTACCTCAAAACAAACACTACCTTATGGAAGAGCATGGTTACCATAAGATAACTTCAGATCATTGTATATTTGTAAAAAAAAAAAATTGATGGTGATTTTATTATTTTTTTTATGTGGATAATATTTGGATTGTGGGCAAGAATGTTTTGAGAATTAATGAGTTGAAAAAATAGTTGAGCAAGTTTTTTGCTGTGAAGGACTTGGTCCTGCCAAGCAGATTTTGGGCATGACTAATACATTAATACTAATTATAGAGATTTCAAAAAGCTTTATTTGTCACAAGAAATGTACATAAAGAAAGTGTTTCAAAAGTTTGGCATGATTGATGCTAAATGTGTTGCTAGTTCTTTTGCTTCTCATTTTAAGTTGAGTACCAAGCAATGTTCAACCATTGACAAGAAGAAACAAGCAATGAATGAAATTTCTTATGTTTCAGCTATTTAGAAGCTTGATGTATGCTATAGTATGCACTAGATCAGACATTGCTTATGCGGTTGGTACTATGAGTTATTTCCTCTCTAATCTAGGTAAAGAATATTGAAATACTGTTAAATGGATTATGAGATATCTCAAAGGTATAACTAACTTGAGTTTGAGTTTTGGTGGTGAGAAATCTTTACTAGTTGGCCTTACCGATGCAGACATGGTTAGAGATATTAATTCTCGAAAGTCTACTTTAGATTATTTGGTCAAGTTTGTAGAAGAAGCTATTTCATGGCAATCAGGATTGCAAAAGTATGTTGCATTTTTTACTACAGAGGTAGAGTTTATTGCTGCATCTAAAGCGTGTAAAGAGTTGTTGTGGATGAAGAAGTTTCTTGGAGATCTTGGTTTCAAGTGAGACCGTTACATGCTATTTTGTGACAGTAAAAATGCTATTCATCTTGCTAAGATTTCTATCTTTCATATAAGATCTAAACATATTGATGTTAGGTATTACTGAATACATGATGTGTTGAATTTCAAGCTATTAAACTTTGAGAAAGTTCACATTGATAATAATAATATTGATATGATGACAAAAACATTACCAAGAGATAAGCTTGAAACATATTATTTGATCATTGGAATAGTCAGGGCCTCTACCTAATGGAGAAGGAAAGATTTGTTAGGCTTGTTTTTATTCCTACGTAAGGTCCAAATTCAAATTTTTAGGGGTGTCTCCTTGCACCCTTTTTTCACTAATCTAATAAGAATTTTAGAGTCTTTGAGAGAAAGAGAGAGTGCAATCACAAAAGTGGAAGAGAAGAGAAAAAAATGAATTTTCATTTTTATGCAGAGCAGAAATCTATGAACAGTAGTTTCTTATTCGTTCACCTTTGGATCAATATGAAATTTCGATTGCAAGTTCTCTCATCTTGTTCTTTATTATGGATGGTGGAGATGTTGATTGAAGGTATTTAGTGAGAAATTGGCTTCGCACAGTAGCTCTGATTTTGGATATTTTTTATCTTTTGGTCACTTATTTTTAAGTTCTGGTGTTTTGGTATTTCGACTGATTGTATACACGATTTGTCTTTTATTTGAAACTCTCTTGTACCTCATATTTGATTATAGTGGATCTATTTTATTAGTTTGGACGAATTGTTGTTTTTACTTTCTATATTGAGAGAATTTTCTACGTTAAAATCTAGGAATTGTTGCTTTACTTGATATATTTACTTTCTCATAGTTGCTGCTATATTGTGTTGTGAGTGCTTTCATATTATCCTTGTGTTGGATATTTGTATTGTTTTCACTGAACTGTTTCACTTTCGAGGTATAGCTCATCCCTTGTAATGTTGTAATATGCCTTTTCTTTAATGAAGTGAGTATAACTCGGATGTTAAAAAATACGATGAGTGAGTACCTACAAAATATATTCTGACACTTAAATCAGTATGTATTTAAGAGGCATAAGAATTTTATGAATATAGAATATTAGTGAATATTTTATCGACATATAGACGTCATAAAACTAATTATATGAGTATAAAAACATAAAATATGATATTAGTGTGTAGAAGTTCATAAATCTTTCCTTGTTGAGTGATAGATAGTATTTTTATATAGACATTAGGTTGATGGAGGATGACCATTTGATCATTAAGATAGAAATAATGGTCATTAAGTTTAGAACAATGTTAGGGAACTAAAAGGGTATGTATTAGCAAAAAATCAGCCAAATACCTTTGGGTGAATCCAAAATCTCTACGAGCTAATATATATAGATGTTTCTTCTGCTAAATATCAGAATGTTTCTTTTTCATACTAAATGGATGTTCTTTTATATATTTTTCGAACTTTTTTGTATTGCAAATGTGAATGTCTCTATTTCTTTGAGAATTTCATATTTTTTTAAAATTTTATAGATATTTAATTATTTTTCCTAAAATATAACTGGATATTTCTTTGTTAAGTATTAGGGTTTTTTTTCATATTAAATGAATATTTTTTTTATATTTTTGTAATTGTGTAGTTTGCAGTCTCTTTAATTATCAAAACGGCACCTAATATCCCAAAACGCAGAGAGCAACATCTGCAACAAACCCCTAATTACAAACATGTGTGTTGAATACAAACCAATCCCATCTTCCTCCATCTTCTTCAAAATTCCGGCAACGGCAGCCACGTCTCCAGCGTAGCAGTGTGCAACGAAGAAGTAGTTGTGTCCCGTCAGATCCAGATTCACGCCAAGCGTGGACATGAAATCCACCACGCGCCGTGACAAACCCTAATTTGACGGTTTGTTTTGTATTGATTTTTGGGGATTTTATCACCTTTTACCCATATTTATTCAAGAAATAGCATGGTTTTGTATATTCTCCTTTAATTGTGCTTGAATGTGAAAACATGCTTTTTAGGACTCAAAATAGCTAAATTTAATTCACCTTGATTCTATTAGATGCCTTGATATGTTTGTTAAGTGATTTAAGGTTTAGGAGGCAAAGGTTGGATCAAGGGAATGAAGAAAGAAAGCATGAAAAGTTGGAGAACTCATGAAGAAATGGAAGAACCGGAAAGCTGTCAAGCCGACCTCTTCGCACTTAATCGACCATAACTTGAGCTACAGAGGTCCAAATGATGCGGTTTCAGTTGGGTTGGAAAGCTAACATCCAGGGCTTCGAAACGATATAATATTTGCTATGGTTAAACCGCGCATGGTGACGCGTACGCGCATAGTACGCGCACGCGCCGTTGCTGCCACCTGGTTCACTTAAAACAAAACGTGGCCAGCGAATTCTAAAGCCTTGTGGGCCCAATCCAACTCATTTCTGATGCTATTTAAGCCAAGGATTGAAGGGGGAATGAAGATACTTTACATACTTTTACATACTTTTCATACTTTAGATGTTAGTTACCATTAGTTTAGTTTTAGCTTAGTTTAGTAGTTAGAGTTAGTTTCTAGAGAGAGAAGCTCTCACTTCTCTCTAGAATTAGGATTAGGTTTAGTTCTTAGATCTAGATTTTAATTCATCTTCTTCTACTTCTATCTTCTCAATTCCTTGTTGTTACATTCATTATTCTTCCATCCTTTTGTTGTAATTTCCTTTATGTTGTTCTTGCATTTTGTTGTAGATCTACTTTTGTTCCTTCCTTTCTCTTTCAATTCAATTCAAGGTAAATCATAATAATTGTGTTCATTTGATTTGTTGTTGTTTAATTCCTTGCAAATTGAGTAGTGTAGATTTACTTTTCTTGCAATTTTACTATGCTTTCTTTTTATGCCTTCCAAGTGTTTGATGAAATGCTTGGTTGGATTTTAGAGTAGAATTTTATGTTCTTGGCTTGGAAAGGTAACTTAGGAACTCTTGAGTTACTAATGTCCAAGTAATTGATGATTGGGATCCATTGACTCTAGTTCTCACTAATTGAATTAGTGGAGAGTTAGGACTTATGGACTAGGATTGACATAGCTCATTTGACTTTCCTTTACTACTAGTTAGAGGATGATTTAATGAGATTAATCCTTGCCAATTCTCATATTGTGGTTAGTGATTAGGATAGAGGTCCTTGACCACCAACCCTTGCCAAGACCTTTTTAGGCCTTAGTTTACTTTCTTGCCATTTATCTTTCATGTTTCTTATTAAAACCCCAAAAATAACTCACAACCAATAACAAAACACTTCATTACAATTCCTAGGGAGAACGACCCGAGGTTTGAATACTTCCGGTTATTAATTTTAGGGGTTTGTTACTTGTGACAAACAATCTTTTGTATGAAAGGATTATTGCTTGGTTTAGAAACTATACTTGCAACGAGAATTCATTTGTGAATTCTAAACCGTCAAAAATCCAATCGTCAAAATGGCGCCGTTGCCGGGGAATTGCAATGGTGTTATGTTATTGGTTATTGTATATATGTGAATAGTGTGAATATGTTTGCTTTTGTTAGCTCTTGCTAGTTTTAGGATTTAATTTTCTTGCTTCTTATTTGATTTTGTTTTCATTTTCTTCTTGCTATCATGAATTCTCACCTTGGCTATGAGTTTGGTTATCAACATGTTGTAGGAAATGAGGACTATAATGAAGATGTGTATCAAGAATGGGATGACCAAAGGTGGGAGGAGCCATATGCATATGATGAATCCTCATGGCAACAACCTCCACCAATGCACTATGAAGAAGAGCCATTCTATGATGCATACCAATCCAATGGCTATGGTGACTCACCTTGTGACTTCCAAGAACCACCACCATACACCTATGAGCCATATCCTCAACATAACCCTCAACCATACTCACAAGCCCCTTCTTACCAACCATCTTCATATGACCCTAATCCATATCCATCCTACCAACAACCATATGAGCAATATGAACCACACATAGAGCCACCACCACGCCAACATCAACATTTTCAAGAGCCACCTCCTCCACATTATTACCAAGATGAACCACCTCCAATATATGAAAATTTGCAACCACAAGATGAATACCACTTTCCACCACAACCTCCCATGGAAGAATATTCATGTCCATCAATCCAAGAGCCATATGATCCTAATCATATTATTCAAGAGGAACAAGAGTCAAGGGATCATCTCAAGGAAATATTGGATCAACTTCAAGTAACCATGGAGCGTGTTGTGCAACAAGTGGAAAGAGTGGAAATTATTGAACCACCACAACTCTACCAAGAAGAACCACCTTCCTACTATGAACCCTTCCCCCAAATTGATGAACCCCTCCATCCACCCCAACCTCCAATGGATGACATCCTTGATGTTCTTGTTCAAGGACAAGAGGAAATGAAAAGGGATGTGCAACAATTCACGGCCGCCTTGGATGAGGTGGTAAACCGGTTAGCATCCCAATGCTTGAACTCTCAAGGAACTCCCATGGCTACATGTGGGGAATCAAATGAAGAGCATAACATAAAAAAGAGATTGGTGGAGAATGAGGGAAGTTGCTTTGTATTGGAACAATTGGAGGAAGCTATGATTATTGAAGAAAGGGAAGAATTGGTTGAAGACTTAGGAGATGCGGAGCCTCCATGGGAATCTAGAATTGAAGAAAACCCCTCCAAGATGATTGAAAAATTGATGCTAGGAAGGAAAGTGCACACCTTCCAAGACATATTCCATATGAAGATTTGGATGGGATAGAGCAAGAAGTGAGTTCCCTTGGTGATGAAGATCAAGCATCAAACCTTAGTGGTGAAGAATCCTTTGAGCATGAAGAACCTTCTCCCAACAAGATGGAAAGCAATGTGGAGGTAAATTTTTCTTACCCTCCCATTTATGACTTGAGTAGGAGAAAAGGTTTATATAAAATTGTTGAACAAAGGATTATAATTGAGAAGTCTTGTGAAGAGGTGGAAATCCTTAGAAAAAGGAGGATGGGAATTGAATACGCTTTATCAAAACTCTTGGAGTTGTCTTTGCCTAGGTTGCCATCTACTCCTTCATTTGAGTGGGTGAAATTTATTTCTATTAGCTTTATTATCCCACTTGAATATGGTTTGCTTGAAACGGATGGCCAACTTAGGGAGCTTTGTGGGATGAAGCGTAAACGAAAAAGGTTTTGTGGTTGGCGTTGCAAATCAAGGCTCATTATGGTTGATGCATCAAACATGAGATATAAAGGTTGGAGTAGTGCTCAAATAGATGGGTCTAGGAGGATTGTTGGCCACTATATAGAGAATTCACCTTACTCACCACCCGGTTGGACTAATAATGATGACCAACCTCAAGACGGGTGTGAAAACAAAGTGTGGGATCCCGGATTACAAGAAGAGGATCAACTTTGGGAGCCCCAAGCTTGTGAAGAACTCCATCAAGACTTGGCTCAATCCATGAAGAATCTTGGGGCACAATGGAGAACCAAGCATTGGTGGGAGTTCCAAGATGAATACAAGCACAAGCCACCTTGATGAGGAGCTCCCCATAAGTCCAACTTAAGGACAATAAACAAAAGTGCTAGGTGGGAGACAACCCACCATGGTAAAATCCTTTCATTTTCTCTTTTGTATATATTGGTAGAATTAGCTTAATTTCATGTTTTGTTTAGTTAGTTGAGTATGTTTGGTAGTTTAAGTATGTTAAATAAGGTTTTATGGTGTTTTGGTAGCTGTTTGGAGGTTTGAAATGCTTGGATTGGTGCAAAAACATAGAAAAAAATTTTGAAAAATAGAGCACCATCCACGCGTACGCGTACATGGCGCGTACGCGCACTTACAGCATTTCCGACCATCCACACGCGCGCGCCATGCGTGCGTACGCGTGGATTGAGAAGTTCCAACCTCCATACATTTTCCAGAGAGTTGTGCCTGCGCCGTGCCAACGTTGTGCCTCTGGCACAAACCTATTTGCGCGCTCGCGCACATGACGCGTACGCGTCACTCTCGAAATAAGCCATCCGCGCGCGCGCGGCATGCGCGCGCGCGCGGCATGCGCGCGTACGCGCGGATTTCCTTCCTTCACCACATTTCTTTTCTTCTCCTCTTTCTATTTTTTTCCTTCTCCTTTCTCCTACCCCTCATCCAACACTTCCAAACACCATTGACAACCATTTATTTTAGTTAACAAATTAGTTAGTTAGTTAGTTGATTAGTTAGTTTTAGTTTAGTTTTCATTTTATTTTCTCTCTTTTCATCATAAGTGTTGGAGTATTGACTTTGTTTACTATACATTGCTATATCCCTTATTGCCTAAATGCTATTTTAGCATGAATAATTTTAGATGATCTTTGTTGGATTCTATGATTGAGGTTATATTTTGTTACTTGGTTTTGAGTTCTTCATGCTTACCTTTTGAAAAATACCAAGTGATGAGAATTGTCTTCGAGCTTATAACTCTTTTGAATTGCATGTTGTAGCTAGCCATCATGAGATTTGAACCGTATTCTTTGATATGATTAGGCAATCTCTTGATGGATAATGTTGAGCATTTACCTTAATGCTTTGTATTTCATGATTATATCCATCCATATGTTTGACTTGAATGCTTTCATGCTTCTCTAATGCTTGTCTTACCTTACAAGCTTACTTAAAGCATCTCAAGCACACTAGGATAAGTGAAGTGCACGCTTCTTTTGTGACATAGCTTTTATGCTAATGTGTATTCTAAACCGCGCAATTTAGAATTCACACACCTAATATTTCTTAATGTCACACTAATTCACTCACCTCATTCTAGTGATTTACCTCATTCCAACAATGTATGCTTCCTTGCTTTTATATCTTCTCATCTTATGGTGTTATATTTTTGTTTTTCATAACAAATGCACCACAAGCAACCATGGGAGCGGAAGAAAGAACACATAGCAATCCGGAGAGTCGCCGTACCCCCTTGCTCATCTTTGAGTGCATCGAGGACGGTGCAAACTTTTAAGTGTGGGGAGGTCGTCCGACCGGTCGGCGATTTTGGGTGACAAATTTCTAATCCCAACACTTTTGCATTTCATTTTAGGATTTTAGGATTTTTACTTGCATTTTCTTATTTTTGCATATGTATACACAATAAGCTTAGTCAAGATAATGAGAATTTTTCAAGATTTCTATCTATAGGGCATGTCAATTGATTTGAGTGAAAACTTTTCATAGAACTTACTTGAATTATATATATTGTGGAACATGTTTTGAGCTAAGAACACAAGCTTGTGAGATTTGAGCCTAACGGTGTGGTCACATCTTACAACCACTTATTTTTCCTTCTTGTGTGCATTATTCTCTTTCTATGATTGTAATCTTTGATTTGTTTGATTCTTTATGCCCATTATTTTGTGTATTCATGCATTTATATGATTGAGGCCATCATTTTATTAGCTCACTTACCCAAATGGCCTTACCTTTTACCTCCTATTGTTAGCCAAATTTGAGCCTACGATTAACCCACTTGTTCTTAATTTAGCACATTACAAGCCTAAAGCGGAAAACAATAAATGTCCTTATTTGGATCTTTGATTAGCTTAGGCTAGTGTGTGTGAGTATCATTCAAGTGTGGGAACCTTGGGACATTGGGAGAATAAAAGGGTAGTTTTGTAATTTTTTTGTTGTAAATATTGGAAATTGGGTACATGCTCATGTATTGATTAAATGTATAGACCTTATGCATTGATGTTCTTGTATGTAGTTTGAAAGAAAAAATGAGAAAGACAAAAGAAAAAGAAAAAAATATATGGAAAAGAAAAGAAAAAAAATAGAAAAAGAAAGAAAAAGAAAAAGAAAAAGAAATAAAAAGGGGACAAAATGCCCCAAAGCAAAGTGAAGCTCAATAAAGATCAATGCATATAAGTTGTAATAAAAAAAAAAGAAAATGCATGAGTATGTTTAAAAAAAAAAAGTGAAAAAATGGGTAGTTAGGTTAGTTTTGAAGTTGTATAAGATGTCATAGGTTAGGTGGGAAGTTTAAACTTATCAAAGATTCAAATTTCAAGCTCACTTGACCAAATATGCATCCTACCTTGACCCTAGCCCCATTACAACTAATAAAAAGACCTCATGATACTTGTATGCATGCATGAAATAAATGTTGATTGTTAGAAGAAAAACAAATCTTGGAAAGCATGAAATAGAGGAGAATTGAGTGAATCAACCCTAAACACTTGAGCGAATAGAGTGCAAACACATCCGGTGAGGGTTTGATGCTCAACTACATGTTTTCACCTATGATCATCATTCTTCATGCAAGTTTGTAAAAATATTTAATAACTCAATTCAATTGTGGATTAGACTTGCTAGTCCTTAGCCCTTGTGCATATATGTTTCTTGGGAATTGATTTATTTTTGACCAAGCACTTGCATTCATTTAGATAGTTGCATATAGGTAGATTGCATTTAGTTAGTTTCCATTGAATAAATGCCATACCCTTCCTTCATTCTTGGTTTAAGCATGAGGACATGCTTGGTTTAAGTGTGGGGAGGTTGACAAACCCCAATTTGACGGTTTGTTTTGTATTGATTTTTGGGGATTTTATCACCTTTTACCCATATTTATTCAAGAAATAGCATGGTTTTGTATATTCTCCTTTAATTGTGCTTGAATGTGAAAACATGCTTTTTAGGACTCAAAATAGCTAAATTTAATTCACCTTGATTCTATTAGATGCCTTGATATGTTTGTTAAGTGATTTAAGGTTTAGGAGGCAAAGGTTGGATCAAGGGAATGAAGAAAGAAAGCATGAAAAGTTGGAGAACTCATGAAGAAATGGAAGAACCGGAAAGCTGTCAAGCCGACCTCTTCGCACTTAATCGGCCATAACTTGAGCTACAGAGGTCCAAATGATGCGGTTCCAGTTGGGTTGGAAAGCTAACATCCGGGACTTCGAAATGATATAAGATTTGCTATGGTTGAACTGCGCATGGTGACGCGTACGCGCATAGTACGCGCACGCGCCGTTGCTGCCACCTGGTTCACTTAAAACAAAACGTGGCCAGCGAATTCTAAAGCCTTGTGGGCCCAATCCAACTCATTTCTGATGCTATTTAAGCCAAGGATTGAAGGGGGAATGAAGATACTTTACATACTTTTACATACTTTTCATACTTTAGATGTTAGTTACCATTAGTTTAGTTTTAGCTTAGTTTAGTAGTTAGAGTTAGTTTCTAGAGAGAGAAGCTCTCACTTCTCTCTAGAATTAGGATTAGGTTTAGTTCTTAGATCTAGATTTTAATTCATCTTCTTCTACTTCTATCTTCTCAATTCCTTGTTGTTACATTCATTCTTCTTCCATCCTTTTGTTGTAATTTCCTTTATGTTGTTCTTGCATTTTGTTGTAGATCTACTTTTGTTCCTTCCTTTCTCTTTCAATTCAATTCAAGGTAAATCATAATAATTGTGTTCATTTAATTTGTTGTTGTTTAATTCCTTGCAAATTGAGTAGTGTAGATTTACTTTTCTTGCAATTTTACTATGCTTTCCTTTTATGCCTTCCAAGTGTTTGATGAAATGCTTGGTTGGATTTTAGAGTAGAATTTTATGTTCTTGGCTTGGAAAGGTAACTTAGGAACTCTTGAGTTACTAATGTCCAAGTAATTGATGATTGGGATCCATTGACTCTAGTTCTCACTAATTGAATTAGTGGAGAGTTAGGACTTATGGACTAGGATTGACATAGCTCATTTGACTTTCCTTTACTACTAGTTAGAGGATGATTTAATGAGATTAATCCTTGCCAATTCTCATATTGTGGTTAGTGATTAGGATAGAGGTCCTTGACCACCAACCCTTGCCAAGACCTTTTTAGGCCTTAGTTTACTTTCTTGCCATTTATCTTTCATGTTTCTTATTAAAACCCCAAAAATAACTCACAACCAATAACAAAACACTTCATTACAATTCCTAGGAAGAACGACCCGAGGTTTGAATACTTCGGTTATTAATTTTAGGGGTTTGTTACTTGTGACAAACAATCTTTTGTATGAAAGGATTATTGCTTGGTTTAGAAACTATACTTGCAACGAGAATTCATTTGTGAATTCTAAACCGTCAAAAATCCAATCGTCACGCCGCGCGTGGTCTATGGCTTTCTGGCGCGTTAGGATGTTCAGGACGGGGTAGAAGGTGGTCACACTGGGGCGGCAGCCTCTGGCGTCGGTACGTGCCATATGTTCGATGACGTGGATGACGCGCTGGAACTTGCGGAGGCGTGTGATGAGGGAATTGAACGCGTTCTTGCGAGTGATGCCGCGGTTGAGGGTGGATAGGGTTTGAAGGAGGGAAGAGGAGAAGGTTTCATCGGTGACAAAGTCGAAGGTGGACTTCGTGTTGAAGCAGTTGTCTTGGATGTGCTTGTTGAGGGCGTCGCGGAGAGCATGGAAGTCGCCGGAGAGGTCTGTGTGTGTGTGATTATTGGAGGTGGGTAGGTTAATGTGAGAGAGAAGAATAAGGTTTTTATAGGTTTTAATTAGGTTTACTTAATCAAATTTAAATTTTTTAAATTTTGAATTTAAAAAATTTAAAATTAATTATTAATATAAATTAATGTGATTTTGTTTAGTTTTTGGCTGGTAACCTCTTGGTTCCATATACTTTTTCTTAAGTTTATCGGTTACAAAATTAAGAATGAATATTTTAAAGCTCGGTTATATAATTCATATTAAGTAATATATCACCTTTTTTTTTTACAATCATTGTCTTTACTGGTCTCCTTTATTGAGTCATTCTATAATTTCATAAGATAATTACTATCAACTCCTAAATTTACTGGTCATTAATTATGAGTTACCATGAGTACACACATTAATAACTTAGGCCGCGTTTGTTTACGTCATGGGACATTGAGATAGGAACACAAAGATATAAAATCGTGTATGGCAGATGAGATATGGATAGAGACATTGTATTTAGAGACACTGAATTAGTATATTTTATATTCATTCTAACAGAAAGAACACAAAAATACTAAAAAGGGACACAATTTTTTTTCTTTCATTATTTTTGTTATTTTTTTATAATTATATTTTTATTCTCAAATTTTTGAATGAAAAAAGAAACAAAAAATAAATTAGACTTTCATAAATTTGTTCTAATTTATCAGCAAACAAAATATAAGAATACTAAAATTTATGTCTTTATCTTTTGTGTCTTATTCTCAATATCTTATCTTGTCTTATTTTCAAAACCAAACACAATCTTAAGTCGATGAGAAATGCTTAACCCAATATTTATGGTTTATATATAAACCTAATTAAACGTTACATTGTTTTTATTTATTTTCGTGGATACAAACTCATAACATTACTATCCCTTTAAGAATCGATATCCATTATAACTTTAAGGGTTAAGTACTAAATTGGTCTCCTACGTTTGGATATAATTCTGTTTTGGTTTTTAAGATTTAAAGTGTCCTATTTGAATTCAAAAAAGTTTCATTCAGCTTCAATATACTCCAACCGTGAGGTCAAAGTTAAATAATTAACGGAATATCTTACATGACAACAATACAAGAACAATGTCAATAATCTGGAGAACAAGTACAAGTTCCAGAGACATAAAATCAACCGTGAATACATCAATATATTTTTTTATCATTCTCTTTAGTTCTATAGAAAATACTTCATTTAAATTATAAAAAAAGAATAAATAAATGTATTGATGTATCCACGGTTGATTTTGTGCCTCTGGAGCTTATATTTGTTCTCCAAATTATGACCTTGTTCTTATACTTCTGTCATGTAGGACATTCCCTTAATTATTTAACTTTGATCTCACGGTGGGACTATATTGAAACTAAATGAAATTTTTTTTGGATTCAAATAGGACGCTTTAAATTTTAAGGACCAAAATAAGATTACGCCCAAACGTAAGGGACTAATTTAGTACTTTACCCTAACTTTAAAATAGAAATTGATATGATATTAACCTCTTATTTAGCTCCTTCACTTGGTTATCAAACAGTTGACACTCTTATTATCTACCTTTATTTAGCCGTGTAAATTATGAAAATAGTACCCAAAAATTTACATCGCTGATAAAAATAAATTTAAAAGATGCTAACTACAAATAAGTCCCGAAAAAATTAAAAAACAGGACAAAAAAAACTAAATATTAAATATATATTTTAAACAAAGATGTTAGAGATCAGAATTTGATACAAATTTTTGTAAATATTATTAAAAAAAAATTTCATCCTTAAATTTTGATAATTTTATGTTAAATAAATTTTTTTAAATTTTTTATTGTGAATACCATATGTTATTAAAAAATAAAAAAATCTAAAGATCCAATTTTGTTTTAATTTTTTTTTGCACTTTCTAAATATTTATTTAAATATATCTACAAAAATTTAAATAAAATGAATATATCATTTGTTAAATATAAAAGATTTTTTATCACTTATAAAAAAATAATATTTATTAATTATTTTATTATATTTTTAAATCATTCAATATTTTATTGATAATATCTTTCAAAAATTATTTTGTTAGCCTCTGATTTTTTTGGATATGAAATTAGTAATTAATCCTTATTTAGCCTACAAATAACCCTAATTGTAATTAAGCTGTACTCCTACAAAAAAAACCCTAAACCCTAAACCCTAAACCCTAATCTAGTAACTAAGCTCCTGAATCTTGATAACGCCTACTAGGTCTAAGTAGGTGAATGATTCAATGTCTAAGTAGTCTCTTTTTTTTTTGTCTATGTAGTCTAACATTAAGTAGAGGGTAATTTTGGGCTTAGGGTCTGTCCAGCAAACCCAACTCTACCATATACTTGATAATTTGGGCCTTCTTAGTGGGCTTTCGAAATTTTTCTGTACACTCCTAAACAAAAATGATTACATCATTTTTGCCGTCGGTTTTTTTTTTATCATTTCGTCAAAGGCCTGGTTTGAGTGGCAAAGGAGTTGCCTCCAAAAGTCTGCAAGGTTCTAGGAAGAAGTGGCAGAGGAAAAAAGTAGAAACTAGAAAGTGTGAAAGAACAGAAAATCCTACTTGGATCCCAGGAGCGTTACGTGGCGCACAATTGGTGAGCCATGAGCCTCCCTTCACAAAGTAAAGTGTGTTGTTGCTGACGTTGACTTCAATAGTATTAAGAAGAAGGAATATCTATCTCTGTGTCCTGCTTCCACACTTGCTTGGTGTTCATGGCTTCTCTCAACTTGTTCCCTCACACCTCTTCACCTTCTTGTTCCTCCTCCTCCTCCTCCTCCTCCTTTAGGAGCGGTTGCTCCTTTCTGAGGCCAAACTCTTCCGTTAACCTTCAAAGCTTTCGCCGCACTCACACCCGCAGCCTCAGCCTTGTCGTGAAATCAACAGCGGGTGACACATCTGTGGCTGACCCTCCTCCTTCTTTCTCAGGGGACCGGGTCTCTTCTTCTGATTCTATCTCCTCTCTCAAGCTCACTCTCCTGGTTCGTAATTTGTTCCCTTTTACGCTTCTTTCCATCTATATTTTGCCTCCTTTTAGTCACTAGTCAAAACCAGTATCTGTAAAAAAAATCAGTATCTGTAAATAATATATGATTTTTGGCCCTGCACATGGTAAAATTACAAAAGAAAAGAAAAAAAAAAAGAAAAAGAAAAAGAAGAAGAAATTTGGGGGCAATTACTTGATACTTCTAGGGTTAGTAAGATGGTACTTCATCATATACTAAAGTTCTTACTTCATTAGGTAGCATGAGGACTTGTATGGTTAAATTCACGCCTGTGGGATTTTAGTAATTATGGTTACATTTTTCTTAACAGCTTTTCATATTTGAGATTGTTAGTCACGATTTTTTATTTTTTTTTTTGGTATATTAATGCATACGACTATTGTCACATATACTTGTGCTAGGGTTCCGGAATTCTAATTATCATCATGTTCACTGCTGCTTTTTGTATAGTTTATGTTTGTTCTAGGATTTGGCTTTTAATACTTGCGGAATTATTATGCAGAGTGCTGTTTCTGGGCTGAATAGAGGTCTTGCTGCAAACGAGGATGATCTGAGAAAGGCAGATGCTGCAGCTAAGGAACTCGAAGCTGCCGGAGGACTAGTTGATCTCTCGGCTGACCTCGATAAATTGCAAGGAAGATGGAGACTGATATATAGCAGTGCATTCTCATCTCGTACTCTAGGCGGCAGCCGGCCTGGACCTCCCACCGGAAGACTCCTTCCTATAACTCTTGGACAGGTCTGTTGCTGAACACGTATCATGCATGATATAACTGTAAATTGCTTTTGCCTGGCGGCATGAAATATATTTGAAAATGATTCATAATAGTTGAGCAAATTGCAGATTCTTATAGAAGTCTATTGTTTAGAGATATAAAATTGTTTTGTGTTCTTTCACGCATAGTTCTTGACATAGAATTAGAGCCGCTATAAGTCTTGTTTGGTAATTTTCTGTGGAAGTTGAGGCTGAGAAACTACTAAGATGCTTCTATTAGATTTTATATAATTACAAACTATAGTGACAGTTTGCCAAATCTATTACTGTTGCATTTCTAGTTTTCTACTGAATTTGCACTGTTTCTTGTAGGTTTTTCAACGAATTGACATCTTGAGCAAAGATTTTGATAATATAGTGGAGGTTCAATTGGGTGCTCCGTGGCCCTTCCCCCCACTTGATGCAACAGCGACGTTAGCTCATAAATTTGAACTCATAGGTTGGTTTTATGTTTTCAAATTTCTTAATATTTATTTGCATTATATATACCATTTTTGTGATTGCTACTCTTTGCCAGATATGTTAATTTTAAAGTCTTGAAACTGCCATTTTTGTGGTGTATGGGTTTGTAATGTCTCAGGATCATCAAAGATCAAAATTACATTTGAGAAAACCACTGTGAAGACAGCTGGGAATTTATCACAGTTGCCGCCGTTTGAGTTACCTCGAATTCCTGATTCATTCAGGCCTCCGTCTAATACAGGAAGTGGAGAATTCGAAGTTACCTATCTTGACACAGATACTCGCATCACGAGAGGAGATAGAGGCGAGCTCAGAGTCTTTGTGATTTCATGAGTTCCAGACGTATGTACCTTGCTTTTTCTATGAATTTGAACATATACCAGCACCAACTTCTATCCTTCTTTGGAAGCTTCCCTTTTCAGTGTTCTCTGTCATAAGTTCTTCAATATTGTAACATTGGTATACTGATGTAATTAAACCACACCATGTACCTTCAAGAGAATAATGGGTTACTTTTTGTTCATATATAATATAATCTATTTCATCCTTCGAGAAATTGTTGCTCGCAGAATTTCGGATTTAGATACTTAACTTCTTCAACTATAGGCTTTCTTCTGTATACAGTTTTTCTTTTTTATCTTTTCAACAAATTTTCTAGACCAGAACATTTTACATGACTGAAGTTTCTGTTTTCCCGCATTTCTGGAGTAAGGATATATTTTCACTAATATTTTGATATCCAACTAAGATGCTTCTTAGTTCTTTCCGCTCCATTTTGCATTGTTTTCATCTTGAATTGGTTGTTTATGACTTTATGTGTTTCCTTGAATTCAATAAATTTGTATGCTTTTCTTTATTTGGCCAAGGAACTTGTGTCTCTCACAGCTTCTTTTCCTTGCCAAAACCATGTTGGATTTCTTGCTATTATGGGTTGACATCTGAAGAATTATTACTTACATGCATAAATATAACTGACATCTTCCAAATGTTTGAGTTATATATTCTTCAGATTTTCATGGAGCTATAGCTTTGATTCAGATGTCTCTCTTGACAGACACCAGGTAGGTGACAGACCTAGAGCAATGGTAACATTACTTTCTTGCCGAGAAACTGTACTTGACAAGCTTTTGGTTCCTGCATAACTAACCGAGTTGAATGTCCATTTAGCATAACACACAGCTTCACTGGCTGAATTGGAGGTAGAAAATTTTAGTCACGTAAATCATAGGAGAACCTTATTAGCATGATCTACATTGCATTTCAAAGATATTTTATTTATTTACATTCCCTGCTATGAAAAGCGTGAAGTCTACCAAAGAAAATTGTTGGAAGTTGGGGTCGCATTTAGTGATAAATTGATAATACATTAATACATGAACATAGGAACTATAAGTGTATAAGAATTCTATAAGGAAGATGTTCACATATACCAATGTACTTTTCGGTATATGTTGTTCTGTTGTTTTGAGCCATTTAGAATTTAGATATATAGTAAAGGAAAATGATCACGTATTCCATTGCAAAAATTGGAATACGATATTTCATGCACGAAAAGTTTGCCAAGTAGTTATTTGTCTTATAGCGGAGGTGGAAATGACAAAAATAACTCCAGGTAGAGTTGATTTGTCACAAAAGATCAACTCAAAAAAAATTGGTTAGTAGCTAACAAATAACAAATAAGAACGTATAATAGAAAGGTTACTTTATTGCAGATATTGGTCCACAATTATTGTGTTCAAATCTAATTAAATGAAAATTAATTTTCGATGGATCTATATATAAACAATATCATAAATAAATTATATAAGTTAATATAATAAATAAATAGTTATAATTTCATATTTTGAAAAGTTTAATAAAATTATGTAGGCCATTAACTATATTATGTGTATATACTAAAAATTAGCTATTCACATAAATATATATTAAAAAATTAAATATTACATATATTATATATAAATATATAATAGTTAATTTAGTGAAAAATTTTAATGTATATAATATTTTTGCTTAAGTCATAACATTGGTATGCATAAAATAACAACGAATATATTAAATATAATAACTTATTTACTACTTATTTAATAATATTAAACATATAAATTCATGTATTAACAAGTATTTTAATATTTATTAAATTATTATTTAATTTAATAATTAAATTATAGAGTTTAATTTGAATTTATTTTTAAGATTACTTGAAACATGTAATTTTTTACTTATATATTAATATTTTGTTATAAAACAATTTTAAGTCTTTTCTAATTTACTTTTCTTACATCAATTAAGCAATTAAACACATAATAGTAACATTTTATCTTTATTAAATACTTTTTTTCTATCCTGATTACCTATCTTTGAATAAATCACAAATATATAATATTAAAAACTAAAATTTATTAGATATGGATGTCAAATCTTTAATTTTCAAATTTTAATTTGAAATTACATGTTTTAATACTTAAGATGTCAAAATAAATTTAAAATAGTATATCCGAGAGTTACCGAATTTATACAAATTTATGAAATTTACTCGAATTCATCCTAGTTTATTCAAATTTAAATTATTAGTTTTTAAATTTACTCATTTTATTAATATAAATTCATAAACTTATACAAATTTAAGAATTAACTCGAGAATTTAATAAATTTACTTTTTATAAAATACAATTCTTTAATATATATATATATACATGTAAAAATAAATTATGAATATATTAAATCAAAATTTATAAGAATTACTAATTTGGTCTCAAAAAATAAAAAATTAACAAAATTATATTTGAAAAGAATATTCTTTAATTGTTAATCTTAAATACACATTTTAATTAAGATGGAGCCTTTATTCCTAATGAATAAAATTATATGCTAAAAAAAACATGTATTAGATACATGATATATATAGAAAATAGTTTTAATTTTATAAAAAAAATAATTAAAAAAATAAATTCCTAAGTTTTTAATTTAAAGATATGTAAGTCTCTGATTAATTAAAAATACAAAAATGACCTTCACCTTCTAAAATGCGAGACATTTAAGTCCCTCCGTTCAAAATATATAAAGACAAATAAGTCTTTTGAAGGAACTTAAATGTCTCGCCTTTTAAAAAGTGAGAGACTTTTTTGTATTTTTAATTAATCAAAAACTTAGTTGTCTTCGAGATAAAAGATAAAAGACCTAACTATTTGTCATTTTCTCAAAAAAAGATTGAGATTTGTGAAGTAAAAATGATGATTAAGCTAATTCAATCTTAAAATACAAATAACAATCAATTCAAGCCATTTGATGTAATACTTGAGAAATGGATAAGTTGAAAATGAAAAATAGAAAAAAAAAGTTTAATTACTTTGTTAATTCTGTAATTTCATCAAATTTTTAATTAAGTCTTTATACTTTTTTTTCCAATTGGATTTCTATACCATATCAAATTTTATGACTAAGTCCATACCATGACAAAAATGTTAGAATTAACGAAATATTCTACTAAACTATATAGAATATTCAGTCAAATGTTAGGCATATTCGTTTTGTTTAACAGAAGAATCTGTTAATTTCAATATTTTTGTCACAACAGGAATTTAATTACAAAATCTGATATGACATGGGGACTCAATTGAAAAGAAAAAAAAAGTATAGCGACCTAATCAGAAACGAATCTAAAAATTTTAATATGGATGGAACAAATTTCTGACAAAATTTTTAATTATTTTTTAATTATATTTCTTCATTTCATAAAAGCAATTTATTAGATATAACTTACCGTAGTTCGTTTTTCAAAAATTTTATCAATATATATTAAAAAATTATAAATTTTTTTCATAATTTTATTTTTAGCATGACAATTATATAAAAGAAACACAACAATATCAATAATATATTATGAAATTATAAAATATTAATCATTTATAGTGTGTTTAATTAAAAAATTATCATATATCTTATTAATTAAAATTAATTCTTTTAAAAATTTTAAAAAATTTAAACACAAATTATAAACTATTAATTATGTGAAAGACGCAATACATTTATAGAATATCTTTATAAATTTTTTTAACAACATAAATTTAAAAAAAATTGAATATTTTTTATAAAAAATAGAATATTTAAAGTACACAATGTGACTAAAATATAACTACGTAAGTCATTATTAATAGGGTTAAATACAATTTGGTTTCGAAAGTATAGGTTGAAAATATTTTTCGTCCCCAACCTTTTTTTGCATACAAAATTGTCCATAAAGTTTAACTTAATTTTAAAATTGTCCTTCAAACCAAAATACCCTTCTCCTTCTTCACAAAAATACTTAGTTCCCATTCTTCTTTTTTTTTTCTCTATCACAATAGCATATGTTCTTCTTTTTCTTCTTCTTCATCTAAAATTTCAACAGTAGCAGCAGAATTTCAACTAATAAATATCAAAAAATCAAAATAGAATTTTAACTAGCAAATATCAAAAGCAGAAGGATGGAATAGAATTAGAAACGAAAGAAGTAAAAGCAGAAGAATAATGGAATCCATCAGATTGAAATCAGAGTCAACAACAACAATGTGATTAATAAAATCAACAAATCTAACAATGTAATTAACAAAAGAAGTAGAATAATCAATTTAATTAACAAAATCAAGATATCAGAAACAGAATTAGAACCCTAGAGAGAACCAACGGTGAATGACGAGGAGCAACGGCGATCTAGCAATGAGAAGGAGCAGTGGCGAGATCCAATGGTGAGAAAGAGCAGCGGCAATTGGCGAGCTAGCGAGGAGAATGAGTAGAACGGCGACGTCCTCCTCCCCGATCTGCTGGCGTTGGCGTCCGTCCTCTTTTGCCAGCGTCGTCACCACCCTCCCTTCCCCCTTCTTCTTCCTTCTCCTCACCTTTTCTTCCCCCCTTCGTCTTCCATTTTTCCCTCGCATGATTCCCTTCTCCGTCTCATCCGTTCTCCTTTTTTTTCTTTTAATTTTTATTTTATAATTTTATTTTGTTAGAAATAATTTGGTAATAAAATTTAAAATTTAAATGAAAATGACAATTTTAAAACTAAGTTAAATTTTAGGGACGATTTTGTATAAAAAAAATTGAGTAAGAAAAAATTTTTTGACCTACACAGTAGAGACTAAAATCACACTTAAGTCTTATTAATATTTTATATGATAATATAAATTTAAATATGTTAATATTAAAAAACAAATGAATTGTTTTCAAAATAGATATAGAGATGATTATATAAAAACTAATTTAAAAGATATGAAGACTTGAGGGTATGATTTTAAATTGGATAAGTGAAAAATATTAATAGACTAAATAATTGAGACATAAATTCATCACCTAATAAAAATTAATACATATAAAATATTAAATTATATAATATTTTTTATTTATTTAATACATATATCATGTATAAATATAATTCCTTAAAATTTTGGAGTGTCGAAGCCACTGCTCGTCCTCCTCTAAATTTGTTTCTAGACCTAATAAAAAATTTAATAAAATTATAAAAATCGATAAAATAATTAAACTAAAAGAAATTACATTTAACATAGGAATATACTTTTTATAGTGAAACCTAAAATAATTTTTTCTTTCTTTCAAAGTTTGTCTGATTCAGTTGTGTATATTTTGCTTATATAAAAGCAAAATATTTACATATTTTTCATGCATAAAATTACAAAATATAACCAAAATTTTTTATATATTTTTTATTATTTTGTTAACGAAATATGAAATGATATATAAAATAATAAATTTATTAAAATTTTACACAAATTAAAAATTTCAAATAAATTAAAAAAGAACAAAAGTGAAAAGTAAACATTTTAACATTATTTTTCAAAGATTTTTTGATAAACTTTTAATCCCATAACATTCATGATAATACATTATACATGTATTTAAGAGGCCAATTAAAAAAAAAAAAAAATAAACCCACTGGAATTAAGTTGAGTCGAGGACTCATGCCTTGGAAAAAAAAAAAGATTGACATAACTCAGAAGTTATTGACTCAACATATATCATGATGCAGCAGTCCAATACAAGTTGGATAGATTGGACATTTTCATCCATTTCCAACTGAAAAAAGGAAGAACTTGTTGTGAATTTTTTGTGGACTTTCTATAATTGTTGTACACAATATTTTTATTCACTAAATCTTGACTACATGTATTGTTTAATATAAATCTCAATGATTGTAAAAATTGAAATATCATATTCCAAGTAAATGTAGTGGTATACGTGAACATCTTCTTATAGTAAAATATATGTAATTTTTATTGGAGACCATGGAGAAGATGAAATTCATTCTTCCGTTAACCCAATGAAGGAGAAAGAAAATTACCATATTGTGTTGTGTAATGTGGCTTCACATTGTTAGGCATGGCTTGTGTTGGGTTAGTTGAAGGCTATGGTGGAAATAGAATGTAGAGAAAAAAGAAGAATAGGTTCCCAGACAAATTTAATACACATCCTAACTCAATTTTTTGTTGGTATTAATTTTTTTTCCTATCATCAAAGATAAATTAAAATAAACAATTAATATTAGATGAATATTACAAATAAGACAAACAATTAAAAAAATGGAATTGAGACAAATCAGAATGAATGGAATTCAGAAGTTACACATACGCATAGATATCGTCTAGATTTTATCGGCTCAATTTGATAAAGTAGAGTATTATTTTAGTTTTTAACGTTTAGACCAAATTTTAATTTTATATTTATTGTTCTATTTTTAATGAAATTTTTTTATATTAATGATGGTTAGTAATTCGATTTTATTTACATACTGAAATCAAATGTTATTGGCTTTTCAATATGCGAATTATTTGTATCAAATTTAATGATGAGACAACATTAAACCTGTTTAAAACTTTTTTGGGATTGAAATAGATAAAATGTTAAGGACTAAAATAATATTTTTTTTTCTTTCATATTTTGCGTTACTTAAATTTTCATCTCATAAATAATTCTTTGAAAATCTCACCTGAGTTATTTTACAGCAAAATTTTTAATAAGACGTAATGCAAATTAAGATAAACTCAGAATTCCAATAAACTCTATTTGTAAAGTTGTACGAGTTGAATTCTATTAATATAAAAATAAAGTATATATAACTTTAATTATAATAAAATAAATTCATGGTAAAAAAATATTTATAATAACTTACCATTTATACTATAAAAAAATAATAAAATACGTACAATATTAAATACAAATTTAAAAATAAAAATTAAATAAATAATGAATGTGGAATAATGTTAGAAATCAAAATATATTATGTCTAAGTTTTTTTATTTTAAAAAATTTTGATTAAAAATATTTCTCATAAAATGATCTATTTTGATAGTTAAAAGATAAAAAAAAAAATTATTCAAATTTTCGTAAATTTATGTGACTTTACTCAGCTTACGTTGAGTTTATTTAGATTCGATTCAATTAATGAGTTAACTCATATTTTTAAGAGGAATGTTAGGGGGTCAGCAATTTTAGTGTTTTGTAACCATCAATTGGCCATCAATAATGTTTTTAATGGTGTAAGATTACATCTAATGGTGGGAGATCACTCACTTTTGTTTTGATGGTTAAGTGTTGGCCAGAAAATACAAAAGTTGCTGGTCCTAGACTTTTCCTTTTTTTAATTTAAACCATTACATTTTTAAAATTTTAAAAATTAACTTAAGAGTTTAATAATCATTTTTATTACATCCATCATATTGTTTATTGGACAATATTATCTATAAATGCACTATCTTTAATAATAACAACAACAACAAAAATAATTGAATGATCATGATAAAAAAGCAAAAAATAAAATATGTTACATGTAGAAAGTTAACATTTTAAGGAGTATATTATTAAGAAGTGTCTCATACCTTATGCCTATAAAATTAGGAACATACATCACCTTTTTGGATATGTGTTTGACCTGTAAGTTGGGGTATTTGCAAAACCACTTCACGTGCGTTCAAGTTAAAATGGGTTCAAATTTAAAATATGATGACTGAGAAGTTACATTTTGATTCCCTTTATAGATAAGTTTTGTAGCTTCTTCTTAGAAAGCTCTTTACTCAACCTTTTTGAATTTTTCTGTGTAGTTGACTTAAGGAATTTAATGAGTCATCATTAAAATCTCTTAATTGTTTATAATATTGTAAGAGATAATTCGAAGATGAAGTTTTCTAACCTTCTATTCTGTTGGTCTCTATGTTATTTAAGTTTGGATTGACTCTCGTAATTGACTTGTCCTTAAAAGGTCAAAGTTAGTCTTTTAATGTGTAAACGGTTCGATTTAATTGAGTTTGAAAATCTTAATTGAGAAAAATTTAATCATTCGGGTTGAATCAGATAAGAAAATATTTTTGGGACTATATCCAAACCGATTAGATATGGATTGGATCAATTCACTCGAGTAATTGCATACCCAATTAAAAATTAAATTTGTAAAAAATTGGAAAAATGAAAAAAAAAAAGGTTTGATAAAGTGATTTTTTATCGTTTATAACTACAAATATGTAGAAGAAGGTTCCTTTTTTATAAACCTAGACGCATAGAAAATATGATAGCTTGATAAGTTTTATATCTAATAAGTTTAACTTTGAATGACGCGGACACCCAAGTTTTATATATTTTAAAATAATCACCAATTTTACCACAAAATATAAATTCTTTAAATTTTAAAAAATTAAAAAAATGAGAAAAAATTGTTTGATAAAGTCATTTTTTTTTATCGTTTATAGGTACAAGTATGTAGAAGAATTTTTTTTTTTTTTTTAATGTAGACGCATAGAAGATATGATAGCTTGATAAGTTTTATATCTAATAAGTTTAACTTTGAATGACACGGACACCCAAGTTTTATATATTTTAAAATAATCACCAATTTTACCACAAAATATAAATTCTTTAAATTTTAAAAAATTGAAAAAAATGAGAAAAAATGGTTTGATAAAGTCATTTTTTTTATCGTTTATAGGTACAAGTATGTAGAAGAAATTTTTTTTTTTTTTTTTTAAATGTAGACACATAGAAGATATGATAGCTTGATACGCTTTATACCTAATAAGTTTAACTTTGATGACAAGGACACCAAATTTAGAGTTTTATACATTTTAAAAATTTTATCACAAAATTATAAATTCTTTTTGCAATATTTTCATAAATTCAACACTTTACAATATCAAAAACCCCACTAACATAATCTCAAAATTTCAACAATTCATACTATCATAAACCTTATAATAATAATAAAAAATATTAAAAGATCATCACATTTTATTAATATTAATTAATATTTTAGTTAATATCTTATTTTTATATTGTCAGAATCAGGATTTAAAATTTAAAATTTAGTATATAAAATTTAAAATATTGACTAAATGTTAGTAAAAAATAATAAACTTTATTGATTATATATCATTATTAAAAATTCTTACTACACACAAGCCAAAATAAGAAAGTTACGTGACCATTTATATATTTCATTGGTCAAATTCATATATATGCGATACATCAAATTATAACCCCAAAAAAAAAAAAAAAAAAAAAAAATTCTCCCAACAAGTAGCTATTAAAATTTGTCACAACTTTATTAAAAAATAAGTTTCTTTTTAAATAAACTAAAAATAATATTTATTTTTTAAAGTAATGATATTTATTTTTAATTTATTTATGAAAAATCCTAAAAATAGCCTAAATATATAAATGTATATAATAAATTGAATGGGAATATAATAAATTGAATGGAATACAAAACAAAGAAATGAAGAATCCTAACTTTAGTAAATAATATGCACTATTTTAAGGGATGACAAAAAAAATATGTCAATTTATTTTTTAAGTTAATGACTCGTGAACTCATGAACATTTTTACTTTTTAGAAAGCTACGGCTACATGTGAAGTTAATAATGCTAAATTATGATAAAAATTGACCCAAATTTATAATTTTTCATGGCAAATATTATTTCATAATATTCAGAATCGAGTCGTACAATGATATATTGTATTCCGGTAAAATACATCAAAACATGTAATAATTTTCTTATAATATATACGTCAATATTCACTATAATACTAGTATGTATTAGGCTAAATTTTTTTTATATAAAAAGAAATTTAGAATTTGATGTTCAAATCGATGTATACAAAGTAATTAGATTAATATGATGTCAGTATAAAATATAGGTAATGATTTACTTTCTTTGATTTTTGAAATTCAAAGCATGCAAAACACAAGTTGCGTTTTAACTATATTTTTTTTCGAAACAACAAAATGCAGGTTGCGTTTTATATTTCTTAAAAAGTTTTTATTAAAAGCTGCAAAATGCAGCATGCGTTTTGTTTAAAACAAAATATTTTAATCAAGAGTCTTGTTTAAAAATACTATTGCTAATTTCTCTGAGTTTCATATTAAGTCTTATTTCTCTATCTTTTATATTTATGAGTTTTTTTTTTATGATTAGTAGTGTCAAAAAAGTTGGGTGATGTGAAGTTGAGGTTATGAAATGTATTGTAAATTTACGAGTGTATTATAACGGTGAGATTATACCAAACACACACGAAGGAATGACTTTTGTTTGTGAATGTCCATTCTCCTTTGCTATTCTATGCACAATGAGTTTTGTAGAGTTGTAAAATAGTCTTTCTGAGAACATACAAAGTCACATTTCAACGAGAGTGAGCAACATTTTATACAGAAATCCGGTACAAGTATTTGGTGGGCGACTGATACAGTTTCAAATAATGTCCATCACTGACGACGCATGTATGCAACAGATGTTCTATATTTATCAACAAACCCGATTTTACGTGCCGACAATGGAGTTGTACGTTGAGTTTGAACAGCAGATAGGACTGGATACGGTTGCCGAGGAGGTGAATATGGATGAGTTTGGGGATATAGATTGGGAAGAAAATAAAAATGATAGTGAAGAGGAGTTCGAATCCAACTACGAAGTCGATAAAAAAAACGATGACGGAGACAAGGCAAGCAATCCGACGGTGCAAAATGAAGCAAATGTACTTGTAAACCAGCATCCCTTTGATGCTCCATTTTTTATGCGAATTTTGGATCTCGCCAAAATTTCCTGAGTATGCGAATATAAAAATGTTATGTTTATTTAATGAAACTATTGATCATAAGGGGGTTTGGCTGCTGAAGTCCAGGTGGTGGCGGGGGTTGCGCCTAGTGGCAGAGCTTGAAACAAAATTTTGGGGTAAAAAATTTAACATAAAAATTTAATAATAATATTCATATCAAAATGAAATTTATAAATATAATTATTCTTTAAGTTTATTACTAATAAGATCATGAATCATTCTACAGATAAAAAATATAAAATAATTTATAATGGTACTCTTCGAGTTTTTAGTGACTTGAAATCTTCAATAATTGAATCAGAACTAAACTTTTCAGTAATTTCTTTCTTAATGTAAATAACCAAACTATTCGCGAGAAAGTCATCCTTCATCTTATTTCTTAACCTTGTCTTCATTATTTTTATTGCTGAAAATGATCGCTTTATAGTAGGTGTAGCAACTGGAAGAGTTAATATCAGACGAATTAATCTATCAATCAAGTAATGCACTTTTGACTTTTTTGTTTCTGCTAAACATCTACACAGTTCATGAATAGTTGACAAATTCTTCATTTCTGGATGCTGACGAGCATCAAGAATAAAATGTTGAAGCTGAAAAGGCAAATTAATCTTCTCTTATTCAGTAAAGTCTTTAGGATAGTAGTTCTCAACAAGAGTAGAAATTTTAGCAATGTCAAAATTTTTGTAAGCATCCTTAGGCATAAGAGTAGAGCTCAAACTTAATAGATCCATTGCTTGATCATTAAATCTGCTATTTAACTCTTGTAATTTGCCTATCAATTGTGACTAAAAATATCTCCACTCTAAAATAATGCTCAATTGTAATATGATCTTTTTGGTGACGCGAGCGTCCTTTCCTTACAACATAAGAAGCAGTTAAATTAGGAATTAGAATATCATGTTGCTCACAAAATGATTTCACATTTTTTAATAATTCCTCCCAACTGTCATCTCTCATATTTTGAATAAGTATTTTTGTAGAATGAACTAGTTGCACAGCATTAACTATGTCTTGAGACTGCTTTTGTAAAGCTTGACAAATAATATCAGTTATTTCCATAATATCTTTCATCAAATGTAAGATCAATACAAACTCTAATAAGGTAAGGGTATTGTAAGCACTATTTGCATCACCATGCTAAGAATAAGTTGATCCATCAACAAAAATCTTTTATAAAATAGTCAATATTGCACCATACATATTTATCAAACTGCAAACAGAAGAGAAATGAGAACTCCATCGAGTATTACCTGCTCGTTTCAAAGTACCAATTTGATTTGCCCCTTTACTAGTTTCAAGTTCATCAATCTCTAATAAATGGACAATTTTATCTATTTTGGCAGCATGTAACTCATCATGTCGCTTACTAGAAGAACAAATCATGTTGAGGATGAAAGTCAATTTTGAAAAAAATTGATGCACAGGAATAACTTCTCTTGATGCAATAATTAATGTAAGTTGTAATCGATGAGCAAAACAATGGATATAGTAAGCATAAGGAAAATCTTTTAAGAATAATACTTTTAACCTATTCCGTTCCCCTTTCATGTTACTGGCACCATTAAATCCTTGACCATGAATATTAGAGACATCAAGACCATGTCGAGAAAGAATTTCGCACAATTCTTGTTTTAGAGTTAATAATGTAGTATCTTTGACATGTATAAGATAAAAAAAATACTCTTAAATAAAAGGTGAATTCTATGGTGTAGAAATAATTTTTTTTTACACATGAAGAAATTAACGTGGCATAAGTTTAGGAGTGACACCTATCTCTTGCTATTATTACTTTGTTCAGATGTGACAAGACAAATGCATCAAAGTTCAGATTTTGTCTTTTTTTTAATTAAATATTAATACTAATAAAACTTTAATTACAGATATATTTTTGTTGTATTGGACAAAAAAATTGGGCCAAAGACAATACTTTTGGGACTGTAATGGATTACTATTAAAGATATATATTTTATTGTGTTTACTTTATCAATAAAATTAATTAGTTTTTATTAAATATTTAAGTATGCACAAATAATATTAAATACTATAAACAATAAATATTAAAAAAATAAATATTTAAATTCAAAATTTAGTCTCTAAATTATTGTGTATAATACTAAATTTTTTTTTATATTTTGTATAAGAAATTAACAAGTGTTATTTTTATTTTGTGAGAGTACCTTTAAAAAAAATTGTCAATAATATTAAATTTTTTTTACATTTTGTATAAGAAATTAACAAGTGTTATTTTTTATTTTGTGAGAATACCTTTAAAAAAAAATTGTCATTTGAGTTATGAATTAGTTAAAAAAAAATATTAGTCCATGAATTATTTATTTTTTAAATTAATTTATAATATTTTGATTTATAATATGAATAATAATTTATTTAAAATTATAAATATAACAATAAAATTAAATTTAAAAAGATGAGAGAAAAAAAACTTAAAAAACAAATATGGAGTTTGAAATATAATCCAAATAAATTGGTACGTATGAATTTTTTTTAAATGTTCAATATTAAAAATTATTTTATATGTATGAATATTTACTTATGTTCCAGTTTTGCATATGAATATTTTCTCATCTTTCTAAATTTAACTTTGTTATTATATTTGTAATTCTAAATAAATTATCATTCTTACTATAAATCAAAATATTATAAATTAATTTTAAAAAATAAATAATTCATGGACTAAAGAATTTTTTTAATTAATTCATAAATCAAATGACAAATTTTTTTAAAGGTATTCTCACAAAATAAAAATAACACTTGTTAATTTTTTTATACAAATTATAAGAAAAATTTAATATTATTGACACATTTTTTTTAAAGGTACTCTCATAAAATAAAAATAATACTTGTTAATTTCTTATACAAAATATAAGAAAAATTTAGTATTATACACAATAATTTAGAGACTAAATTTTGAATTTAAATATTTATTTTTTTAATATTTATTATTTGTAGTATTTAATATTATTTATGCATACTTAAATATTTAATAAAAACTAATTAATTATTGATAAAGTAAACACAATAAAATATATTTTTTTAATAGTAATTCATTATAGTCCAAAAAATATTGTTTTTCTTTGGCACAATTTTTTTGCCCAATACAACAAAAATATATTTGTAATTAAAGTTTCATTATTATTAATATTTAATTAGAAAAGACAAAATCTGAATTTTGATGCATTTATCTTGTCACATTTGAACAAAGTAATAATAGTAAGAGATAGGTGTCACTCCTAAACCTATGCCACGTTAATTTCTTCATGTGTAGAAAAAAATTTATTTCTACACCATATAATTCACCTAAATAAAATTATGTATATAAACAAATCTCAAAACAAGTGCCATTTGTTCTTTTTTGGATTCTTCACGAGCTTCATCTACTACAATGCAAAACTTAAAATCTCCAATTTCCTTACAAATATGCTTTCTCACCTTGTTTGAGAGGATATGCGAACTTTCTTTTTGAATTTGATGTGAAGTATATTTAGTATTATATGAAAAATTTTTTAACAGTTTTTACAACGTCATCATTGTAAGATGCTATGAGTTTTATCATTTTAAGAAAATTACCTCAATTTTTTATTCTGGAGTCTCATCATGGCCTCTGAAAGCATAAGATTGAAATGTAAGCCAACGAGTTGCATTAATGGAGAATTTTAGACGCAATCTATTCTTTGAATTTTCTCAGAAGTATGATCTTCAATTACATTTTGGATATGACTTATTTGATTCAGTAAATCTAGACATGCTCTAACTGCATTATGTGTGATGAGCAAGAATCTCCAATGTATTTAAGAAAAGTACAATACTTTCCATCATTAACATTTTTTTAATTTCTAAATCCTTTACTAATAAAAATATTTGACCCATTACGTCCACTGGATTTTTTGCTAACCAAATAACAAAATAAACAATATACAGCATCTTCAGAAGGTGAATACTCAAATCACGAAGGAAAAATACCAAACCAATCATGTTGAAATCGTCTTGGATGTTTTGTACCAAATAGAGGATAATTGTCAAGATGCTTTTGATATAGACCCTATTTAAGATAAGCTCATCTAACTTCATCTTTCTGGTTTGGGTGATATTGTCAAATTTGAAGCCATTTTTCAGGATCTCATTGCAAAGAATTAAGGTCAAACTCATCAGATGCAACTCTTTAAACCTTTAAAGGTTGTATCTCACTTTCTTCGTGATTCATTGAAGTAGAAGAATTATCTACAGGTGTTGATATTGTAGAAGCTATATGTTCTTCTTCTTGAACATTAGCCTTCCTCTTAAAAAATGCATCAATTTTTTGATTTTTCATCATTATTTTGTATAAAAATTTGAATATATATCTGATAAAATATGTAAAAAAATGTTAAAAAGATAAATATTTAAATGTATAATATTTATTGAATTCTTTTATCAATTTATACAAATATAATAATATTAATATTTATTGAATATTCTAATATTTTTTTATTATATAAAAGATTAAATTAAATTAAATAAATTGTAAAATATAAAATAATAATAAATTAAATAAATAAAAAGTACCTAATTTTTTATATTTGAATGAGTTTTGTGTGCACGTTTTGTTAGATAATCTTTTTTTATTCTTATCTTTTTTTAACAAAGGTCCACCTAGTTCAACCCAAATTCAACATATTTTTAATTTTTAATGTTTAAAACTTGCATTAGCTTTGTTAGATGGTCTTTTTATTTTTATTTTTTTTAACAAAGGCCCATTCAGTTCAACCAAAATCCAATATGTTTTTAATGATTAAAACTTGTATTAGCTTTGTGTGTGATCTTTTTTATTTTTATCTTTTTTTAACAAAGGCCCACCCAGTTTAGCTCAAATCCGACATGTTTTTAATGTTTAAAACTAAAAACTATTATGCAATAAAAGCAGTCATAGTTAAATATTTGAGCCAATTAAACTATTTTTTATTTTTTTAAAAAATACTACTAATTTTTTTTTTATAAAAAGTTTGGGAGGGCCATAGCCGTATTGCCTCACTTAAACTCCGTCACTGATGAGAAGAATCGCGAAGAACAAAAAAATCGAGTGCACATGTTGTGTGAGTGATTTTTGCTGAGTTTGAACTAACTTGGTTGAGTTTAGTTACCAAAAAATACTTATACATATAGCATCATTATAAATTTATTAGTGTAAAATACAAATATCAAGAATATACAATTTTAAATTTATTAATTTTAAATTTTAATTTTAAATATTTAAAATTGTATATTAACAATTTAAATAATTTTATTATTTATTTATTTAAGTCAATTCAATGATGGTTAAATCACAATTAAGCATCAAATCTTTGAATTGGTCTCTCGACTGATTTAAAAACCAGTCCTATTCTCAGAACATTACTGATGCCTAACATTACAAAATACTCTATTCTCAAATTATATCTTTCATCCATATTAGGGCTGGTAATGGGCAGGGTAGGGTAGGGTTTGGATCCTATCCTAACCCTACCCGCGAGTTGAAAATTTTATTAAAACTCTACCCTACCCTTCTCGCGGGTTGAGAATCTCTCAACCCTAACCCTACTTGCACCCTAAAATTCTAAATCCTACCCTACCTTACCCTACCCGCAGAAATATCAAATTTTTTTAAAATAAATATAAAATTCAATCATTTCGAATTTTATACATATTAATAACATAAAAAATAAAAACTAATGCTCTAAATTACTAAATTAACTAAGTAGTTTTAGTGGTTGTTTACTTATTGTAAGTCATTACATAAGGAAAGTTGTGGGTTCAACTCTTACTTTCTTCACTATATACCTAATTTTTATAAAATATGTGTTATATATGAGGTGCGAATAGGGTAGAATAGAGTACACCCTAAATCCGTACCCTACCCTACCCGCAAGGCATACCCGAACCATATCCTACCCTACCCGCAGCGAGTTGAATAACCTACCTTACCCGAATGAATTGGACCGAATTAGGTACCCACAGATAGAGTATGAATTGCCAGCCCTAATCCATATAACCATCAATCCTACATCAGCGACCCTCGCATCTTGTTGTTGAGCATTTCTTGTAAACTTACTTGGTGTTAAAGAGGGCAGCCAAATAAAAAAATGTAAGCATATTTACTTATCAAACCTTTACAATTAAACTGCTCCAACTTAAAACTTTCCGTGTGTAAAGATAACAAGTCATATTTCAATTTCATAGGAATAAATATGGATATGGTACTTAAAAATAAGGGATATTTTAATAATTTAGAAGTAATACTAATTAAATAAAGTGTGAAATTAGTTATAAAAGGTGTAGAAATAGCTTTTCTTTTGAAACAACTTTTTAATGAATTTAATCTTCATACATCGATAATATAAAAAAAGATTTATATAGATATTTAATGCTGTATTGTCACATTATTAAAAATAATTAATTTTTAAATTTACAATTTAAAATTATTTAAATACATAAATTTTAGATGAATAATTATGTAAAATTATTTACAATATCAACATATCAAAATTAAACTCTTTCATAATACAAAGAGTATACGAAATTTACATTTATATTTAATATAGAGAAATTTTTAGGGTATAAATTTCGAGTAATTAATAAATAATTAACTAATAAATTAATTATTATTCAAATAAATTAGAAAATTAAATTTTGATAAGTTAAGATAGAGAATAAAAATATTTAAAATATGAATTTTAACACTAATTTTAAAGATTTTGACCCAAAATTGAACCAACGGGCCAAATTAGTCGAACTGAGTCCAAACCGGGCCTCAATATATATAATCAAAAGCTCAGCCTTCTCTCCCCCATAATCAATGAAACACGCTGAGGAGGAAGGGGGAAGCCATAGAACCCTAGCCCTCATTCCATTCTCAACTTCAAATCCTTGTATCTTTCAATTCGCAGCTCCGATTAATAAGTTGTCAGCTGTCAGCGGTCATGCGTTCGTCTCGGATTTTTGTTCAAATCCATCAGAACAAAGTGGTAAGAAATTTAATATTTTTCACCCAGCCTTTCTCTCTTCAGTTTTGAATTTTGGGATTTTGGTATTGAGAAATTATGTAAATTTGATGGCTTAGGTGAACTTTAGCAGCGGGTAATCACTGGATTTTGTCCTAAATGTCTATGGGTAAGGTGAAGAACTACTAAAATTTTGTGAATGAGTGAATTAGTGAACGTTGTGTTGATTATTGTGAAATTGTGTCAAAATTAGATTGTATGTATGTGAAATTAAAGTCAAATGAAATGTCTTGAATGTTTGATTTGGAGCAACTGTAGTTGGAGTAGCTGAATTGGAGCTTGGAACCTTTGGAAGCTTGTGTGAGGAAGAGGGTTTTGAGGTGTTTTTAGCTTAGGGAGGGATCGACCAATGTATGATTTTGGTTTCTCATAATTAATATATAATGTTGTGTGAAAACTTAAGCTAGTTGACTTAGAATAGGCTTGAATGTTTGAATGGTTGAATTTGATGGAATTGAGGTATATGTATGTATGTAATAAATGTGATGCTGAATTTGATAGAGAAATAGTTGGTCTTGATGCAATTATTATTTATATGTATGTATGAGATAAGTATGATGTTGAATTGATAATGAAGTATTAGTATTGGGTGAAACTGTTGAGATTAATGGAATTTGTGGTAAGAAATTGATGAATTTATATGTTGGTATGTTTGGAGTGATTGAAAATCATGAGAACATTATTTGAGAACTTTGGGGCTGTTTGGTTGTGAAACATTTGGTTTTCAAATGAGGATTTTGGAAAATTGGAGTTGTGGTGGGTTTAGTAAAATTTAGTTTTTTTGAACCAATTTTGGTGGGCCATAATGTGGCTTCCTAAACCCCAAATCTTGTAAAACTTATTTTTTATGAAAATTTAGTTTTTGAAGTTTATGATGTTCGAAGGACAGATTAAAAATGATTTTTAACAAAAAAGTTATGGGCGTTCGAAATTCGGGTTTAGGAATAGGATTCTGCAGAATTTGTTGAAAACTAGGAAACTTGATATGTGTGCGTACGCACAGACCAGAGCGTGTGGGAGAGGTTCGTGCGTACGCACACTCTAGGAGTTTTACAAGTCGTGCGTATGCACACCATGGTGCATACGTACAGGCCGGGATATTCGTTTGGTGCGTGCGTACGCACAGTACCATGCATACGCACGATGCCCTATTTTGCACTATGTTGAGTTGAGAATTCAATTAATTTAATGATGATGACAAACATTGGTTTATTGGGTTAAACACCCAATTGGTTTTGATTGCTTGTGATAGTGATACAGGTCCAAAAATAAAGAAGCTACAGCCCAAATAATTGGAACAAAGAAATAAAGGTTGTTGGAGAATGCTTTGATCCACAAACAAAGCCCAAAGGAAAGGAATAAGGAAATTAAATGGGATAAACATAATATCCAATCCTAACCGAGCCCAAATTGTTTCAAGTATCAGTAAATCAATCCTAGGTTAAGCTTCTCAAGCTCACCTCAGACAAACATGAGAGAGAGAGAGAGAGAGAGAGAGAGAGAGAGAGAGAGAGAGAGAGAGAGAGAGAGAGAGAGAGAGAGAGAGAGAGAGAGAGAGAGAGAGAGAGAGAGAGAGCTTCTTCTTCGAGCTCTATCACAAGAGAAGAAAGAAAGGGAAAGTCAATCAAGAAAAGCAATGTCCAATCACACTAATCAGAGGCATGTTAAGCTAAGTAAAAAATTAAAGGTGATTTATTTCTATTTGCATGCAAGTCTTCACTTCTTCACCAACTCTCTGTAATGTCAATTTGGGATAAATGGAGAAAGTAGCTTCTGATTATTCCTGCTGTGAATCAAAGGCTGAAGTTGTTACTTGGGGCCAAAGCACATTTTCAAGAGTCTGGATTTGGGATTATCAATGAGGAATATCATCTCTACTGCTCTATTGTCCTCGGTCAAGCAAATAAATCATATTTGAAAAATCCTAATTTAGGGGTTGATTGAAGAAAAAGAAGGGGTGATTGATCAAAGCTCAAAATCCAAGTTGACTCAAGAGGAACCCCAACCGTGGCTCAACCTAAGGTACAAAAGAAAAATTGGGATCTGTTTGTAAGAGAATGAGAGAGAACCCAAATTGAGAGAAGGGAGAAATGATGTTGGGATTTATGCCGGCTTAGAATTTCTCAATATAGAAAAGAGCTTCTTCGTTGATAGCATAGTCTAAACCGGCAATTTAATCCCCACATCAAAGTTTAAATAAAGGTTGTCACAATGCCAACCAATATAAAAAATTGAGAGTATTAAATCTCGGGTCGTTCTCCCTAAGAATTGCAATCAAGTGTTCAATTATTGGCTATGAGGGAAAAAGAGTTTGATGGCAAGAGGCAAGAAATGTAAATAGTAAGGAATTAAAGAAACAAACAATAACTAAATTTCAAAAGCAATTAAACTAAGACAATTAAGGAAATTAACTAAGAAAGCTCTTGGCGAGGATTGAGAGCTAAGGTTACCTATCCTAGTCATTAACCACAAACATGGTAATTGTGAAGAATTAATCCCAATTAGTCAATCCTAACATCGAGGATAAGTCAAAAGGGCATAATTGATCTCAATCCACAAATCCTAACTAACTCACTAATTAACTTAGTGAAAGGCTAGCGTTAGTGGAAACCAAACCAACTAACAATCCTAATCACAATCAAGAATGGACATCAATAACGCAAAGTTACCTAAGTTCTCAATTCCAAGCCAAGAGTGTGAAAAACTATCCTAAAACTAAGCTAAGCATTTTATCAAACACTTGGTATGCATAAAAAGAAAAGCATGGTAAACTACAAATATAATAAAATTTATAACTACCAAATGCAATATAACAATAATAACAACTCAATTAAATAATACGAAACATAAAAAGGCATCAATTGCATTAAAGAAAATGAAAATCAACAAGAGTTCAATAATATAAAAGTAACCAAATACAAGAAATAACAAGTAAAACTAAGAAAGCAAGGATGTAATAACAAGAAATTGGAATGAAAACTAAATCAAGATAAGAAATAAAACCTAAATCTAAGAGAGATTAACCTAATCTACCCTAATTCTAGAGAGAAGAGAGAGCTTCTCTCTCTAGAATATAACCTAAAATATCATTCTAAACTACCCTAATTGCTCTCTCCTTTGTTCCTTCTTGAATTAGGCTTGAAATAGCTTCAGAAACGAGTTGGATTGGGCTCTGGAAGCCCAGAAATTGCTACTTCTGTTTTGCATTTAATGAAGTCACATGCCAGGACTTGTGCGTACACACACGCACACTTGCTGAATCCTAGTTTGTGCATACACATGCATGACCGTGCGTACACACAACCCTGAAAAGCTCCAAACTCTATTTCTTCATGAGTTCTCCACTTTTGCATGCTTTTTCCTTACTTCTTCAATATATATTTGCCTTGTAATCCTGAAATCACTCAACAAATATATCAAGGCATCGAATGGGATTAAAGTGAATAAAATTTAGCAATTAAGGGCCTAAAAAGTATGTTGTCACTTTTAAGCACAATTTTAGGAAGAATTCACAAAATCATGCTATTTTAGTGAATAAATGTGAGAAAAGTCAATAAAATCAACTCAATTAAAGCAAATAAATACCATGAAATGTGGATTCATTAAGAAACCTCACAATAGAGTTTGAAGTCTTGGAAGCATTGCACCTACACTAAAGGGAGTACTCCACCAAGATGAAGAACAAAGTTATGAGTTCAGATGCTAGGTTCAGTGCATAGAGTTAAAGATGTGATTCATCAATCTCCATTTTTTACTATTTTGTATTTCTGTTTCAATGTATATCTTTCTTAGTTTTTTTTGTGAGGTAAAAGGCAAGAAAGAGAGGCATTGAGAAAAAGCCATAAAGTGAAGAAAGGCTGAGAGATACACTTGAGAGAAAAGCCAAGAGTGATTTCAGATTTCTATTGGTTGTATTTTCTATCTTGTGTCATGTACTTGAGAGGTATCCCTTACTAAGTTGGGTAAGCAATTAGTGTGGCGAGTCTAGGTATTAGCATAGCCAAGTCAAGTTTATGTTGAAGCTTGTGTGCCCAGATAGGATTGAGTTGAGTTCTAGAGAATTGGTGTATGTAATAATTGGATTATAATGAAAATTTCACCAATGTTATGGTGGAGACTGGATGTAGATTTCATTATACAAGACAACTGAACCAGGATATATAGATGTGTCATCTTCTTCTTCTTCTCTGTTTTAGTTCTGTTTTCTAGTTTTTATGAGATAAAACAAAATTGTCTCCTGATTAATCTACTGCGCTTATCAACAGAAATCAGGTTTAAAGTTCTATCTTTAAGGCTTAGTAATTAAAAGTTAAAGAAGGTCATAGATTCAAACCCCCCTTTTTCTAAACCTTTTGGAACCTTCAATTGGTATCAAGATCCAAGGTCTCAAGAATCAAGCTTAACAACTTAGAGTAAGGATCCAATGGCGAACAACTTGGGCACAACCACTGTGGCCTACACGCTGACAAAGGGTCAATCAAACAACAGGGCTCCCTTCTTCAACGGAAAGAACTTTGCCTACTGGAAAGAGAGAGGATAAGGATCTTTATTCAATCAATAGACTACAACATTTGGAAGATAGTGATGAATGGTCCCAAAATCCCAACAAAGACAAGTGCTGATGGAGTGGTGACTCCAAAGGAGGAAGCCGAATGGAACGATGATGACAAAAAGGTGAAACTGAATGCTAAAGCTATCAATCTACTGCATTGTGATATCTACTTTGAGAAGTACCAAAAGGTGTCTAGATGCAAGACGGCCAAAAAAATCTGGGAGAAACTCCAGGTCACACACGAAGGTACTAAACAAGTTGAAGAAACAAGGATTGATATGCTACAAAAAGAGCACGAGATGTTTACCATGAAGGATGGAGAAAGCATTGATGAAATATTTGAGAGATTCTCAATCATTATCAATAGCCTTGATGCTATGGGCTTAACATACACTGAACAAACTCTAGTGAGAAAAGTACTTAGAAGCCTCATAAAAGAATGAAAAACAAAAGCCACTGTCCTAGCCGAGAGTAATAACCCGAGTCCTATAACCTATGATGAGCTAAAAGGGAAACTTCCTGCTTATGAAACCACACACATAAGCCAAGACTCAAAGAAAAAGGAAACAGCTCTAAAATCAAAAGTAGAACCAAATGAGAGTTTGTCTAGTGATAGTTTTTCAGATGACAAAATTGTGTTTTTTGCTAGGAGGCTAAGGAGGCTAATGAGGAACAAAGGCAGGTATAAGGGCTCGAGCTCAAAGGAATACAAGAAGGACTTGAGCAAAGTGATATGCCACAATTGCAAGGACAAGGAGGCTGGATATTTAAAGTACAACTGCCCAAAACTCAAGAAGGAAGAAAAATGGAAGAAAGAAAAGAAGAGAGTGCTCATGGCCTCTTGTGAGAATCTTGAGAATGATTTGGATGAGGAAGAGGACTCCGAATATGAAGCTCAAGTCTGCTGATAAACCCCATTTTTAGGGTTTATCTTGTATTGAATTTAGAGTATTTTGATGACCTTTTCTCGCATTTAACCTATGAATTAGCATGGTTTTGTTATCTCTCCCGTATTTGTGCTTAGGTGTAAAAACATGCTTTTTAGGCCTTATTTTGATGAATTTTGATTTCTCCTTGATTCCATAAGAGGCCTTGATGTGTTTGCTAGTAATTCCAGGATTGAAATAGGCCAGGCATGGATCAAAGAAAGCAAGGAAGGAAGCATGCAAGTGGAGAGAAGCACAAAAAGCCAAAGAATTGATTACGGCCAAGCACGCGCACGCGCACAAGGCGCTCGCGCGCACATTGCGGAATCAGCCAGGGACGCGCACGCGTACCGTGCGCGCACGCGTCGATGTCTGCACATGACTTCATTAAGGCAACACGTGCCTGGCGATTTTGAGGGGTTTCTGAACCCATTTTTGGCGCCAATTGCTGATAGAAAGGAATAAAAGGATCAAGGCCTAAAGGGGAGACATAACAATTGGAGAAGGAGGAAGTGATAGCTTTAGTTTTAAGTAGTTTTAGAGAGAGAAGCTCTCAATTCTCTCTAGGATTAGGATTAGGTTTAGGTTAATATCTCTTCTTAGATCTAGGTTTAATTCATGCCTTAATTCAATTCTCCTTTGCCAATTCTTAATCTTCTCCTCTTCCTCTCCCTAGTTATGTACTTTAATTCTTGTAATTCTTCACTTTATTTTGGATAGATTGTTGTTTCTTTTATTCCCTTTTAATAATGCAATTTGAGGTAATTCATGATAATTGTGATTTCCTTGATTGTTGTTGTTAATTCTTTACATTCAATTGTAGTTAGAATTCACTCTTGTTGTGATTGACTATACTTTTCTTTTGTGCCTTCCAAGTGTTTGATTAAATGCTTGGTTGGATTTTTGTATAGATTTTGTTCCTCTTGGCCTAGGTAGAGTGATTAGTGACTCTTGAGTTATCTAATTCCTTTGTTGATTGATAATTAGAGATTGCTAATTGATTTGAATGCCTCTAAAGCTAGTCTCTCCTTTAGGAGTTAATTAGGACTTGAGGAATCAAATTGATTCATCCACTTGACTTTCCTCCATGGTTAGAGGTTAACTAAGTGGGAGCAATGAACAATTTTCATCACAATTGAGAAGGATAACTAGGATAGGATTTCTAGTTCTCATATCTTACCAAGAGCTTTTATAGTAGTTAGTTTATTTTCATTGCCATTTACTTTTCATGCTTCTTATCCAAAACCCCAAAATAACTCATAACCAATAACAAGACACTTTATTGTAATTCCTAGGGAGAACGACCCGAGGTTTGAATACTTCGGTTTATAAATTTTAGGGGTTTGTTTTAGTGACAAACAACTTTTTTGTATGAAAGGATTAGTGATTGGTTTAGAAACTATACTTGCAACGAGATTTCATTTGTGAAATTCTAAACCGTCAAAAATCCAATCATCAAAATGGCGCCGTTGTCGGGGATTTGCAATGGTGTTATGTTATTGGTTATTGTACATATGTGAATAGTGTAAATAGTTTGTCTTTTGCTTGTTTACTAGATTTTGTTAGTTTTATTTTGTTTTTCCATAATGAATTCTCACTTTGGCTATGAGTTTGGCTCTAATTGTGTTGTAGGGAATGTGAACTTCAATGCCAACATGTACCAAGGATGGAACACTCCAAGATGGGAGGAGCCTCAAGGAATTGATCACTCCTATTGGCAACAACCTCCGGATACTTATAGGTATAATTTCCATCCTAATGCATGTCAACTCAATGGCTATGGTGACCCATTTTGTGATAATCAACCACCATATGCCTATGAACCTTATCCTCAACATGATGCTCAACCATACTCACAAGCCTCTCCATACCAAGCACCTTCCTATGATCCATATCCACCATATGACCAATCACCCATATCACATCCTTGTGATCATTATGAGCAAGAACCTTTAGAACCACCACAACCCTATCAAGATTACTACCATGAACCACCTCAATACTCACCATCTCCATACCCTTACCAAGAAGAACCACCCCAAGCCCAAAACGATGAACCTTCCTACCCACCCCAAGCCCCAATAGACAATCCTCTCACTTTGTTACTTCAAGGACAAGAAGCTATGAAGCAGGATACACTTGAGTTTGTGACCAATTTGACTAAGGTAGTGCACACTTTAGCCCACCAATGTTTGAATACTCAAGGTGCTTCCATAGCCACATGTGGAACCGCAAAAAAAGAGCAAAGCATGAAGGAGAGATTGGAAACTCCGGTGGGGGATAAGAAATGCCATTTTGTATTGGAGCAACTAGAGGAAGCTATAATCATTGAAGAAAAAGAAGAAGTGGTTGAAGATTTAGGAGATGTTGAAAGTCCAAGGGAATGTAGTCTCATGGAGCACCCTTCCAAGGAGCTTGATATTGAAGTTGAAGAAGGTGCGCAACCCCCAAGGCATATCATCGTTGGAGACTTGGAAGAAGTTTATCAAGAGATGGATTCAATCATGGATGAATTTCTCTCTACAATGGAATCCTCTCCCATTGGACATGGAGTTGAAAGTATAAAAGAGTGTGCACAACCTCCCATACCCTTGGTGAGCAATGAGAAAGAGAGCTACCAAGAGGAAAACGTTGGCATGGTGTATATCGAAATTGAAGAATATGAAGAGGTTGACCAAGAAATGGATTTATTCATCAATGAATTTCTATCCAAAATTGAACCACCTCCCATTAGGCAAGAAATCAAAGTTCTTGAAGACAACACCAAGCTATGTGATAAGAGGGGAAAGGTTGAAATCAAGGAAGCTCGCAAAGAGGTGGAAATACACAAAGAAGAGCACAAGGAAGTAGACCTTGCATTGTCTAAGTGTGGGGAGGTCTCCCTCTCCGAGTCACCATCCAACACAACATTCAAGTGGGTAAAATTCTTATCCATAAGCTTTACCTTCTCGCTTGAATATGGTTTGATTGAAATGGATGGACAACTTAGAGCTCTTTGCGGAATTAAAAGCAAGAATGAGTTGTGTAGTGGTTGCAAGTTAGGAATTAGGCTCATTAAGGTCAAAGCTTCAAGGTATAAGAACGATGATTGGAAGAATACCACTTTGCATGGGTCTCAAAGGAAGGTTTGGTATATTAAAGAGAATTCTATATGTCAACCACCCGGAAGGAAAAAGTATGAAGATCAAATTGAAGACGGGTGTGAAGATAAGATATGGGATCCCGGTTCGCTATGTGAAGACCAACTATGGGGACTCATATCTTGGGTAGAACTGTGCCCAAGCTTGACGAAAATGGTTGGAAATTCTGTCAACCAATTGAGAAGCAAAGATCCTTGGAGATTCAAGGACGAGTACAAACACAAGCCACCATGACAATAGGCTTCTCAAAATGTCCAACTTAAGGACTTAAACTAAAAGTGCTAGGTGGGAGACACCCCACCATGGTAAACTCTTTCCATTCTCTTTTAAATTTGCCTAATAAGTGATTTGAGTTACCATTATAGGTAGATGTTTCACATAATTTGTTTGTACAACTTAATTGTTAGCCTAGTCACGTGTATGTTGTGTTTAGTAGTAGATGAATAATATCAAATTGCATTTTTGTGAATTGTATGATGGTTGATTGAGTAAAGAGTTGTGAGCAGTCTAGGGAGTACCTGAGCATAATTTTTCTGCATGATAAAAAAAAAAAAAGAAGAAGGGGGGAGGACGCGCGCGCACACCGTACGCGCACGCGCCCCTGAGCGGATGCCTCATCACCCATTTTCCAGAGAGTTGGGCCTCTCTTAGGCCAGCCTTGTGCCTCGAGCCCAATTCATTCCACGCTGACGCGCACCACGTGCGTGCGCGCCTATAAAGCTATCAGGAAACGCACTCGTGCGCGCACCTGCCGCGTACACGTCGATCCGCTGCTAGAACTTCTGGGCCAATATCCAGAGAGTTGCGTTGGATCTGGGCCAACTTTAAGCCCCCAGCTCAACTCAACTCACGCAAACGCACGCTGTACGCGTCCGCACCCCTCTCTGTTTCGCTGTCCACGCGTTGGCGTACTTCACGCCTCCGCACCCATCCAATAAGATCAAGTAGCTCACGCGAACGCGCACAGTGCGCGTGCGCGTCGATGCGTATTAGCATCACCAAGGCCAAAGGACCCGAGAGTTGTGCCAACTCTGGGCCTCTTTTAAGCCTCCAGCCCAGCACATCCGCGCCAATGCGCGCCTTGCGCGCCCGCGCCCATCCCGATTCCTTCACATACGCGCCTGCGTGCATGGCGCTTCCGCACCGTTCTTCCATTCCCTCCACCCACGCGAACGCGTACAGTGCGCACGCGTGTGGATTCGAATTCTCACTTACCCCAGAGACGCGAGCCCTAGCGCATTCGCGCACCACAACTCTCTCTTCCTCTAACGTTCCATTCTCCCTCTCCCACCATTCTTCACCTTCCTCTTCTCCTGACCGGCTGTCCTCCGGCGAGCGCTCCGTTGCCGTCGTCGACGCCACCGCCATCATTGCCTCGCCCTTCTCCCTTCATCGCCCCCTCTCTTCCACTCACCCTTCCTCTCTGTCTCTACCCATCTGCCTCTCAGCGTTCCAGTGCCACCCAGCGCCACTCGCCGCGACCGCCGCTGCCGCCAGCGCAAGTTCAACCGCGCTGCCCCGGCCAGTTCTTCTTTTCACCACTCCGCTTCACCTTCTTTCCCTTTGCTCCGCTCAGTTTCCAGCGCCCCAGGTTCCATACCCCCCTGTTCTGTTTCCCTTTCCTGCCTCTTCTTGTTTTTGTTAATGTAGTTAGAATTAGGTTAGTTAGTTTGTTTAGTTTGATTTAGGTGGTTAGCGAATCTGGGCTGAGTAGCGGATTTAGGCATTGTTTGCTTTCCTGTCACTATGGAGCTGCTCTGTTTCATTGCTGTTTGTGCTGCATTACTGGCTTGTTCGCCCATTCATATGAATTCAAAACCTGATTTCTGTGTTTCTGATTCCTTAATGAATCCGTATGGAATTTGTGGCGACTGTTTAATTTTGGGGATTAGCCAATTTGCTGCTGAAATGCTGCCGGATTTTCATTAACCACAGTTTTTATATTGAACTTATTTGATGAATGTAACAGCCCTAGTTGATGAATTCTGTTCAATTAGTGCTCTGTTGCCTACATGGTTTTTGAAGACTCCTCAGGAACAAGTTCTTTGGTCATGTTTCCATATTCTTGCTTGTCATTCATGTTGATTTGCTTCTATGCATTGCATGGTTGAATAAGCTTTTCGATTGACCATTGCTTGTAGTTCTCTGGAAGTTATACATTACTAGTGATCCTTCACATTGATTGATGTTTTGTTTTATATTAGTTGCTTTCTAGCAATATCATATTTCATCATCAATGACTTGTTGCAATTCATGATTGTGAACGTGCTTACAGCATTGTTTTGTTCACTAATTTCAAATTGAGATAGTAATTACCATATCACTAATTTTCAAACTGCTTTCTAAGTCTAACTCGTTCAACCAACTAACTCCTTTTGGTTTTCCACCTAACTCTTTATGTCATTCTTTTGGATATGGTGCTTTCTGAACTCAATTAATGAATAGTGTGCAAGACATGGTTTGCATTCTTGGTTTGAAGTTCGATTTGAATTTTGTATTCTGTTGCTTGCATTCCAAGAAACCTTCTTCCTTTATTCACTTCATGAATATGCTTTGCTTTGAGCGCTTTGTATCTACTTGGCTATAGGCTTATGTTATATTATCTATGTTTTCAGGATGTCGGATAAAGGAAAAGCTATAGCCACTGCTTCCAAAAAAAGGAAGCACTCCAAGACCTCTACACCCCCACCATCTGCTAACTATGCGAGGAATCTGCTGAATGAGGAGGAGAAAGAAAATCAGTTACTCCCATCCACTGATCCAACCAAATTCCCAAATCTCTACTGCGAGCTACGCCTTCCCCGTTATGCAAAGAAAAATCTGAATATTGAGAAGAAGCTGAATCTTCCCAATGATGTGAGGCGTGCCATAAACGCTCGTATTTCTGAGCTGGGCTTGGATTTCATCGATAGGGACTTGGGACGGATTAACATCTCGTGGGTCAAGGAATTTTACTGCAATTTCTTTCGACCAAGCTTGGATTCAGTATACTTGAGGGGTAGAGAGATTATGATCACTGAGGATGCCTTGAGGGATGCACTGCTCTGCAGAGTTGGTACTCTTGAGACTTGTGCCTACCAGCAGGCAGAGGTAGCTCTCCTCTCCATGACTTTCAACTATGAGGCGCTTAGGCGCGTGATTGCTACACCAGATGCTTCTTGGGTAATGGATTTGAGCAACACAAAGCCCAAGGGCATGCTATTTGCATATCTGACGAGGGAGGCTAGGACTTGGCAACAAATATTTGCCCACTATGTCTTCCCTACCACTCACTTTTCAGAGATTCTGATGGATATGCTAGTCTTGATTGGGTGTGTCATGGAGGGGAAGGAAGTATATTTTCCCCGACTGATTAAGCATAGCATGTGGAGAGCTCATATTCGTGGCTTGTTACCGTTTCCGACACTGGTTACTAGCTTAGCTGAGCTAGCTGATGTCCCGTGGGAGGACAATGACATGACACCACCACCTCCAGATGACGACGACAAGGAGGTTACTATTCCCTGGGGTGTGTGGGTGCACGAGAGGCCCCCGACTAGCCGCCGTTCTCGAGCTAGAGCGGCAGTCGAGGCAGCTATACCATCTTCTTCGACAGCAGCCCCACCTCCTTCAGCACCTGAGCCCACTTACCTACTGGTTCAGCGTCTGTTTCGGTTCTTGGAGCGCGAGAGGCTCCATGTCAGACGCCGACTGGATCGGATGGATCAGGCACTCATCTCCCTTGGCACTGAGTTACCTCCGCTTCCAGACTCTCCGACCTCCGATGAGCAGGATCATCAGGAGGAGGCTGCGGATGAGCTGCTTCAGCAGGATGCACCTCTAGCTGCGCCTGACACTACAGAGTTTCCACGGACCCATGAGGAGCCGGTTCCACAGCCTCAGACAGATTTAGCAGCTACCGTTGTACCTTCCACTGATCCTCCGGTTTAGCATCGAGGACGATGCTTGGTCTTAAGTGTGGGAAGGTCACCGGTAGCATCATTAGAGGACCGGTGAACATTTTGGCTACCTTATGAGTTACCTTACTTTGCATAGCTCTTGTATATATTTGATGCATCTAGAGTTTATTTTGGATACTCTTGCCATTTTGGATACCTTTACTGCTTATTTTGGATTTTAGATATTTTGATGCTTTTGGATATCTTTAGATGTTTTAGATGATAGATTCCATATTTTAGTTGGATTTTTCTTTATACATTTTTGCATATCTTCTTTTGTATATCTTTCGTTTTAGTTTGTGGTTGTGATTAGAAATAATGTTTTAAGTGAAAACTTAGTCACCCTTCTTACATAAGAAATCGGTTTAAGTGAAAAAGAAAGGGTAAACTAAGGAAAATAATTTTTGAATTTTTCAATCACAACAATGCTTAGTCAAATATTGGGATTTTCCAAGAATTTTAATTATAGAACATAGGACACCAACCCAATTGATTGAAGAAAATTTTTGGTGAAACTTGCTTGAATTCATACTTTGTGAAGCATGTATTGAACTAAGAATACAAGCTTGTGAGACTTGAGCCTTATGGTGTGATTACATTTTTATAACCACTTATTTTCCATTCTTGTGTGCAATTGTTCTCTTTCTATGATTGTGATCCTTGATTTGCTTGATTCTATATGTCCAATTATTTCTGGTATTCATGCATTTGTATGATTGAGGCCATTATTTCATTAGCCCATTTACCCAAATAGCCTACCTTTTACTCTCCATTGTTAGCCAATTTTGAGCCTATGCTTAACCAACTTACTCTCCTTTTAGCACATTACAAGCCCAAGGCGGAAAACCAATGTAAGGTCCTTGTTTTGATCTTTGATTAGCCTAGGCTAGTGAGAGTGTCTATTACTCAAAGTTGGTGAGGCTTGGGAATATTGGATGGGATAAAAAAAGGGTAGTACACTTCCATATTCAGGAATTGGGAACATACTCATGTATTGATTGAATGTATAAGACCTTATGCAATTGATGTCCTTATACAAAGAAAAAAAAAGAGAAAAAAAAAGAAAAAAAAAGAAAGAAAAAAAAAAGGGAATATAGAAAATGAAAAAAAGAAGAAAAATAATAAAAGGGGACAAAATGCCCCAAAGTGAAGCTCAACAAAAGGGAATCAATGCATAAGTGTTATGAATCAAGAAATAGGATGCATGAATATGTAAGAAAAAGTGAAGAATGGGTAGTTAGAATAGTTTGAACTTGTATAGGTTATTATATAGATAGGTGGGAAAGTCTATACTAATCAAAGATCTAAACTCTAGTCCACTTAACCATAAATGATCCTACCTTGACCCTAACCCCATTACAACCTAAATGAAAGACCTCATGATGAATGTATGCATGCATTGGATAGGTGTTGATTGTTAGAAGAAAATCAAATTTTGGAAAGCATGATTAGAAGAGAATTGAGTGAATTAACCCTTAAACACTTGAGTGAATAGAGCGGATACACATCCGGTGAGGGTTCAAAAGTTCAAGTACATGTGCTCACCCATATTATTTATATTCTTGCAAGTTTGAACTCTTTTTGATAATTCAATACAATTGTAGATTGGACTTAACTCCTATTGCCTTAGCTATTGTGCCTATACATGTCTCTTGGGAATTGATTTGTTTGAACTAAGCATTTGCACTCACACTAGGTAGTTGCATTTAGATAGGACTCATATAGTTTAGTTTCATTTAATAAATGTCATACCCCTTAGTTCCTTCTTATCTTAGCATGAGGACATGCTAAGGTTTAAGTGTGGGGAGGTTGATAAACCCCATTTTTAGGGTTTATCTTGTATTGAATTTAGAGTATTTTGATGACCTTTTCTCGCATTTAACCTATGAATTAGCATGGTTTTGTTATCTCTCCCGTATTTGTGCTTAGGTGTAAAAACATGCTTTTTAGGCCTTATTTTGATGAATTTTGATTTCTCCTTGATTCCATAAGAGGCCTTGATGTGTTTGCTAGTAATTCCAGGATTGAAATAGGCCAGGCATGGATCAAAGAAAGCAAGGAAGGAAGCATGCAAGTGGAGAGAAGCACAAAAAGCCAAAGAATTGATTACGGCCAAGCACGCGCACGCGCACAAGGCGCTCGCGCGCACATTGCGGAATCAGCCAGGGACGCGCACGCGTACCGTGCGCGCACGCGTCGATGTCTGCACATGACTTCATTAAGGCAACACGTGCCTGGCGATTTTGAGGGGTTTCTGAACCCATTTTTGGCGCCAATTGCTGATAGAAAGGAATAAAAGGATCAAGGCCTAAAGGGGAGACATAACAATTGGAGAAGGAGGAAGTGATAGCTTTAGTTTTAAGTAGTTTTAGAGAGAGAAGCTCGCACTTCTCTCTAGGATTAGGATTAGGTTTAGGTTAATATCTCTTCTTAGATCTAGGTTTAATTCATGCCTTAATTCAATTCTCCTTTGCCAATTCTTAATCTTCTCCTCTTCCTCTCCCTAGTTATGTACTTTAATTCTTGTAATTCTTCACTTTGTTTTGGATAGATTGTTATTTCTTTTATTCCCTTTTAATAATGCAATTTGAGGTAATTCATGATAATTGTGATTTCCTTGATTGTTGTTGTTAATTCTTTACATTCAATTGTAGTTAGAATTCACTCTTGTTGTGATTGACTATACTTTTCTTTTGTGCCTTCCAAGTGTTTAATTAAATACTTGGTTGGATTTTTGTATAGATTTTGTTCCTCTTGGCCTAGGTAGAGTGATTAGTGACTCTTGAGTTATCTAATTCCTTTGTTGATTGATAATTAGAGATTGCTAATTGATTTGAATGCCTCTAAAGCTAGTCTCTCCTTTAGGAGTTAATTAGGACTTGAGGAATCAAATTGATTCATCCACTTGACTTTCCTCCATGGTTAGAGGTTAACTAAGTGGGAGCAATGAACAATTCTCATCACAATTGAGAAGGATAACTAGGATAGGATTTCTAGTTCTCATATCTTGCCAAGAGCTTTTATAGTAGTTAGTTTATTTTCATTGCCATTTACTTTTCATGCTTCTTATCCAAAACCCCAAAATAACTCATAACCAATAACAAGACACTTTATTGTAATTCCTAGGGAGAACGACCCGAGGTTTGAATACTTCGGTTTATAAATTTTAGGGGTTTGTTTTAGTGACAAACAACTTTTTTGTATGAAAGGATTAGTGATTGGTTTAGAAACTATACTTGCAACGAGATTTCATTTGTGAAATTCTAAACCGTCAAAAATCCAATCATCATCTGCTTCATGGTTGGTGAAGACCAACTGGATGAGGTAAATTACTATGACCTATCTATGGATGATTGAAACGTCATTGTTGATGATCTTACCCATCATTCTGAAAAAGTTACTTAAAAAAATATAACAAATGCAAATCTGAAAATGAAGTGTTGAAGGCTAAAAATGATTTCTTGAAAGAAAAGGTGAAAGAGACCGAATGTGCTATAAACCTTATTAAAGAAAATAGATTTTTGAAATCTGAAATTGAAAAACTTAAAGGAAAGCATATTGTGGATCCTTCACAAGAACTTGTTGCTGAAAATAAAAGGCTAAATGAAATAATTAAAAGATTGAATAGTGATTTAGCAAAATTTGTTCACAGTTTTAGTAACTTGGATAAATTACTTACCAATCAAAGACAATTGTTTGAAAAATCTGCTTAGGCTATGTGACAAAAGAGAGTGTAGTTTTTGAAAATTCTTCTACAAAATTTATGGCTTCTTCTTCAAAAATAAAACCCACTTTCAATAAATCTAGTCTTGGATATGTTTCCACCTATGAAGATGAATTTGAAAAGCCTCATTTTGATGAAACTGCATCATCTTCAAGAACCGAACCTATCCCAAATAAGTCGGGTCTGGCCTATGTCTCAAACAATGAGGTTGCTTTAAAAAAACTACAGTTTCACAAAAGAACCTCCTATTCAAGAAACCCATATGCTTTCAAAAATTTCGGTTTGAGTGCATTTGAAAAAAGGGATGCTAATAATAAAAATAAATTTGTCAAAAGAAATACATCTTTTTCAAAAACCAAAAAACCTCACTCTTTTGATCATTTCTAGCATCAAAACTTAAATCAATTTTAGCAACATGCACTAGAAAATCATTGTTTTAATTGTAAAAAAATTAGTCACTCTTTCTCCCAATGCTTCATTGAAAAAAGAAGAGTAGAAGACTAAACTTACAATGCTGTTTGTGAATTTAATGCACTTGGGCAAACCTAGATAGATTAACTTCAAAAGATCCAAACAAATTTGGATACCTAAGGTTACTTAAGAGTGTATGCAGATTTGCCTAGCATCCAAAAAGAAGAAAGACATGTGGTACTTTGGTAGCGGATGCTCTAGGCACATGATGGGAAGGTCAACATTCTTCATCAAACTCAACAAGTATTATAGAGGGTTTGTGACCTTTGGAGATGATGGTAAGGGTAAAATTATAGCTGTTGAAAAAGTAGGTAAAAATTATTTTACCTTTATTGATGATGTCATTTTGGTTGATGGATTGAGGCATAATCTTTTGAGTATTAATCAATTGTGTGATTTGGGTTACTTGGTAATATTCAAAAAATTAGAATGCTGAGTGGTGAGTGAAAAGTCTAATGAGGTACTCTTTGTTGTAAATTGGTGTGATAATGTGTATGGCCTCACTCTTGATGAATTAAAGATCAAAATATAGCTTGTTTTCATTCTAAAGAATCTGAAAAGTGGCTATGGCACAAAAGATTGGGCCATGCAAGCATGTTTCAAATAAATAAGCTGGTTAAAAAAGATTTAGTAAGAGGCCTTCTTTTGATAAAATTTGACAAAGATATCACCTGTGATACATGTCAAATGGGAAAACAAACAAAAAGTTTATTTAAATCAAAGACATCTCTACTAAACGACCACTTGAAATGCTATATATAGATCTATTTGGTCCAATAAGAACTCAAAATTTAGGTGGTAAACATTATAGTTTGGTGATTGTGGATGACTACACAAGATTTGGTTGGGTTTTGTTTCTTGCTCATAAAAATGATGCATTTGCGGATTTTGAAATTTTCAGCAAAAGAATTCAAAATGAAAAAGATTTAAAGATTGTTTCTATTAGAAGTGATCATGGCAAAGAATTTGAAAATTAATCTTTTGAATCTTTTTGTGGGAAATTTGGAATATCACAAAATTTCTCTTGCCCAAGAACACCACAACAAAATGGTGTTGTGGAAAGAAGAAATAGAAGCATACAAGAAATGGCAAGAGCTATGCTATGTGAAAGTGATGTTCCAAAATTTTTTTGGGCTGAAGCTGTTAATACCGCTTGCTACATTTTAAATAGAACAATCATTAGAAAATTTTTGAAGAAAACCCCTTATGAACTTTGGAAAGGTCACCCACCAAATTTGAATTATCTACATATCTTTGGATGCAAATATTTTATTTTGGATAACAAAAAATTTAGAAAAATTTGATCCAAAAGCATATGAGTGTTTGTTTGTAGGATATTCCACAACTAGCAAAGCTTATAGAGTTTATTATCAAGAAGCTAGAATCATTGAGGAGTCCATACACGTTACCTTTTATAACACTAACTTGGTTCAAAGTGTTTTGAAAGATTGTGATGTAGGAACTCAAGTTGAAGGCAATAAAGGAGAAGCCTAAAATCAAGAAAAAGAAAATTCTGGGCTACCTGAATTTGAAATTACTACTATAGGAGATTCTGCAGGAGACAATTCTGTTTTGTCTCCTGAAACAGGCAAAATCCCTAAAAATACATGTTCCATAGATCCCACCTTAACTGAATCTATTTCTAAGTCCACCAGACCACGTGAATAGAGATTTCTGAAGAACTATCCTCAAGAATTTGTCATTGGAGATGTCTCTCAAGGTGTCAAAACTCGATCCTCCACTACAAAAAACAAATGAAGAATCAAACCTAGCTTTTCTATCCCAAATTGAGCCACAAAACATCAAGGAAGCACTTGATGACCCATCTTGGGTAAAGGCTATGGAGGAAGAGCTTCATGAATTTGAAAAGAATCAAGTTTGGACATTTGTTCCAAAGCCAAATAGAAAGAAAGTGACCGGCACCAAGTGGAACTTCAGGAACAAGTTGGGTGAAGATGGAAGCATAGCTAGAAACAAAGTAAGATTGGTGGCACAAGGATATGATCAAGAGGAAGGAATAGACTTTGATGAATTCTTTGTCCCTGTTGCTCAAATGGAAGCCATAAGACTTCTTCTTGCCTATGCTGCTTATTATGGTTTTAAATTATTTCAAATAGATGTGAAATATGTATTTTTAAATGGAGTAATAGATAGATAAGTGTATGTGGCTCAGCCACCTGGTTTTGAAATCAAAGAGCTTCCAAATCATGTTTTCAAACTTTCAAAAGCTCTTTATAGTCTAAGACAAGCTCCTAGAGCGTGGTATGAAAGACTTAGTTAATTCCTTTTGAAAAATGAATTTCAAAGAGGCACCATAGACACTACTCTGTTTATTAAAAATTCTAATGATTCCTTCATTTTAGTCCAAATTTATGTTGATGACATCATTTTTAGTTCAGCTAATGAAATCCTTTGTGCTGAATTTGAAAAACTCATGACAAATGAATTTGGTATGAGTATGATGGGTGAACTTAATTTCTTCCTTAGGCTTCAAATAAAGTAAACTGAAAATTGAATTTTTATTCATCAAGAGAAGTATGCCAAGGAATTAGTTAAGAAATTCGGGATGGAAAATGCCAAATCCATGGGAACACCCATGCACCCTAACTCTAAGTTAGAAAATGGTGATACTGAGAAAGATGTAGATAAAACTAGGTATATAGGAATGATTGGTTCTCTTATGTACTTAACATCCTCTAGATCCGATATTGTACAAAGTGTTGGAATTTGCTCTAGATTTCAATCACAACCGAATGAATCACATCTTTTTGTAGTTAAAAGGATCATTAGATATGTTCATGGCACATCTAATTTTGGTTTATGGTACCCCAAGACTAATGAATTTTCTGCAGTTGGTTATTATGATGCAGACTTTGCCAGAGACAGAGTAGATAGAAGAAGTACGTCAGGCATATGTTGTTTTCTTGGAAGGTCTTTGAATATCTGGTCTAGGAAGAAGCAGTCTACGGTGGCATTATCCACTACCGAGGCTAAGTATATTGCTGCCTCCTCATGTTGTTCTCAACTTCTTTGGTTGAAAACTTAACTTGCTGATTACAAATTAAATGCTGAAAATATTTCCTTGTTGTGTGACAACATGAGTGCTATAAATATTTCCAAAAATCCAGTTTTGTACTCAAGAACTAAACATATTGAAGACTTGAAGTGAGATTTCACTCAATAAGGGAACATGTTCAAAAAGGGAATATTAGCATTCAATTTGTTAAATCAAAAGATCAATTAGCTGATATCTTCACCAAACCTTTGGCTGAGGACATATTTGTAAACTAAGAACTAATCTAGCCATTCTGAGTTATGATTCCTTATTTGAGCCTTGCTGATGTGTTTGTTAAAGTTTTGTCTCTCACGTTGGAATGAGACAATTCTGGACAAGTGAAGAACCATATTACTGAATCTCTCTAGGTTCAATGGCGAGCTCTGGATCATCTGGGATAACCTTTAAATTCTGAGTTTGTGCAGTCTATTGTGTTTCCTTAAACACTATCTTTCTTAGGCCTAATGGGTGTTACATCATACATATGGGTTTTTATGTTGTCTTCTTGTGTGAAAGGTTTTGTTTTTTAAAAATTTGCTTTATTTTACCTATTATATTATTTTAAACAAGTTTACTTTTACTTTATTTTATTTTTAAAATAAAATCAAATTCAAAACTTTTCATTGTGATGTCAAGTCTTTTTAAGGTATAGTCATAGGTGAAGCAGTTGCATGTTTTCAAGAAACCTCTTTCTTGTAGCAGTTTCCAAACCTCTCTCTTCATAACTCCCTCTAACATCCCTTCGGTTTCTCCCCCACTATCATTGATGTGAGAATTTATACCGGTTCAAAATTTAACAAAATAATTTCGTTGTGAGCATAGCCCAAACCGACAATTGATCCTCAAATCAAAGTTTAATTTTTGGTTGTCACAAGTCCAACCCAATAAAAGTAATCGAGAGTATTAGTCCCAGGTCATTCTCCCTAGAAATCGCAATCGAGTGCTCAATTATTGGTTATGAGTTTCACGGGGGTTGGGTTGATAAGGCAAGAAATTAAAAAGACAAGAAACGTAAATCAAACAACTAAATATAACAAGTACTAAAAAGAGGCATTCATGGCAAGGATTGAGAATTAAGGCTTTTTATCCTAATCATTAATTATCATATAATGATTAACAAGAGCTAATCCTATTTAGTCATCTCCAATATAGGAAGAAGGTATAATGTTATCTTCACATTGAGAGAAAGTCAATTAGGACTAGTTAATCTCAATCCAAAAGTCCTAATCAATTTACTAATTGAATTAGCAAGAGATTAGAGTCAATAGAAATAATATTAACTAACAACTCTAGATCACCAATCTAAATTGGGTATTGATGACTCAAGATTGCCTAATTTCTCTTTCCAAGCCAAGAATGCTAAAAAAGCTACTCTATCATCCAACTAAGTATTTTGTTAAACACTTGGTAGGCATAAAAGGAAAGCATCATAAAATTGCAAGAATAATAAAATCTACTACTACCCAATACAAGAAATCAACAACAACAACTAAAGAAAGCAAAATTAACATGAAATACCTCAAATTGCATTAAAGGAAATTGAAATTGACAAGAGTGTTCATAACATAAAAATAGGCATAAAAGAGAAATTAACAAGAGGAACTAAGAAAATTAAAGCAAATCAACAAGGAAAAGTAAAGGAAACTAAATAAAAACAAGTAATTAAATCTAAATCTAAGATAAAAATAAACTAAGAACCCTAATTTCTAAAGAGAAGAGGGAGCTTCTCTCTCTAGAACTAACTTAAGGCATGCTTCCTACACTAACTAATTGCTCCCCCCTTGACCCATCTTGAGTTCTGCATCAAATAGTCTCAGAAATAAGTTGGACTTGGGCCTGGAAAGCTCAGAAATCGCCCCCAGCGAATTCACTTTAAGTGAGTCACATGTCGCTCGTCACGCTTGCGCGTGGATGATGCGTACGCATCGCTGGCAAATTTCCACCTCACGCGTACGCGTAGGTGATGCGTGCGCGTGGCCATGAATCTCTTTTTCACGCGTACGTGTGGGTGACGCGTTTGCATGGCCTTCAATTCTCCAAATGCTCATTTCTTCATGAATTCTCCACTTTGCATGCTTTTCTCTTTACTTCTACCATCCAATACTCTCCTTATGAACCTGAAATCACTCAACAAACATATCAAGGCATCAAATGGAATTAAAGTGAATTAAATTTAGCTATTTAAAGGTCTAAAAAGCATGTTTTCACTCTTAAGCACAGAATTAGGGAGAATTACAAAACCATGCTATTTCATTGAATAAATGTGAAATAAGTTGATAAAATCCCCTAAATTAAGCACAAGATAAACCACAAAAATGGGGTTTATCAAACCTCTCCATACTTAAACTAAGCATGTCCTCATGCTAAACTCAAGAAAGAGACGAAGGGTATCAACATTTATTCAATGCAAACTATCTAAATGCAACCTATCTACATGCAATCTATCTATATGCATGCAACTACTTGGTCAAAATAAATCAATTCTCAAGAAGCATATATGAACACAAGGGCTAAAGAAATAGCAATCAAATCAAACCCACAATTGAATTGAGTTATTGAAAATATTTTAACAACTTGCAAGAAAGGAGATAATCATAGGTGAAAACATGTAATTGAGCAGTCGAACCCTCACCTGATGTGTATCCGCTCTAGTCGCTCAAGTGTATAGGGTTGATCCACTCAATCCTTCCCTAATCATTCTTTCTAAGATTTGTTTTTCATCTAACAATCAACAATTGTTCAATGCATGCATACATTTATCATGAGGACTTATCTTTAGGTTGTAATGGGGCTAGGGTCAAGGTAGGATTGTATTTGGTCAAGTGGACTAGAATTTGAATCTTTGATTAACTTAAACTTCTCTCCTAACCTATGACAACCTCTACAATTTAAAGCAAACCTAACTACCAATTCTTCACTTTTTCACACACGCATGCATTCTTTTCCCTTCACATCCCATATGCATTGATTATTATTACTTTACTTTGGGTATTTTGTCCCCTTTTATTGGTTCCTTTTTCTTTTTCTTCTCTTCATATATATATATATATATTCTACATTTTTTTTCTTTTATTTATTTTTTTCTATTTTTTTCTTTTTCTTTTTGATGAATTATATACAAAGGTACCAATGCATATGGTTTAAATATTTAATGCATGAGTATGTACCCAATTCCCAAAATTTTTAACAAAAATACAAAAATACACTTTTATCTCTACCCAGTGTTCCTAACTCTCCCACAATCAAATGATAAACACTCTCACTAGCCTAAGCTAATCAAAGATCCAAACAAGGGACATTTATTGTTTTTCGCTTTAAGGCTTGTAATGTGCTAAAATTAAGAACAAATGGATTTAGCATAGGCTCAATGTTGGCTAACAATGGAAGATAAAAGGGTAAGGCTATTTGGGTAAGTGAGCTATTTGAAACGATGGCCTCAATCATATAAGTGCATTCATACACAAAATAATGGACATAAAGAATCAAACAAATAAAAAATTACAATCATAGAAAGAGAATAATACACACAAGAATAAAAATAGTGGTTATATGATGTAACCACACAATTAGGCTCAAAACTCACATGCTTATGTGTTCTTAGATAAAAAAATATGTTCCACAATGTATAGTTAAAGCAAGTTTAAAATTTTTTTTTCAAATCAATTGGGGTGCCTATAGATAAATTTCTTGAAAAATTGCATTATTTTGACTAAACTTATTATATATACCCTAAATGATATGTTGTGATTGTGAAAAGTTAAAAATCCTTAGTTTATTCCCTATTTTCAACCAAATTAATTCTCATATGCAACGGAATAAACTAAGCTTAATTATGCGCATTTTTCCAATCACAACTAATAAACTAAAAAGTATCCAAAATAACTAATATATATAAAAGTGCAATAAAGTAAAAATGTGCAAGTACTGAAAATAAAACAAAATAAAGCAAAATAAAATAAGAGTTTGAAATGGGTCATCAAATGGAATCCGCCGATGACGGTGAGCTCCCCACACTTAAATGTCAGCATCATCCTCAATGCTTCCTCAATCAAGTCAGGTGACAGGGGTCAACGTCTGTAGCTGGTTGAGGCTGTGGCTCCACAAGAGTCTGCTGCTTAGCAAGAGCCTGAGTCTCTGTGGGGGCCTGAGTCTGTGTAGGAGCCTTTGCCTGCTGAGCTTCCTTCTCCTGAGCCTCCTCCTCCACCTCAGACTGGTCGGAAGGAGTATCGGGCTCAGAGGGAATGTCGATGCCCAATGCTGCTATTATCCGTCTCAGGTGCTGATAACACCGCTTATTGCGATGTTCTATCTAGTCCATGCGCTCGAAGAAGTGCTGCACAAGATGGTAGGTCGGCTGGGATGATGATGATCGTGCTATCGAGGGTCCTGCTGCTGCTGAAGAAGAAGCTTGCTCAGATGCTGCTGCTATGGCAGCTCGGTCTCTATGTTGGGTTACTGGTCGGTCACCAACCCAAGTTCCCCAAGGAATAACTTTTTCCTTGCCGTGGACTGCTAGTGGTGACTCATCTTCTAGTAGCCAAGGTACCCCAGCCCGATGAGCGAGCTGCGTGACCAAACACAGAAATGAAAGGTTGCCCCTGATATGGGTCCGCCACATGAATCTTCTGATGAGTTGGGGAAGGTACAGCTCCTTCCCCTCGAGGACGCACCAGATCAGGACAAGCATATCAACCATAATCTCTGTGAAGTGAGTGCTAGGCATGACATAATGGGACAGGATCTGCTACCACACTTTAGCCTCCTTCGTCAGATAATCAAACTTCATGTCCTTGGGATTCACTTTAGAGGAACCCATCTCCCAAGGGACATTAGGCTGGGCAACCACACTATGTAGTGCATCATAATCAAAGGTTATGCTGTGCAACTCCTCCTCAGCCCTGTGGAAAGCATCCTTATCACTGATTTTAAGATGACAGTGGAGGATCTCCTCAATATCCACCTCTGTGACCATGACCTGCCTGTCTCTGAGGTGAACTGAGTCAAGGGTCACTCTGAAGAAAATGTAATAGAACTCTTGGACCCAGGACTCATTCACTCTCGCTAGCTCTCTGTCTAGGAAGGCCCAGCCCCTCTCCTCAATCCGGCGCTCAGTATACTGCCTCAGATCGGAGGGGATAACTAGCTTCTTCTCCAGAATGAACTTTCACTCCTCAAAGTGCAGAAATCAGAGCTCACAATATAGATTGGTAAACTTCTCTGAGTTGGTAGGAGGCGTGGCTTGATCCGCCTTCTCCTTCTCAGAGAGATGCTTCTCAGATAGACCAGAGATCGCTGGCTCAGTAGATGGCCGCGACCTCTTCCTTTTACTGGAGGTGGCCTTGGCTTTCCCTTTATCTCTGTCAGACATCCTAAAAATAGAAATTACACGATACAGAATATTAAGCAAAGCAGAGGAATGGGAAGCAAGTATATAAACAACAGACAGAAAACAAGAAACAGAAGGGTATTGAGGTACATTCATAAAGTGAGCCAAAGAAATAAATTCTTGGAATGCAAGAAAAATAGAATTCATACATCAATCAGAAACACAATCCAAGAATTCATGCAATAATAGTAAAGATGCTTGTTTGTTAAGAAACAACAATTATCATGCCCAAAAGAATATAAAAGAGTTAGTTTGAAAAACTAAAAGAAAAGTTAGAAAGTCAATTAAGTCAAAAGTTAGAAAAGCGGGTTAAAAATCAGTGGCATGATAATTATTGAACTTAACCAAAAACAGGATCAAAAAAATTTTCAAAACAAGCATGCTCACATTCATGAAGACGATGCAAGTCATTGATAATGAAATATGTTTGCACTATAAACACAAAAAAGGGTGAGATCATCATCAATGAGGTTGGTCACTAATTTTGTAAAGATTGGTGTAAAAGAATTGAAATATGCACTTGGTGTAACCAAAAGAGGGTTGAAAATAATTTTTATTTTAAAAGGTTTACACCAGTGGAAAGCACCAATTATTTCAAACATAAGAACCCAATTAAAAGGAGACAAGTTCAAGTTAAATGGCAAAATTACGGAAATAGCTTCATTGGTTAAAGAAGGTGGAAATTGAACTTAAACCAAGAAGCTGAAAAGGTTTTGACTTAAACTTGAAAGATTGAAAGCACAAAAGAGATTCGCATTGACTTGGTTAATCAAGGTCCTATTTAACACAGAAATCCATCAAATAGTTCCTTAATTCTGTCAATCACAAATCAACTGAAAAGGGAACCAAAAGAAATATGGAAAGGCAAGCCAATCAACCCATGAATTGAGTTTGGTATAAGCCAAATGAGTCTCAAATAAAAAATTACCAAATTCAATTCATAAGTTGTAAGTTAAAAATAGAACAATTTCCAGAAAATTTTGGCAGCAATCCGGCAAAAATTTGAGCGTTCTCGGATAAACAAATAGCAAAATCAATAATCCATATGAATCCAATATATATCAACAGCATGAAGAACAAGAAATTCATATGAATCAGCCATCAATATACAGAATTAGTACAACAGCAATCATTCAGCTTATATGAATTCAAAATAACTCAACCGTAAGCATAATGCATGAATTCATAGAAACTGAAGTGGTAAACTAAATTGAGCAGCACATAAGCATCAACTAAAATATGTGTATCAACAAAAACAGGAACCAACATCATCATACTCATGAAGCAATAAAACGTACACCAATTCAGACAGCATGAACAGCAAACAATCATGCCTAAATCCACTAATAAACAACTGAAATTACCTAACCACATGCAATCTAAGCTAACCTAATCAAACAGAAACTTAATTAACAACTAACACTAACATAAAAATTAATTAAAAGAAAATTAAAAACAGAAACAGAAATTGAAACAGTAGAAACTGGAACCTGGGAGAAAGAACAGAAGCGGAAAAAGAAACGAAATAGAGATGGGAACAGAAATTAGGAGGACAGAGGTGCTACTGGTTCAGTAGCGGCGCTGCCACGGTCCAGTGGCGGCAGAGTGGATGGCCACGGCAGTCGCTGGTGGTGGTAAGAAAGGGAACGATGTAGAGCAGGGGAACCACGGTGTTGGATGAAGAAGGAAGAAAAATGAGAAAGGAAGAGTGGTGGTGATAGTCAGAGAAGACGCCGGAGTGACGCAGGTGGCGTAGTGGCTGGCCGCGCGGTCGCTGGTGGTGGCAGGAAAGGGAAGATAGAGCGAGAGAGGAGAAGAGGAAGAAAGAGGGAAGAAAGGTAAGAAAGGGGTTGGCTGCCTGCGGTAATGCGGTCGCCGGAGATGATAGGTGGCAGTGGTTGAAGGTCGCCTTCAATGGGGTTCTGAGAGTTTGAAGAGGAAGAGAAATAGACATTGGAGGGAAAAAGGTGAAAACTAACGTGAGTGGCTAGGGTTCTCTCTTGTCAGGGGAGTTAGTGAATTCAAATCCACGCGTACGCGTGGATAATGCGCGCGTGGAAGGAGAGAAATGAAACTGACACGTACGCGTCGACCACGCTTACGCGTTGGGGCACAATTGTGCTAAACGCACAATTTCAGCTCCCAACTCGCGCAACTCTCTGGATTTTGTATGGGTGGTGCAACATTGAGGTGTCGACGCATACACGTGACGACCTCTCTTTTTTTTTTAACACCAAAACAGAGCTTAAAATTCTCCTAATACTATCTACAACTCTAAACCAACCAAAATGCAAATTAACAATATTTTTGAGTTTTTGAGAATTTTTCACAAAATTTGAGAAAACTTGCAATTTAAGCAAAAACTCAAATTCAAAGAATCATCCTTATTCGAAGCATAAAACCAACAAACAACCTAGTAACCAAAACAAAACATATAAAAGAATAAAAGGAAAGAACTACCTAACGATGACAACTCAATTCATTCATTGATTATATCTACAAGAGAAACGAAAAAAGTTTACCATGGTGAGGTGTCTCCCACCTAACACTTTTATTTAAAGTCCATAAGTTGGACATTTTGGAGGGCTCTAATCAAGGAGGCTTGTACTTGAATTCATCCTCAAACTTCCACCAATGCTTGGACTTCAAGTGGTTGCCAGAATTTCCAACCAAGCGCACCAACCTTTGGTGGAGTTTTCCACAAGCTCGGAGCTCCCACAATTGATCCTCATGTATGCCGGAATCCCAAATCTTGTTTCTACACCTGTCTTCTAATTGATAGTCATTACTCCACTCGGGTGGCAAGCACATGGAATTCTCCTTTAGGCACCAAACTCTCCTCCTAGATCTTCTCCATTGAGTATTATGCCACCATTTGCACTTAGAGCTTGAAAACTCAACCATAGTGAACCTTAAATTGCGATGCCGACCACTAACCAACTTTCTCTTACTTCCCATTCTACAGAAAGCTCTAAGTTGACCATCCGTTTCAAGCAGACCATATTCAAGTGGGATGATAAAGCTTAGAGGTAAGAGGTTTACCCACTTGCATGATGTAAGGAATAATGGTGACTTAGGAAGGGGGGCCTCCCCACACTTTGACAATGCAAGGTCCACTCCCTTGTGCTCTTCTTTAAATTCCTCCACCTCTTGACAAACATCTTCAATTTCAATTCCTTGTTCACCAACTTCTTCTACACATTCCTCATTTCTTAAGTTATGTGTCGGAGGTTGTGCATTAGTCTCCTCAACATCAAATTCACAACACAATGAGGACGATTCAACAATCTCCTATAACACATTGGTTGTTGCGGAATTATCTTCAATAACAAGACTTGTCACTTGCTCAACTTCTTCCAATCCTTCATTACTTAGCATATGCCTTGGAGGTTGTACATCCTCCTTAACATCGCTTTCTAGTCAAATGGAAGAAGGCTCAACATGATCATCAAGCGGATTGATCAATGTGGACAAAAAATAACTAATAATGAAATCCATTTCTTGATCAATTTCCCTCAACTCTTTATCCACTTCCTTAACATCAACGACCTCAACTTCCTCCTCTTAATGCAAATTCTGATTTAGCTCATCTTCCTCACCTTGAAGCTTCAAATTCACTCCCTCTTTGGTTGATTCTCCACATTCATCAATGGGAGTGTGGTGGACAAAATTGTGATTACACTTTGATTATGTAAAATTCATTGCTCTTTCTTTCCCTGGCAATGGCACCAAAAACATGATGCCAATACCATGGTTCACAACTTCGCACAACTGACCAGCAAGTGCACTGGGTCGTCCAAGTAATACCTTACGTGAGTAAGGGTCGAATTCCACGGAGATTGTTGGTATGAAGCAAGCTATGGTCACCTTGTAGATCTCAGTCAGGCAGATATAAAATAGTAATGGAGTTTTCGTAAATAAGTAATAAAAGAAGGATAGAAATACTTATGTAAATCATTGGTGAGAATTTTAGATAAGCGCATAGAGATGCTTTCGTTCCTCTGAACCTCTGCTTTCCTGCTATCTTCATTCAATCAATCTTACTCCTTTCTATGGCTAGCTTTATGTAAGGATGTCACCGGTTCCAATGGCTACTTTCGATCTCTCTCGGGAAAATGATCCAAATGCTCTGTCACAGCACGGTTAATCGTCTGGAGGCATCACCTTTGTCGTTGGTTGCATCCTATTCCTCCCTGTGAAAATGGTCCGATACGCTGTCACTGCATGGCTAATCATCTGGAGGTTCTCGATCATACTAGAATAGGATTTACTATCCTTTTGCGTCTGTAACTACGCCCAGCACTCGCGAGTTTGAAGCTCGTCACAGTCATTCAATCCCAGAATCCTACTCGGAATACCACGGACAAGGTTTAGACTTTCCGGATTCTCATGAATGCCGCCATCAATCTAGCTTATAGCACGAAGATCCCAATATCTCGGACTCGGTCCCCTGTATTAGTAATCTAAGAGATACTCGTTCAATCGAAGGTAGAACGGGAGTGGTTGTCAGGCACGCGTTCATAGGGAATGATGATGATTGTCACGTTCATCACATTCAGGTTGAATTGCGAATGAATATCTTAGAAGTGGAATAAGTTGAATTGAATAGAAAACAGTAGTACTTTGCATTAATCTTTGAGGAACAGCAGAGCTCCACACCTTAATCTATGGAGTGTAGAAGCTCTACCGTTGAAAATACATAAGTGAAGGTCCAGGCATGGCCGAGAGGCCAGCCCTCAAAACGTGATCAATAGTCTCCTAAGATGAACAATGGATTAAAACTGAGACCAAAGATCCTAATACAATAGTAAAAGGTCCTATTTATAATAAACTAGCTACTAGGGTTTACAGAAGTAAGTAATTGATGCATAAATCCACTTCCGGGATCCACTTAGTGTGTGCTTGGGCTGAGCTTGAGTGTTTCACGTATAGAGGTCCTTCTTGGAGTGGAACGCCAGCTTTTGTGCCAGTTTGGGTGTTGAACTCCACTTTGCAGCTTGTTTCTGGCGCTGGACGCCAGAATTGGGCAGAGAACTGGCGTTGAACGCCAGTTTGCGTCATCTAAACTTGGGCAAAGTATGGACTATTATATATTGCTGGAAAGCCCTGGATGTCTACTTTCCAACGCAATTAGAAGCGCGCCATTTCGAGTTCTGTAGCTCCAGAAAATCCACTTTGAGTATAGGGAGGTCAGAATCCAACAGCATCAGCAGTCCTTCTTCAACCTCTGAATCTGATTTTTGCTCAAGTCCCTCAATTTCAGCCAGAAAATACCTGAAATCATAGAAAAATACACAAACTCATAGTAAAGTCCAAAAATGTAAATTTAACATAAAAACTAATAAAAACATCCCTAAAAGTAACTAGATTCCACTGAAAACATACTAAAAACAATGCCAAAAAGCGTATAAATTATCCGCTCATCACAATACCAAACTTAAATTGTTGCTTGTCCCCAAGCAACTAAAAATCAAATAGGATAAAAAGAAGAGAATATACTATAAATTCCAAACTATCAATGAAACATGGCTTCAATCAAATGAGCGGGACTTATAGCTTTTTGCCTCTTGAATAGTTTTGGCATCTCACTTTATCCATTGAGGTTCAGAATGATTGGCATCTATAGGAACTCAGAGTTCAGAGAGTGTTATTGATTTTCCTAGTTCAGTATGATGATTCTTGAACACAGCTATTTTATGAGTCTTGGCCGTGGCCCTAAGCACTTTGTTTTCCAGTATTACCACCGGATACATAAATGCCACAGACACATAATTGGGTGAACCTTTTCAGATTGTGACTCAGCTTTGCTAGAGCCCCCAATTAGAGGTGTCCAGGGTTCTTAAGCACACTCTTTTTTTGCTTTGGACCTTGACTTTAACCGCTCAGTCTCAAGTTTTCACTTGACACCTACACGCCACAAGCACATGGTTAGGGACAGCTTGGTTTAGCCGCTTAGACTAGGATTTTATTCCTTTAGGCCCTCCTATCCACTGATGCTCAAAGCCTTGGGATCCTTTTTATTTGCCCTTGCCTTTTGGTTTTAAGGGTTATTGGCTTTTTGCTCATGCCTCTTGGTTTTAAGAGCTTTTGGCTTTTTCTGCTTGCTTTTTCTTTTTCTTTCTATTTTTTTTTCGCCTATTTTTTTATATTTTTTTCTGCAAGCTTTATTCTTTGCTGCTTTTTCTTGCTTCAAGAATCATTTTTATGATTTTTCAGATTATCAAATAACATGTTTCCTAGTCATCATTCTTTCAAGAGCCAACATATTTAACATTCTTATACAACTTCAAAAGACATATGCACTGTTCAAGCATACATTTAGAAAACAAGAAGCATTGTCACCACATCAATATAATTAAAGTAAGTTCAAGGATAAATTCGAAACTCATGTACTTCTTGTTCTTTTGAATTAAAATATTTTTCATTTAAGAGAGGTGATGGATTCATAGGACATTCATAACTTTAAGACATAGTTACTAATTACTAATGATCATGTAATGAAGACACGAACATAGATAAGCACATAACATAGAAAACGAAAAACAGAAGAAATAAGAACAAGGAATGAATCCACCTTAGTGATGGTGGCGTTTCCTTCTTGAGGAACCAATGATGTCCTTGAGCTCTTCTATGTCTCTTCCTTGTCTTTGTTGCTCCTCCTTCATTGCTTTTTGATCTTCTCTTATTTCATGAAGGATGATGGAGTGCTCTTGATGTTCCACCCTTAGTTGTCCCATATTGGAACTCAATTCTCCTAGGGAGGTGTTGATTTGCTCCCAATAGTTTTGTGGAGGAAAATGCATTTGAGGCATCTCCGGGATCTCATGGTGATGAGCTTCATACGCCTCTTGAGCTCCATGAATGGGCTCTCTTGCTTGCTCCATCTTTTTCTTAGTGATGGGCTTCTCTTCCTTAATAGGAATGTCTCCTTCTATGAAAGCTCCAGCTGAGTAACATAGATGGCAAATAAGATGAGGAAAAGCTAGCCTTGCCATGGGGGATGACTTTTCGGCTATTTTGTAGAGTTCATTAGAGATGACTTCATGAACTTCTATTTCCTCTCCAATCATGATGCTATGAATCATGATGGCCCGATCCACAGTAACTTCAGATCGGTTGCTAGTGGGGATGATGGAGCATTGGATGAATTCCAACCATCCTCTAGCCACAGGCTTGAGGTCCAATCTTCTTAGTTGAACCGGCTTGCCTTTGGAGTCAATCTTCCATTGAGCTCCTTCCACACATATGTCCATGAGGACTTGGTCCAACCTTTGATTAAAGTTGACCCTTCTAGTGTAGGGGCGTTCATCTTCTTGCATCATAGGCATGTTAAATGCCAACCTCACATTTTCCGGACTAAAATCCAAATATTTCCCCCGAACCATTGTAACATAGTTCTTTGGATCCGGGTTCTTACTTTGATCATGGTTCTTGGTGATCCATGCATTGGCATAGAACTCTTGAACGATTAGGATGCCGACTTGTTGGATGGGATTTGTTAGAACTTCCCAACCTCTTCTTTGAATTTCATGTCGGATCTCCGGATACTCATTTCTTTTGAGTTTGAAAGGGACCTCAGGGATCACCTTCTTCTTGGCTACAACATCATAGAAGTGGTCTTGATGGGCTTTGGAGATGAACCTTTCCATCTCCCATGACTCGGAGGTGGAAGCTTTTGTCTTCTCTTTTCCTTTTCTAGATGATTCTCCGATCTTAGGTGCCATCAATGGTAATGGAAAAACAAAAATCTTATGCTTTTACCACACCAAACTTAGAAGTTTGCTCGCCCTCGAGCAAGAGAAGAAAGAATAAATGAAGAAGAAGAAGAAATGGAGGAGAGAGAGAGGGGGTTGTGTTTCGGCCAAGAAGAGAAGAGAGGGTTGTGTTGTGTGAAAATGAGGAAGAATGGAGGGTTATATATAGGGGTGGGAGGGGGGTAAGGGTTCGGCCATTTAGGGTGGGTTTGGGTGGGAAATTGATTTTGAATTTTGAAGGTAGGTGGAGTTTATGAGGTAGGTTTATGGGGAAGAGTGGATGGATGTGAGTGGTGAAGAGGTGATGGGGAAGAGAGATTGAGGTGATTGGTGAATGGTTTTGGGGAAGAGTGTTTATGGGATTTTGTGAAAGAGGGGTAAGAAGAAGTGAGTGGAGGTAGGTGGGGATCCTGTGGGGTCCACAGGTACTGAGATGATCTTGTGGGGTCCACAGATCCTGAGGTGTTCAAGGATTTACAACTTTGCACCAAATTAGGCATGTAAAATGCCCTTGCACAAAACTCTGGGCGTTCAGCGCCAGGTTGGTGCCCATTTTGGGCGTTCAACGGCCATTTGTTGCCCATTTCTGGCGTTGAACGCCAGAACCATGCTTGTTCTGGGCGTTCAGCGCCAGCAACTCTCCAGGGTGCAATTCTGGCGTTCAGCGCCCAGATGATGCCCATTTTGGGCGTTCAGCGCCCAGATACTGCCCATTTTGGGCATTCAGCGCCAGAACCATGCTCTGTTCTGGCGTTGAACACTAGGCAGATGCTTCCTCCAGGGTGTGATTTTTCGTCTGTTGTTTTTGATTCTGTTTTCAATTTTTATATTTATTTTATGACTCCACATGATCATGAACCTATAAAGACATATAACTAAGAAAAATATAGTTAGATAAAAATTGGGTTGCCTCCCAACAAGCGCTTCTTTAATGTCAATAGCTTGACAGTGGGCTCTCATGGAGCCTCACAGATGTTCAGAGTATTGTTGAGACTCTCCAACACCAAACTTAGAGTTTGGATATGGGGGTTCAACACCAAACTTAGAGTTTGGTTGTGGCCTCCCAACACTAAACTTAGAGTTTGACTGTGGGGGCTTTGTTTGACTCTGCTTTGAGAGAAGCTTTTTCTGCTTCCTTTCCATGGATGCAGAGAGAGATCCTTGAGTTATAAACATAAGGTTGTCCTTATTTAATTGAAGGATCAATTCTCCTCTGTCCACATCAATCACAGCTCTTGCTGTGGCCAGGAAAGGTCTTCCCAGGATGATGGATTCATCCTCTTCCTTTTCAGTATCTAGGACTATGAAATCAGCAGGGATGTAAAGGCCTTCAACCTTTACTAACACGTCCTCTACTTGTCCATAAGCCTGTTTTCTTGAATTGTCTGCCATCTCTAATGAGATTTTAGCAGCTTGCATCCCATAGATTCCCAGTTTCTCTATTACAGAGAGGGGCATGAGGTTTATCCCTGAACCAAGGTCACACAGAGCCTTAAAGATCATGGTGCCTATGGTACAAGGTATTATGAACTTTCCAGGATCCTGTCTCTTCTGAGGCAATGTCAGTTGATCCAGATCACTTAGTTCATTGGTGAACAAGGGAGGTTCATCTTCCCAAGTTTCAATGCCAAATAATTTGGCATTCAGCTTCATGATTGCATCAAGGAACTTGGCAGCTTGCTCTTCAGTAACATCCTCATTCTCTTCAGAAGAGGAATACTCATCAGAGCTCATGAATGGCATAAGGAGGTTCAATGGAATCTTTATGGTCTCTAGATGAGCCTCAGAGTCCTTTGGTTCCTCAGAGGGAAGCTCCTTATTGATCACTGGACGTCCAAGGAGGTCTTCCTCCTTGGGATTCACGTCCTCTCATTCTCTTACAGGTTCGGCCATAGTGCTTATGTCAATGGCCTTGCACTCTCTTTTTGGATTCTCTTCTGTATTGCTTGGGAGAGTACTAGGAGGGATTTCAGTGATCCTTTTACTCAGCTGGCCCACTTGTGCTTCCAAATTTCTAATGGAAGACCTTGTTTGATTCATGAAACTTACAGTGGCCTTGCACAGATCAGAGACTAAGTTTGCTAAGCTAGATGGATTCTGCTCAGAATTCTCTGTCTGTTGCTGAGTGGATGATGGAAAAGGCTTGCTATTGCTAAACCTGTTTCTTCCACCATTATTAAAGCCTTGTTAAGGCTTTTGATCCTTCCATGAGAAATTTGGATGATTTCTCCATGATGAGTTATAGGTGTTTCCATAAGGTTCACCCAAGTAATTCACCTCTGCTATTGCAGGGTTCTCAGGATCATAAGCTTCTTCTGCATAAGAAGCCTCTTGAGTACTGTTGGATGCAGCTTGCATTCCATTCAGACTCTGAGAAATCATATTGACTTGCTGAGTCAATATTTTATTCTGAGCCAATATGGCATTCAGAGTATCAACTTCAAGAACTCCCTTCTTCATAGGCGTCCCATCACTCACAGGATTCCTCTCAGAAGTGTACATGAACTGGTAATTAGCAACCATGTCAATGAGTTCTTGAGCTTCTGCAGGCGTTTTCTTTAGGTGAATGGATCCACCTGCAGAAGTATCCAATGACATCTTTGATAGCTCAGATAAACCATCATAGAAGATATCCAGGATGGTCCATTCTGAAAGCATGTCAGAAGGACACTTTTTGGTCAGCTGCTTGTATCTTTCCCAAGCTTCATAGAGGGATTCACCTTCTTTCTGTCTGAAGGTTTGAACATCAGCTCTAAGCTTGCTCAGCTTTTGAGGAGGAAAGAACTTGGCTAAGAAAGCCGTGACCAGCTTATCCCAAGAGTTCAGGCTGTCTTTGAGTTGAGAGTCCAACCATATTCTAGCTCTGTCTCTTATAGCAAAAGGGAAAAGCATGAGCCTGTAGACTTCAGGATCTACTCCATTAGTCTTAACAGTATCACAGATCTGCAAGAATTCAGTTAAGAACTGAAAAGGATCTTCAGATGGAAGTCCATGAAACTTGCAGTTCTGCTGCATCAGAGAAACTAGCTGAGGTTTCAGCTCAAAATTGTTTGCTCTAATGGTAGGAATGGAGATGCTTCTTCCATGTAAATTGGAATTAGGTGCAGTAAATTCACCAAGCATCCTCCTTGTATTATTGTTGTTGGGTTCGGCTGCCATCTCCTTTACTTGTTCGAAATTTTCAATAAGGTTGTCTCTGGATTGTTGTAATTTAGCTTCTCTTAGTTTTCTCTTCAGAGTCCTTTCAGGTTCTGGATCAGCTTCAACAAGAATGTCTTTTTCTTTATCCCTGCTCATAAGAAAGAGAAGAGAAAAAGAAAAGAAGAGGAATCCTCTATGTCACAGTAAAGAGGTTCCTTATTGTTAGTAGAAGAAGAGAAGAAAAAAAAATTCGAACACAGATAGAAGAGGGGGTTCGAATTTGGTGAGTGATGTGAGGAAGAGATGTTAGTAGATAAATAAATAAATAGAATAATATGAGAGAGGGAGAGGATTTTCGAAAATAATTTTTGAAAAAGAGTTGGTGATTTTCGAAAATGGTTTTTGAAAAAGGTTAGTAATTTTTCGAAAATTAAAATCAAAAATTAAAATAATTAGTTAATTAAAAAGAAATTTTGAAAAAGAGGGAAGATATTTTCGAAAATTAGAGAGAGAGAGAGAGTTAGTTAGGTAGTTTTGAAAAAGATGAGAAACAAACAAAAAGTTCGTTAGTTAGTTGAAACAAATTTTGAAAATCAATTTTGAAAAGATAAGAAGATAGGAAGTTAGAAAAGATATTTTAAAATCATATTTTGAAAAAGATAAGATAAGGAAGATATTTTTGAAAAACTATGATTGAAATTAGTTTTGAAAAAGGATTTGATTTTTAAAATCACAATTAATGACTTGATTCACAAGAAATCATAAGATATGATTCTAGAACTTAAAGTTTGAATCTTTCTTAACAAGTAAGTAACAAACTTGAAATTTTTGAATCAAAACATTAATTGATGATGTTATTTTCGAAAATTTGATATAAAAATAAGAAAAAAGATTTTTGAAAAATATTTTTGGAATTTTCGAAAATAACTAAGAAAGTTGAAAAAGATTTGATTTTTGAAAAAGATTTTGAAAAAGATAAGATTTTCAAATTGAAGATTTGATTTGACTCATAAGAAACAACTTGATTTTAAAAATTTTTGAAAAATTCAATCCAAATTTTCGAATTTGATGAGAGAAAAAGGGAGAGATATTTTTTTATTTTTGAATTTTTATGATGAGAGAGAAAAACAAGAAAAATGATGCAATGCATGAAAGTTATGGATCAAAACAATGAATGCATGCAAGAATGCTATGAATGTCAAGATGAACACCAAGAACACTATGAAGATCATGATGAACATCAAGAACATAATTTTGAAAATTTTTTAATGCAAAGAAAACATGCAAGACACCAAACTTAGAATTCTTTAATGCTTAGGCACTAAGAATTCAGGAATGCATATGAAAAACAAGAAAAGACACAAAACATGCAAATGCAAAGATCAAACAAGAGGACTTACCAAGAATAACTTGAAGATCATGAAGAACACTATGAATGCATGAATTTTTGAAAAATGCAAGATGAACATGCAATTGACACCAAACTTATAACATGATACATGATTCAAACAAGAAACATGAGATATTTTTTATTTTTTTTATGATTTTATGATTTTTTTGTATTTTCTTTAATTTTTTTCGAAAATCATTTTGAAAAAGAAAAATAAGGATTCCAAAATTTTTAATATGAATTCCAGGAATCTTATGCTCTTTAGTCTAAAGCTCCAATCAAAGGGTCAAGCATGGCTTAATAGCCAGCCAAGCTTTAGTATGTAACTCAGACATGACACGCCTGACATACCCTACAGAGGAATTAGACATGGCTTTACAGCCAGCCAGGCTTCAACATGCTTCATGAAACTCTAGAATTCATTCTTAAAAATTCTGAAGAAAAATATATTTTTGAAAACATTTTTATTTAAAATTTTTTTTTTCGAAAACAAAGGAGAAATTTTTTTTGAAAGATTTTTGAAAAATTTTTGAAAATAAAACAAAAAGAAAATGACCTAATCTGAGCAACAAGATGAACCGTCAGTTATTCAAACTCGAACAATCCCCGGCAACGGCGCCAAAAAACTTGGTGGACGAAATTGTGATTACACTTTGATTATGTAAAATTCATTGCTCTTTCTTTCCCTGACAATGGCACCAAAAACATGATGCCAATACCATGGTTCACAACTTCGCACAACTGACCAGCAAGTGCACTGGGTCGTCCAAGTAATACCTTACGTGAGTAAGGGTCGAATCCCACGGAGATTGTTGGTATGAAGCAAGTTATGGTCACCTTGTAGATCTCAGTCAGGCAGATATAAAATAGTAATGGAGTTTTCGAAAATAAGTAATAAAAGAAGGATAGAAATACTTATGTAAATCATTGGTGAGAATTTCAGATAAGCGCATAGAGATGCTTTCGTTCCTCTAAACCTCTGCTTTCCTGCTATCTTCATCCAATCAATCTTACTCCTTTCTATGGCTAGCTTTATGTAAGGATGTCACCGGTGCCAATGGCTACTTTCGATCTCTCTCGGGAAAATGATCCAAATGCTTTGTCACAGCACGGCTAATCGTCTGGAGGCATCACCTTTGTCGTTGGTTGCATCCTATTCCTCCCTGTGAAAATGGTCCGATGCGCTGTCACTGCATGACTAATCATCTGGAGGTTCTCGATCATATTGGAATAGGATTTACTATCCTTTTGCGTCTGTCACTACGCCCAGCACTCGCGAGTTTGAAGCTCGTCACAGTTATTCAATCCCAGAATCCTACTCGGAATACCACGGACAAGGTTTAGACTTTCCGGATTCTCATGAATGCCGCCATCAATCTAGCTTATACCACGAAGATCCCAATATCTCGGACTCGGTCCCCTGTATTAGTAATCTAAGAGATACTCGTTCAATTGAAGGTAGAACGGGAGTGGTTGTCAGGCACGCGTTCATAGGGAATGATGATGATTGTCACATTCATCACATTCAGGTTGAATTGCGAATGAATATCTTAGAAGTGGAATAAGTTGAATTGAATAGAAAACAGTAGTACTTGACATTAATCTTTGAGGAACAGCAGAGCTCCACACCTTAATCTATGGAGTGTAGAAGCTCTACCGTTGAAAATACATAAGTGAAGGTCCAGGCATGGCCGAGAGGCCAGCCCTCAAAACGTGATCAATAGTCTCCTAAGATGAACAATGGATTAAAACTGAGACCAAAGATCCTAATACAATAGTAAAAGGTCCTATTTATAATAAACTAGCTACTAGGGTTTACAGAAGCAAGTAATTGATGCATAAATCCACTTCCGGGGCCCACTTGGTGTGTGCTTGGGCTGAGCTTGAGTGTTGCACGTGTAGAGGTCCTTCTTGGAGTGGAACGCCAGCTTTTGTGCCAGTTTGGGCGTTGAACTCCACTTTGCAGCTTGTTTCTGGCGCTGGACGCCAGAATTGGGCAGAGAACTGGCGTTGAACGCCAGTTTGCGTCGTCTAAACTTTGACAAAGTATGGACTATTATACATTGCTGAAAAGTCCTGAATGTCTACTTTCCAACGCAATTGAAAGCGCACCATTTCGAGTTCTATAGCTCCAAAAAATCCACTTTGAGTGCAGGGAGGTCAGAATCCAACAACATCAGCAGTCATTCTTCAACCTCTGAATCTGATTTTTGCTCAAGTCCCTCAATTTCAGCCAGAAAATACCTGAAATCACAGAAAAACACACAAACTCATAGTAAAGTCCAGAAATATGAATTTAACATAAAAACTAATAAAAACATCCCTAAAAGTAACTAGATTGCACTAAAAACATACTAAAAACAATGCCAAAAAGCGTATAAATTATCCGCTCATCAGAGTGCCTTGATTTCATGAGCTTAGGTGAGAGACTATGTGGCTAACGGCAGCCAACATCGCCTCTAACCCCTTATGCTCTTCTTCTTGCTTTTGAAGGCGAGAATAGAGATCTTTTTGTTCTTGCATTAGGGGTTTGAGAGATTTGTCCATTGAAGGCGGTAGTGGAAGAGAGGGTTCATTGTTTGGAGGGAAGGTATCATAGTTGGAAGGTGGTTCATCTTGGTGAAAGCATGTAGGTGGTGTGTATGAAAGTGGTGGTCTTTGTGAGTATTCGTATTGAAATGGTGGTGACTCTAAATATGGCTCATATGGTTGTTGGTATGGTGGGTACGGATTAGGATCGTATGGAGGTGATTGGTGGTATGGGACTTGTGAGTAAGGTTGTTGAGGGCTATATTGAGAGAAAGAACTATATGCATATGGTGGTTGTGGTTGACAACCACAATTAGGGTCACCACATCCATTAGATTGGTGAGCATTAGGAGTTGGATTATACCCATAAGAAATCGGAGGAAGGTGTCGCCAAGAAGGTTGTCTATATGCTTGAGGCTCCTCCCACCTTTAATTTCCAAATCCTTGATGCAAACCTCCATTGAAGCTTTTACTTCTATTTCCTACAACATAGTTTGAACCAAACTCAAAGCCAAAGGATGAGAATTCATAGTGAAAAAGAAAAACAAAAACAAAACTATTAAGAGATAAAGAAACAAGAGCAAACCTATTCACACTATCAACATATATACAATAACCAATAACAAGCACACTGATGAGCGGATATTTTATACGCTTTTTGGGGTTAATTTCATATAGTTTTTAGTATGTTTTAGTTAGTTTTTAGTTTATTTTCATTAGTTTCTAGGAAAAATTCATATTTCTGGACTTTACTATGAGTTGTATGTTTTTCTGTAATTTCAGGTATTTTTCTGGCTGAAATTGAGGGAGCTGAGCAAAAATCTGATTCAGGCTGAAAAAGGACTGCTGATGCTGTTAGATTCTGACCTCTCTGCACTCAAAGTGGATTTTTTGGAGCTACAGAACTCGAAATGGCGTGCTTCCAATTGCGTTGGAAAGTAGACATCCAGGGCTTTCCAGCAATATATAATAGTCCATACTTTGTGCAAGGATAGACGACGTAAACTGGCGTTGAACGCCAGTTTTCTGCCCAATTCTGGCGTCCAGCGCCAGAAAAGGATTAAAAGTTGGAGTTCAACGCTAGAAATGGATCCAAACCTGACGTTGAATGCCCAAAATGGCGTTATACACGTGAATTGCTTAAGTCTCAGCCCCAGCACACACCAAGTGGGCCCCAGAAGTGGATCTCTATACCATCTGTTATAGTTTACTCAATTTCTGTAAACCTAGGCTACTAGTTTAGTATTTAAAACAACTTTTAGAGACTTATTTGGTATCTCATGACATTTTTAGATCTAAACTTTGTACTCTTTGATGGCATGAGTCTCTAAACTCCATTGTTGGGGGTGAGGAGCTCTACTGTGTCTCAATGGATTAATGCAAGTATTTCTGTTTTCTATTCAAACATGCGTGTTCCTATCTAAGATATCCATTCGCGCCTAACTATGGAGAAGGTGATGATCAGTGACACTCATCACCTTCCTCAATCCATGAACGTGTGTCTGACAACCACCTCCGTTCTACATCAGATTGAATGAATATCTCTTAGATTCCTTAATCAGGATCTCCGTGGTATAAGCTAGATTGATGGTGGCATTCATGAGAATCCGGAAAGTCTAAACCTTGTCTGTGGTATTCTGAGTAGGATTCAGGGATTGAATGACTGTGATGAGCTTCAAACTCGCGAGTGCTGGGCGTAGTGACAGACGCAAAAGGAGGGTGAATCCTATTCCAGCATGATCGGGAACCTCAGATGATTAGCCGTGCTATGACAGAGCATTTGGACCATTTTCACAAGAGGAGGGGATGTAACCATTGACAACGGTGATGCCCCAACACACAGCTTGCCATAGAAGGACGTGCGTGCATGAATCAGAGAACAGAGGAAAGCAGAGATTCAGAAGACAAAGCATCTCCAAAACTCCAACATATTCTCTATTACTGCATAACAAGTAACTTTTAACCCATGCTCTCTTGTTCATTCGCAATTCAACTGATAAATATAATTGACTTCCTGACTAAGAATTTCAAGATAACCATAGATTGCTTCAAACCAACAATCTCCGTGGGATTCGACCCTTACTCACGTAAGGTATTACTTGGACGACCCAGTGCACTTGCTGGTTAGTGGTACGAGTTGTGAAAAGTGTGATTCACAGTTCGTGCACCAAGTTTTTGGCGCCATTGCCGGGGATTGTTCGTGTTTGAACAACTGAAGGTTTATTTTGTTTCTTAGATTAGGAAAGTTTTTCTTTTTGGTTTAGAGTCTCTTATTATTGTCGTGTTAAAATTTTAGAATCCTTATTTTCTTTTTAAAATCTTTTTCAAAAATAATTTTTCTATTAAATCCTGTGCCAAACTTTAAGTTTGGTGTCTTCTTGTTGCTTTTTCTGTGTTTTTCGAAAATTTTAAGTTTGGTGTTCTTTGGTGTTTTTCAAAGTGTTCTTGAGTTTTCCTTGTGTCTTGATCTTAAAATTTTTAAGTTTGGTGTTCCTTGGTGTTTTTCTCTTTCCTCACTAAATTCAAAAATATATTTTCTCTCTAATTTTAAAACAAATTTTCGAAAATCAATTTCAAAAAAAAATATAATTTTCAGATTTTTTAAAAAATTTAAAATCTTTTCCAAATCATATCTTTTTCAAAACTTCCTTACCACTTTCTCTCTCCTCATTTTTTCGAAAATCTTCACCTATTTTTATTTATTTTATTTTAATTTATTTTATTTTCGAAATAAATAAATAAATAAATAAATAAAAATAAAAATATTTTTTTTACATCATCTCCCTTTTTCCATCATGGACCTAAGTGGAAATGAACAGTCCAGGAGGACTCTGGGGTCATATTCTAACCCCTCCACTGCTTCATATGGGAGTAGCATCTGCATACCCTCCATTGGAGTCAGTAGCTTTGAGTTGAATCCTCAGCTCATTATCATGGTGCAGCAAAATTGCCAGTATTCCGGTCTTCCACAGGAAGAACCTACAGAGTTTCTGGCACAGTTTCTACAGATTGCTGACACAGTACATGATAAAGAAATCGATCAGGATGTCTACAGACTATTACTGTTTCCATTTGCTGTAAAAGATCAAGCTAAGAGGTGGTTGAATAACCAACCTAAGGCCAGCATAAGGACATGGAAACAGCTAACAGAAAAATTCCTGAATCAATACTTTCCCCCAAAACGGATGACACAGCTAAGGCTGGACATCCAAGGCTTCAAACAAGGAGATAATGAATCCCTTTATGATGCCTGGGAGAGATACAGAGAGATGCTATGAAAATGCCCCTCTGAAATGTTTTCAGATTGGGTTCAGTTAGACATCTTCTATTATGGGCTTGCTGAAGGAGCTCAGATGTCTCTAGATTACTCAGCTGGTGGATCTATCCACATGAGAAAGACAATTGAAGAGGCTCAAGAGCTCATTGATACAGTTGCCAGGAATCAGCATCTGTACCTAAGCAGTAACCCTTCCATGAAAGAAGAGGTTAAAACAGCAACTGCTGAACTCAGTCCTATAAAACAAGCTGCTGAATTCAATCAGCAATTGGACTTTCTAACAAAGCAGTTAGCCGAATTCAAAGATAGACTACAAGAGACAAGGATGGCTAAAATACATATGGACAAACAGTTTAAGCAAACAAAGCAGCAGCTATCAAGGCAAATAACAGAAGAATGCCAAGCAGTTCAACTAAGAAGTGGGAAAACATTAAATACCCCACCTCAAGGTAGCAAAAGGCTAAGAAATGAGCAAACCACCCAAAATTCACCTGAGGACAGTAAGAGCCCAGGGAAAAATAATTCTGGCACTAAAACGCCAGAAAATTGGTGGAAGGCTGGTGCTGAACGCCCAGACCATGGCCAAAACTGGCGTTCAATGCGAAAAACAAAGCAGGATTGGCGTTCAACGCCAGAAATGGGCAAGGATCTGGCGTTGAACGCCCAAAATGGGCAAGATCTGGCGCTGAACGCCCAAAATGGGCACAATTCTGGCGTTCAGACGCCAGGAATAGACAAGGAGTTGGCATCTAACGTCACTCCAGTTTCTAACTCTGGTACTCAATTGCCAGTGAGGGATCAGACACACACAAATGCTGATAACAACCCCTCTAAAAAGGCTTCTTCAACCACTTCTGTTGGCAGTAAATCTACAGCAACTAAGGTTGAAGAATATAAAGCCAAGATACCTTATCCTCAAAAACTCCAGAAAGAGGAGCAGGATAAGCAATTTGCTCGCTTTGCAGATTATCTCAGGACTCTTGAAATAAAGATTCCATTTGCAGAAGCACTTGAGCAAATACCTTCTTATGCCAAGTTCATGAAAGAGATCTTGAGTCATAAAAAGGATTGGAGAGAAACAGAAAGAGTTCTCCTCACTGAAGAATGCAGTGCAGTCATTCTGAAAAGCTTTCCTGAGAAGCTCAAAGATCCTGGGAGTTTTCTGATACCATGCATATTAGAAGGTCAATGCACCAAGACAGCTTTATGCGATCTTGGGGCAAGCATCAACCTAATACCTGCATCCACTATCAGAAAGCTTGGCTTAATTGAAGAAGTTAAACCAACCAGGATATGTCTCCAACTTGCTGATGGCTCCACTAAATATCCATCAGGCGTGATTGAAGAAATGATTGTCAGAGTTGGGTCATTCGCCTTTCCCACTGACTTTGTTGTGTTGGAAATGGAGGAGCACAAGAGTGCTACTCTCATTCTAGAAAGACCCTTCCTAGCAACTGGACGATCCCTCATTGACGTCCAACAGGGGGAAATAACCCTGAGAGTCAATGATGATGAGTTTAAGTTGAACGCTGTCAAAGCCATGCAGCATCCTGACACATCAAAAGACTGCATGAAAGTTGATCTTATTGACTCTTTGGTAGAAGAGATCAACATGGCTGAGAATCTCGAATCAGAGTTGGAAAACATCTTTAAAGATGTTCAGCCTGATTTAGAGGATTCAGAGGACATGAAAGAGCCTCTGAAAATTTTTCTGGAAGAAGAAAAACCTCCTAAACCTGAGCTCAAGCCATTACCACCATCCTTGAAATATGCATTTCTGGGAGAAGGTGACACTTTTCCAGTGATCATAAGCTCTGCCTTAAATTCACAGGAAGAGGAAGAACTTATTCAAGTGCTAAGGACACACAAGACAGCTCTTGGGTGGTCCATAGGTGACCTTAAAGGCATAAGCCTAGCTAGATGCATGCACAAAATCCTATTGGAGGATAATGCCAAACCAGTGGTTCAACCACAGAGGCGGCTAAATCCAGCCATGAAAGAAGTGGTGCAGAAAGAGGCCACCAAATTACTAGAAGTTGGGATTATCTATCCTATTTCTGATAGCCCCTGGGTGAGCCCTGTCCAAGTCGTCCCAAAGAAGGGAGGCATGACAGTGATTCATAATGAAAAAAATGAACTGGTTCCTATAAGAACAGTTACAGGGTGGCGCATGTGTATTGACTACAGAAGGCTCAATACAGCCACCAGAAAGGATCATTTTCCTTTACCATTCATAGACCAGATGCTAGAAAGACTAGCAGGTCATGATTATTACTGCTTTTTGGATGGCTACTCAGGCTATAACCAGATTGCAGTAGATCCCCAGGATCAAGAGAAAACAGCATTCACATGTCCATCTGGAGTGTTTGCTTATAGAAGGATGCCATTTGGGCTATGTAATGCGCCTGCAACCTTCCAGAGATGCATGCTCTCTATTTTCTCTGATATGGTGGAAAATTTTCTGGAAGTCTTCATGGATGACTTCTCAGTATATGGAGACTCATTCAGCTCCTGTCTTGATCACCTGAAACTTGTTCTGAAAAGATGCCAAGAGACCAACCTAGTGTTAAACTGGAAAAAATGTCACTTCATGGTGACTGAAGGGATTGTTCTTGGGCATAAAATTTCAAACAAGGGAATAGAGGTGGATCAAGCAAAAATAGAGGTAATTGAAAAATTACCACCACCTGCCAATGTTAAGGCAATCAGAAGCTTTCTGGGGCACGCAGGATTCTATAGGAGGTTTATAAAGGATTTTTCAAAAATCGCAAAACCTCTAAGCAATCTGCTAGCTGCTGACACGCCATTTGTGTTTGACACAGAGTGCCTGCAGGCATTTGAAACGCTGAAAGCTAAGCTGGTCACAGCACCAGTCATTTCTGCACCAGACTGGACATTACCATTTGAGCTAATGTGTGATGCCAGTGATCACGCCATTGGTGCAGTGTTGGGACAGAGGCATGATAAGCTTCTACACGTCATTTATTACGCCAGTCGCGTTCTAAATGATGCCCAGAAGAATTACACAACCACAGAAAAAGAATTACTTGCAGTGGTTTACGCCATTGACAAGTTCAGATCATACTTAGTAGGATCAAAAGTGATTGTGTATACTGATCATGCTGCTCTTAAATATCTACTCACAAAGCAGGATTCAAAACCCAGGCTCATCAGATGGGTGTTGCCTCTGCAAGTGTTTGATATAGAAATAAGAGACAGAAAAGGGACAGAGAACCAAATGGCTGATCATCTGTCCCGGATAGAGCCAGTAGAAGGGACGCCCCTCCCCTCTCTTGAGATCTCTGAGACTTTTCCGGATGAGCATTTATTTGCCATTCAGGAAACACCATGGTTTGCCGATATTGAAAACTATAAAGCTGCAAGGTTCATACCCAAGAAGTACAATAGGATACAAAAGAAGAAATTAATTACTGATGCAAAGTACTACTTGTGGGATGAACCCTATGTCTTTAAGAGATGTGCGGACAGAATAATCCGTAGGTGTATGCCTAGAGAAGAAGCATAGAGGATCCTATGGCATTGCCATGGATCACAATATGGAGGCCATTTCGGAGGTGAGCGAACAGCCACCAATGTCCTCCAATGTGGCTTCTATTGGCCCACACTCTATAAAGATTCCCGAGAGTTTGTACGTAACTGTGACAGTTGCCAAAGAGCTGGCAATCTGCCTCATGGTTACGCCATGCCTCAACAAGGAATCTTGGAGATTGAATTGTTTGACGTATGGGGAATTGACTTCATGGGACCTTTCCCACCATCATACTCAAACACTTATATTCTGGTGGCAGTTGATTATGTATCAAAATGGGTTGAGGCCATTGCCACACCCACCAATGATACTAAAACGGTGTTGAAGTTCCTCCAGAAACATATCTTTAGTAGGTTCGGTGTCCCTAGAGTACTAATCAGTGATGGGGGCACTCACTTCTGCAATAAACAGCTTTACTCTGCCATGGTTTGGTATGGGATTCACCACAAGGTGGCTACTCCATATCATCCACAAACTAATGGGCAAGCTGAAGTCTCTAACAGAGAATTAAAGAGAATCCTGGAACGGACAGTAAATACCCGTAGAAAGGATTGGGCACGAAGCTTGGATGATGCTCTGTGGGCTTACAGAACAGCATTCAAGACCCCTATAGGGACCTCTCCATACCAACTCGTGTATGGTAAGGCATGTCACCTGCCCGTGGAACTGGAACATAAGGCCTACTGGGCAACCAGATTCCTAAACTTTGATGCCAAATTAGCAGGAGAAAAACGATTGCTCCAGCTAAATGAGCTAGAGGAATTCAGATTCACAGCTTTCGAAAATGCCAAGCTTTATAAAGAGAAATAAAAAAAGTGGCATGATAGAAAGCTGTCATCTAGAATCTTTGAACCAGGACAGAAGGTTCTGTTGTTTAACTCTAGACTCAGGCTATTCCCCGGAAAACTGAAATCCCGGTGGAGGGGACCATACGTGATTACAAGTGTATCACCATATGGTTATGTGGAGCTTCAAGATATTGATTCTGATAAGAAGTTCATTATCAATGGACAGAGAATCAAGCACTATCTTGAAGGCAACATTGAGCAAGAGTGCTCAAGGCTGAAGCTAGATTAAAAGCTCAGCAAGGTCCAGCTAAAGCCAATAAAGAAGCGCTTGCTGGGAGGCAACACAGCCATGGGGCAACAATCCTCTAAGCATTTTGTCCTATTTTTATTTTTATTTATTTATATAAAGTTCACTGACACTGAGGTGAGGAATCATTTGTATATGCCCACGAGTTATAGAAGGACTCGGCACACAAAACAGAGAAAAAGAGCTCATTGGCAAGAAAACGCCAGTAATGGTAGCAATCTGGGCGTTCAACGCCAGAAATGGGCACCCACTGGGCGTTGAACGCCAGTAATGGCAGCAACTGGGCGTTGAACGCCTAGGAGAGCAGCATTTGGGCGTTGAACGCCCAAAACAGGCAGTGTTTGGGCGTTCAAACGCCAGGATGGCATGGAGGAGACAAAACTCATTTTTCTTCAAATTTTTTCATTCTAAATCTTGATTTTCATACTTCAATTCATGATTTCTTACATAAACATGTTAAGAACCCTGATTTCTAAAATCCCTAATTTCTAAAACCCTACCTTAAAAATATCAAATGTATTTTAATCCATAAGTACCAGGCCTCTTTGCAAATTCAATCCAACTCTTTTCAAAACCTTTTTTTTTACAAATCTATCTTTTCAACTCATCAATATCTTTTTCAAAACCTCCACTTTATCTTTTTCAAAATCTAAATCTATCTTTTTCAAAAATCTTTCATATCCTCTCAATTTTAAACTATATCTTCTCTTATCATATCTTCTATCTTATCTTTTCCAAATCAATCTTTTTATCATATCTTTATCTCTTTTTTTTGAAAACCCACCCTCCCTCCCTATAAATTTGAGTTCGGCCTCCCTCCCCTCCCATCAACAATTGCACCTAGCTCTCCTTCTATCCCTCTCCTTTCTTTTCTTTTGCTTGAGGACAAGCAAACCTCTAAGTTTGGTGTGTTTATCCGCGATCACTAAGATCATGGCTCCCAAAGGAAAACAACCCACCCCAAGAGGGAGGAAAGAGAGCGTTCCAAAACCACTTTGGAATCAAGGGAAGTTCTTATCTAAAGAACATTCAGACCATTATAACAAAATAATGGGTCTGAGATCAGTGATCCCGGAAGTTAGATTTGATCTGAAAGAAGATGAATATCCGGAGATCCAGGAGCAAATTCGAATTAGGAACTGGGAAGTCCTAGCTAATCCTGAAACGAAAGTGGGAAGGAATATGATCCAGGAGTTCTATGCTAATATGTGGCAGACTGACAAGCAAAAACTATCTGGAACTGCTTTCTATGAATATCGGACCATGGTCAGAGGAAAGATTGTTCATACCACCCCTGACAAGATCAGAGAGATCTTAAAGCTACCTCAGCTGAAAGATGATCCAGATTCCTTCAACAGGAGAATGATGAGAACAGACAAGGGTCTGGATAAGATTCTAGAGGACATATGTATCCCTGGAGCCAGGTGGACCACCAACACAAAGGGTGTCCCAAATCAACTCAAGAGAGAAGATCTCAAACCAGTCGCCAGAGGATGGCTGGACCTCATTGGGCATTCTCTGTTGCCTACTAGCAACCGTTCTGAAGTCACTGTTAAAAGGGCAGTGATGATCCATTGCATCATGATGGGAAAAGAAGTGGAAGTTCATCAGCTGATCTCAGCTGAACTCTACAAAATTGCTAACAAAAATTCTAAAGAGGCCAGGTTGGCTTATCCAAGCGTGATATCGCTGCTCTGCAAGGATGCTGGAGTAAGGATGGGAATAACTGAGTACATCTCAGTTGAGAAGCCAATCACCAAGGCATCAATAGAAAAACAACAAGCACAGGATGATCCCATCAAAAAGAAAACGCAGGAATTCCTCCCAGAAATCCCTCAATCTGAATATTGAGAGTATCTTGAGATGTCTGTTACCAAGATACGGGAAGCTATGGAACAAATCATAAAAGAACAAAAGGAACACAGTCAAATTCTTACCTATATGTTTAAAGAACAAGAGGAGCAAGGGCATGACTTAAGGGACTTGAAGCGCCAGAAGTTATCTCTTGCAGGACCAAGCACCCCAAAGATCAGAGGAACCCCCATTCTCCCAGAATAAAGGTTGTTAATTTCCAATTTCTGCCTTAATTCTGTGATAGTGTCCTTATAGAAGTTTACCTTAGGAGTCATATAGTAGTAATTAGTGTCTATTTTGATTTTATCTCCAATTAAGCTATAGTTTATTTTTCTCATCATCAGCAAACATGAATAAAATAGTAGATCTTTTGAATAAGAGGCAATAAAATTTCGAGTTTCAATAAGAGAAATTCTAATTAGTTAAATGTGGTGGCAATGCTTTCTGTCTTCTGAATGAATGCTTGAACAGTGCATATGTCTTTTGAGTTTGTTGCTTAAGACTGTTAAATATGTTGGCTCTTGAAAGAATGATGAACATGAGACATGTTATTGATAATCTGAAAAATCATAAAAATGATTCTTGAAGCAAGAAAAAGCAGCAAAAAAAAAAAAGAAGAAAAAGCCAATAGCCCTTAAAACCAAAAGGCAAGGGTAATAAAAAGGATCCCAAGGCTTTGAGCATCAGTGGATAGGAGGGCCTAAGGGAATAAAATCCTGGCCTAAGCGGCTAAACCGAGCTGTCCCTAACCATGTGCTTGTGGCGTGAAGGTGTCAAGTGAAAACTTGAGACTGAGCGGTTAAAGTCAAGGTCCAAAGCAGAAAGAAGAGTGTGCTTAAGAACTCTGGACACCTCTAATTGGGGACTTTAGCAAAGCTGAGTCACAATCCAAAGGGTTCACCCAATTATGTGTCTGTGGCATTTATATATCCGGTGGTAATACTGGAAAACAAAGTGCTTAGGGCCACGGCCAAGACTCATGAAATAGCTGTGTTCAAGAATCATCATACTGAAATAGGAGAATCAATAACACTATCTGAATTCTAAGTTCTTATAGATGCCAATCACTCTGAGCTTCAATGGATAAAGTGAGATGCCAAAACTGTTCGGAAGCAAAAAGCTGCTAGTCCCGCTCATCTAATTAGAATCTGAGCTTCACTCAAAAACTCTGAGATATTATTGCTTCTCAACCTATTAGTCTTCTATTTTATTTGTCTAGTTGCTTGAGGACAAGCAACAGTTTAAGTTTGGTGTTGTGATGAGCGGATATTTTATACGCTTTTTGGGGTTAATTTCATATAGTTTTTAGTATGTTTAGTTAGTTTTTAGTTTATTTGCATTAGTTTCTAGGAAAAATTCATATTTCTGGACTTTACTATGAGTTGTGTGTTTTCTGTAATTTCAGGTATTTTTCTGGCTGAAATTGAGGGAGCTGAGCAAAAATCTGATTCAGGCTGAAAAAGGACTGCTGATGCTGTTAGATTCTGACCTCTCTGCACTCAAAGTGGATTTTCTGGAGCTACAGAACTCGAAATGGCGTGCTTCTAATTGCGTTGGAAAGTAGACATCCAGGACTTTCCAGAAATATATAATAGTCCATACTTTACTCAAGGATAGATGATGTAAACTGGCGTTCAACGCCAATTTTCTGCCCAATTCTGGCGTCCAGCGCCAGAAAAGGATTAAAAGTTGGAGTTCAACGCCAGAAATGGATCCAAACCTGGCGTTGAATGCCCAAAATGGCCTTATGCACGTAAATTGCTTAAGTCTCAGCCCCAGCACACACCAAGTGGGCTCCAGAAGTGGATCTCTATACCATCTGTTATAGTTTACTCAATTTCTGTAAACCTAGGCTACTAGTTTAGTATTTAAAACAACTTTTAGAGACTTATTTGGTATCTCATGATATTTTTAGATCTAAACTTTGTACTCTTTGACGGCATGAGTCTCTAAACTCCATTGTTGGGGGTGAGGAGCTCTGCTGTGTCTCAATGGATTAATGTAAGTATTTCTGTTTTCTATTCAAACATGCGTGTTCCTATCTAAGATATCCATTCGCGCCTAACTATGGAGAAGGTGATGATCAGTGACACTCATCACCTTCCTCAATCCATGAACGTGTGTCTGACAACCACCTCCGTTCTACATCAGATTGAATGAATATCTCTTAGATTCCTTAATCAGGATCTCCGTGGTATAAGCTAGATTGATGGCGGCATTCATGAGAATCCGGAAAGTCTAAACCTTGTCTGTGGTATTTCGAGTAGGATTCAGGGATTGAATGACTGTGACGAGCTTCAAACTCGCGAGTGCTGGGCGTAGTGATAGACGCAAAAGGAGGGTGAATCCTATTCCAGCATGATCGGGAACCTCAAATGATTAGCCGTGCTGTGACAGAGCATTTGGACCATTTTCACAAGAGGAGGGGATGTAACCATTGACAACAGTGATGCCCCAACACACAGCTTGCCATAGAAGGACGTGCGTGCATGAATCAGAGAACAGAGGAAAGCAGAGATTCAGAAGACAAAGCATCTCCAAAACTCCAACATATTCTCTATTACTGCATAACAAGTAACTTTTAACCCATGCTCTCTTGTTCATTCGCAATTCAACTGATAAATATAATTGACTTCCTGACTAAGAATTTCAAGATAACCATAGATTGCTTCAAACCAACAATCTCTGTGGGATTCGACCCTTACTCACGTAAGGTATTACTTGGACGACCCAGTGCACTTGCTGGTTAGTGGTACGAGTTGTGAAAAGTGTGATTCACAGTTCGTGCACCACACACATTGCAACATCCCCGGCAACGGTGCCAAAAACTTGATGTGAGGATTTATACCGGTTCAAAATTTAACAAAATAATTTCGTTGTGAGCATAGCCCAAACTAACAATCGATCCTCAAATCAAAGTTTAATTTTTAGTTGTCACAAGTCCAACCCAATAAAAGTAACCGAGAGTATTAGTCCCGGGTCATTCTCCCTAGGAATCGCAATCGAATGCTCAATTATTGGTTATGAGTTTCACGGGGTGTTGGGTTGATAAGGCAAGAAATATAAATCAAACAACTAAATATAACAAGTACTAAAAAGAGGCATTCATGGCAAGGATTGAGAATTAAGGCTTTCTATCCTAGTCATTAATTATCATACAATGATTAACAAGAGCTAATCCTATTTAGTCATCTCCAATATAGGAAGAAGGTATAATGTTATCTTCACATTGAGAGAAAGTCAATTAGGACTAGTTAATCTCAATCCAAAAGTCCTAATCAACTTACTAATTAAATTAGCAAGAGATTAGAGTCAATGAAAATAATATTAACTAACAACTCTAGATCACCAATCTAAATTAGATATTGATGACTCAAGATTACCTAATTTCTCTTTCCAAGCCAAAAATGCTCAAAAAACTACTCTATCATCCAACCAAATATTTTGTCAAACACTTGGTAGACATAAAAGGAAAGCATCATAAAATTACAAGAATAATAAAATCTATTACTACCCAATGCAAGAAATTAACAACAACAACTAAAGAAAGCAAAATTAACATGAAATACCTCAAATTGCATTAAAAGAAATTAAAATTGACAAGAGTGTTCATAACATAAAAATAGGCATAAAAGAGAAATTAACAAGAGGAACTAAGGAAATTAAAGTAAATTAACAAGGGAAAGTAAAGGAAACTAAATCAAAACAAATAATTAAATCTAAATCTAAGATGAAAATAAAGTAAGAACCCTAATTTCTAGAGAGAAGATGGAGCTTTTCTCTCTAGAACTAATCTAAGGCATGCTTCCTACACTAACTAATTGATCCCCCTTGACCTATCTTGAGTTCTGCATCAAATAGCCTCAGAAATGAGTTGGACTTAGGCCTGGAAAGCTCAGAAATCGACCCCAGCAAATTCACTTCAAGTGAGTCACGTGCCGCTCGTCACGCGTGCGCGTGGATGATGCGTACGCGTCACTGGCAATTTCCACCTCACACGTACGCGTGGGTGACGCGTGAGCGTGGCCATGAATCTCCTTTTCATGCGTATGTGTGGGTGACGCGTGCGTGTGGCCTTCAATTCTCCAAATGCTCATTTCTTCATGTATTCTCCACTTTGCATGCTTTTCTCTTCACTTCTTCCATCCAATACTTGCCTTATGAACCTGAAATCACTCAACAAACATATCAAGGCATTGAATGGAATTAAAGTGAATTAAATTTAGCTATTTAAAGGTCTAAAAATCATGTTTCACTCTTAAGCACCAAATTAGGGAGAATTACAAAACCATGCTATTTCAATGAATAAATGTGAGATAAGTTAATAAAATTTCCTAAATTAAGCACAAGATAAACCCCAAAATTGGGGTTTATCAATCATCATTGTTTGCATTTACAAAATCCTTGATTCGCAAATATGAGGAAGAAAACCGTACTTCAAAAGGGTCCTCGTGCCAAAATCTACAAACTCCCAGATAAACTAAGGACTTCACCTCGTTCCAAAAATCCAACCTTTACACCTTCTCCTTCTCTGCCAGTCTCTCCTCCACGCATCGATCCAATGGCTCGTACCAAAACTACTCCAAGGTATCCTTCATCTTCCAAGACAATGGCTCCACCCAGTGGTCAGTCTCGTCCAAGTACATCGAAGGGGAAGGGTCCTGCTGTAGAGGAACCCGCGCCTGAACCGTCAAGACCTAAGCCTAGGTCAGTTGCTCAACGTCCTCAAAGAGGTAACCTCGTATCCGTCTTAAATCTGTTAGGAAACCTTCCATTGTTCTTTTTGAACACAAATCACAGTTTATAACCTCTCACTCCAACTACAACCGTCACCGTTTTCGTTCGGCTATGAACCATGATTTTTATGAGGGTGTTGTCATTCATTGTCCTATTTGTCCCACTTTTCTGGCTGATTTACCAACCCTGAAAAAGAAAGGTTTTGTTTTTGCTGATAATCTTGAGTTTTTGGACTGGCACCATATTTTCAAAATCAAAAAGCCTGTTTATCCTGTCTTAGTTAGAGAGTTCTATGCAACTATGACCTACCATGAGGGCAGTGTAAATCCCGCAAAATTAATAAATAATTAGTCAATAAACTAATTATTATTAAAAAAATTAGAAAATTAAATTTTATAGTTTAGGGAAATAAAAATATTAAAAATACGAATTTTGACACTAATTTTAAATATTTTGGCCCAAAATTAGACCGACAAACCCAAACCGGACCTAAGGCCCAACCTATAAAACCACTAAACGAGCCTTATTCACCTTCATAAAGGAACACATGTTGAAGAAGAAGGATTTACCACCGAAGAACCCTAAACCCTCGTCAAATATTTCAATTCCATGTAACTTTCAATCCGGAGCTCCGATTGATGAGCCGTCAGTGGCCACATGTTCATTTTAGAATTCTCTTCAATTATATCTGAACAAAGTGATAATATACTTTCATTTCTCACCTAGTTCTTCCTCTCCTCAATTTCGTGGGTTTTGAGTTTGGATATTGAGGAATTGAATGATTTTTATGGTTTAGGTGAACTCTAGCAGTGGATAATCACTGGGTTTTGTCCAATTGATCCATGGGTAAGGTAAGAAACTATTAAACCCTTATGAATCATTGAATTAGTGAATTCTATGATGATTATAGTGATATTATGTGAATTAGAATGTGTTCTTGTTGATTTAGAATTCAGTTGAGTGGTTTGAAACGAAATCTAGGTGATTAAGTTTGAGGAATTGATGTTTGAAAGCTTTGAGCTTGTGAAAGGAGAGGTTTTTGAGGAGTTCCGAGCTTAGGAAGAAATCGGCCAAGGTATGTGACGGAGGAAAATTGTCGGTAAAGAATTTCACAAAAATGTCGCGTTGCAAGTATAGTCCTAAACCAACAAATTATCCTCGGTCAACGTTTAAATTGTTTGTCACTTAAGCAAACCCAATAAAATATACCGAAGTATTTAAACCTCGGGTTGTCTCTCAAAAGAATTGCAGGGAAGTGTGGTTTATTATTGGCTATGAAAAAGTATATCTTTGGGTTTTGTAATAAGAAACAAGAAAGTAAAATGGCAAGAAAATAAACTAATAACTAAGAAAGCTCTTAGCAAGGAAAGAGAATTAGAAGTTCTATCCTCATTATCATCGTCAATTGTGATGGTAAATGTAAATTGCTTTCACTTAGTTATCCTCTAACAAATGAAGAAAAGTCAAGCGAGCAAAATCGACTTAAGTTCACAAGTCCTAATCAAAGACTAGATTTAGTGAGGCTCAAGCCAACTAGCAACTTTCAATCACCAATCAACAAAAGAAGTTTGATAACTCAAGAGTCTCTAATTAATCAATCCAAATCAAGAACATAAAAATCTAAATTAAAATCCACCCAAGTACTTTATCAAACACTTGGAAGTCACAAAATAAAAGTATAGAAAAGTAATAAGAGAATGTAAAATCTAAGAGTAACAATTGCAAGGAATCAATAACAACAAATGAAGAAAGAAGCAATAAACATGAAATACCTCTAATTGCATTAAAAGGAAAGTGAATCTAACAAGAAGAGTTCATAAACTAAATTGGAAAAATAAAGAAATCAACAAGAGAAGATAAATTAAGATGCTACAATAATAAAAGTTAGAGGAGAAACTAAATTAAAGCAAGATGAAAATCTAAAATTGAGAAGAAATAAAACTAAAAGAAACCCTAAAACCTAGAGAGAGGAGAGAGCCTCTCTCTCTCTCTAGAAACCTACATCTAAAACCTCTAGTGTGAATGAATGAAAAGTGAATGAATGAAACTTCCAGCTTCACTCTGCAGCCTATTGTCCTCATTTTCGGGCCTAAAACTGGGTCAAAAGTAGCCCAGAAATTGCCCCAGCGTTTTCTCGTAAATAAGACACGTGACGCTTGTCACGCGTACGCGTCAGCCACGCGTACACGTTGCTTAATGATAAACCACTATTTTATGGTTTATCTTGTGCTCAATTGAGTGGTTTTTATCTACTCTTTACCCACTTATTCATACTATTTGCATGGTTTTACATTTGCCTTCCTAATTACGTGCTTTAATTGAAAACATGTTTCTTTGGACTTATCTTTGCTAATATTAATCCTCTCTTATTACCATTAGATGCCTTGATATGTGTGTTAAGTGCTTTCAGAGATTACAGGGCAGGAATGGCTCAGAGGATGGAAAGGAAGCATACAAAAGTGGAAGGAATACAAGAAGTTGAAGGAACTGCAAATCTGTCAGCCTGACCCTCTCGCATTCAAAGATCTATAACTTTAGCTATAGAATTCCAAACGACGCGGTTCTAGTTGCGTTGGAAAGCTAACATCTGGGGCTTCGATTTGGTGTATAATATGCTATAGTTGCCCTGAAGCTAGGCGACGCGACCGCGTGCTCCATGCGGCCACGTCGCAGTGATGAAAAATCAGCGTGGCAGATTTCACAACCAGCAATTTCTGGGCTGTTTCTGACCCAGTTTGCGGCCCAGAAAACACAGATTAGAGGCTATAAAGTGGGGGAATGCATCCATTCAAGAGGAAGTTTTTCACATTCACAATTTTAGGAGTAGATGTAGTTTTTAGAGAGAGAGGTTTTCTCCTCTCTCTTAGGATTAGGATTAGGATTTCTCTTAGTTTTAGGAGTGACTCTCGATCCCAGGTTCAATGTTCTTTTTATTTATTTTCTCAATTTAATTTATGAACATCTATGCCAGATTTAATTTCTTTTGTTAATGCAATTCGAGGTATTTTCATATTTAAGATTACTTTGCTTTATTTATATTGATTCTTTTAATTTAATTTAGATATTTTTCTCCCTTTTGGCTTTGGTCAAGTGATTAGTAGTACTTGAGTTATCAAACTCAGCAAGTGATTGAAATTGGCAGATTCTGCTTGGGCTAGGATTGCTCTAATACTAGTCTCTCCATAGGAGTTGACTAGGACTTGAAAATCAAGCTAATCAGTCCACTTAACCTTCCTTTGTTTAATAAAGGCTGACCAAGTGAGAAAAATCCAATTCTCATCACAATTGATAAGGATAACTAGGATAGGAATTCCAATTCTTATACCTTGCCAAGAGATATTATTATTATTATTTTATTTTTCTTGTCATATAACATATTCTCTCCTTACTTCTAAAACCCCAATTTACAAACTCATAACCAATAATAAGAACATACCTCCCTGCAATTCCTTGAGAAGACGACCCGAGGTTTAAATACTCGATTATCAATTTTAAAAGGGTTTGTTACTGGTGACAACCAAAACGTTTGTACGAAGGGATTTCTGTTGGTTTAGAGACTATATCTACAACGTGACTGTTTTTATAAAATTGTTTACTGGCAAAAATCCTAACATCAAAATGGCGCCGTTGTCGGGGAATTGCAAATGTGTGCCTTATTATTGGTTATTGTAAATATTTGCTTTTTACTTGTTTTTATTTTTGTTTTTATTTTTGCTTTTTCGTAAATTAAGAGGTTATTGGTTTTATTTTAAAATTTTTATCTTATCTTATCTTATTTCAAAAATCAAATTTCAAAAATTTAAAATTCAAATTTCAAAATTTAAAATTCAAAAATTTAAAATTCAAAATTTCAAAATTTAATTTTCAAAATTCAAAATTTAAATAACCTTTTAATTTAATTTTGTTTTTATTTTTTTAATTTTTATTTGCTACTATGAACTCTCACCCCTTTGGCTATGAGTCTGGTTACAATTATGTTGCAGGAAGAAGAAATTACAATGAGAACAGGCATCAAAGTTGGAACAATCAAAGATGGGAGGAGCCACAATGATTTGATCAACCCTCATGGCAACAACCACCTCCAATGGACTATCAACAACCACCACCATATGCCTATAAACCCTCTCCTCAACATGACTTTAGACCACCATACTCACAAGCCCCTCACCACCAAACACCACCATATGACCCTAACCCGTATCCACCATACCAACCACCCTATGAACCAAATGAACCCTCCTATCCACCCCAAACCTCCATGGAGAAAGCACTTGCCGATCTAAACTCTACTATACAAGATCTCTTTGCCCAAATCAGACCACCAAATACCTTCAACAATCAACCCTCAAGCTCTAGTGCACTTCCTTGTCAACCACAGAATGATCTCTCTATCCCATCACCACCATCCATGGAAGAGCACCCACATCAATCAATCCAAGAGCAACATGATCTCAATAATGCTATTGACATGGAACAAGAGAGAAGGGATCATCTTCGCGAATCCATACTTCATAAGGAGCTAGAGGAGGCCCTAAAGGTGAAGGTAGTAAAAACCCTTGAAGTCAAAGGAGTGGTTGAAGAATTAGTGAAGGAAGAATCAAGGGATCATCTCAAGGAAGCAGCGGATCGATTTCATGCAACTCTATATCAACTAAATCAAGCGATAAGTCAATTAGGTTCCCGACGCTCAGACACTCAAAGTGATCCCATGGCTTCATGTGGGCAATCTAATGAAGAACGTAGCATGAAGGAGATATTAGAAACTCCAGTGGACAGTACGGAGCATGACTTTGTACTGGAACAAGTGGAGGAAGCTGTAATTATCGAAGAAGAAGAAGAAGTGGTTGCAGACTTAGGAGATGCTGAACCTCCATGGGAAAGTCAGGTTATAGAACCTCCTTCCAAGGCGATTGAAATTGATGCTGAGGAGGGTGTACAACCTCCAAGGCATATCATGATTAAGAACTTGGAAGAGGTCGATCAAGAGATGGAGATTAAAGAAGAAGAAGCACAGCCTCCCATGCCCTCGGTAAGCAATGAAGAAGAGATTGAATTGGAAGAAAGCTACCAAGAGGAAGAGGTTAAAATTGAAGAAGCTTGCAAAGAGGTGGAAGTTGTCAAAGAGCACAAGGGAGTGGAGCTTGGAATCACCTTGCCAAAGTTATTGGAGACCCCTACCCCTAAGTTGCCATCATCCTTCACAACATTCAAGTGAGTAAAATTCATATTCCTTAGCTTTCTAATTCCACTTGAATATGGGCTACTGGAGACGGATGGTCAACTTAGAGCTCTTTGTAACATTAAGAGTAAGAGGAAGATGGCCAGTGGTAAGAATTGTCCTGCAAGGTTCATCATGGTTGGAAGCTTTAAGTTTAAATGCAAAGGTTGGTGTAAAGCTCAACTGAATGGGTCTAGGAAGCTGTTTGGTAGCTGCAGTGAGAATTCAAATTACTTATCACCCAGTTGGAAAAATACAGATCCCGACAAAGATGGGTGTAAAAGTAAGATTTGGGATCCTGGAATCTGCTCTGACACTTGTTACCCCGGGAACCTAAGAATCTGTTTGAAGCTTCTTAAGGGATTTACATGCTTAGTTAGGGACCCCGGAGGTTACTGGAGATACAAACATTGGTGGAGATTCCTGGATGAGTTCAAACACAAGCCACCATAACAGGGAGCTCACCAAATGTCCAACTTAAGGACTTTAACAAAAAGTGTTAGGTGGGAGACAACCCACCATGGTATAATCATTCCTTTCTCAATTTTAATTTTATTTCGTTTTGTTTGTTTTTTATTTTATTTTATTCTATTTTTATTGAACCTGGAATTAGTCATAACATCCATATCAACACTGCATTTGCATCTGCATAATGCATAAAAAAAAAAAACACGCACGCGACGCGGCAGCGTCGCTGACGCGTCCGCGTCACTAGTGCGTTGGGGAGAAAAGAATTGAACAGAGAGTCAGGCGAAAGCGTGGCTGGAGGCGCGCCTTTAGCATAATTTGACCCCACGCGACCGCGTCATGTAGGAACTTTGGCCTCCCACGCGACCGCATCACCCACGCGGCCGCGTGCCATGAAAATCGACGTAACAAGGGTGTATGGTCGAAAGTTGAGCTGGAATTGGGCTGGACTCGTGCTGGAAGCCCAAGCCCTCCGACGCGAACGCGTGCCCCACGCGGCCGCGTCGTTTTCCGAAAAATGGCCATCCACGCGATCGCGTCACCCACGTGATCGCATCACCCAAAATGTTGGCAAAATAAGATTTTGAACAGAGAGTTGTGCGAGCGCGAAGCTGCCCTCGCGCCAGTAGCACAAAACGTGTCACGCAACCGCGTGACCGACGCGACCGCGTCGATTAACTTAAAAGCGCAAGACACGCGACCGCGTGCCCCACGCGTCCGCGTCGCTTGTGCCGCACAGCTCAACCTAAATTGCCAAAATATCTTATCTTTCTCTTCCCCAAATCCTATTTTCTCTTTTCCCTCCTTATTTCTTCCTTACATCTTCTTCCCTTCTTTCCCTTCTCATTCTTCTTATTTATCTTTTTATTTTATTTTAATTTATTTGCATACTTTCATTCATTACATATTTTTATTTTTCTAAATTTATTATTTTACCATTGGTGTTCAAATGTTCTTATTCAACTATTACATCTTTTCTGGTATTTTCTTGGTGCTTAATGACTTGTTTAATTCTGATTGAGTAATATTATTTAAATCAATGCCAATCTTTTATATCTGTATTACTTTTGCATTGACATAAATTTATATTATCTCTCATTTTCCACTCTCTTCCCCATTGTTGTACATTTTGTACCACTGGCATGCCATGGCTTCTATTGTTTTCTCACTTACATGTTGTAGCTACCATGTAATTGAGACCCCCATTATTTGGCATTAACCCACCCATACTGTATTTATTTTCCTATCTTTATTTCTGGGTTACTCTTCTTCCCTTTTTCTTTCAGGATGGCCATCCGGAAGAGAACCGGAAGATGTTTACATGGGGAGACAGGAAAGTCAATCTACACAATCTATAGAGAAAAGCATCAGTTGAAGCCACCCGTCCACTTGCACATCTTAGCATGCACCGAGGACGGTGCAATCTTTAAGTGTGGGGAGGTCGATACCGATCTCCATGGGTTAGTACCTTTCTGTTTCAACACCAATGTTTAAATTTTCTTTGTTAAATTAGTTATTGCATTTGCATATTTGTTTGATTTTATGCATTTAGTTACTACTTGGTTAAAGTAATAAAATTCTTTTTAAGACCCTATCTTTGAAAATTTTCACTAATTTAAATTGAAAATTTTTTTATGTTAAAACTTGTTTGAAGTTGTATGTGGAACATGATTTTTGAGCCAAAGAACACACAACCTGTGAGATTTTGAGCTTATTTATATGGTTACATTATTTAACCATAAATATTTTATTCTTGTGTATTTTTTTCTCTTTAATTGCAATCTTTGCTTTGTTCCATTCTATATGTCCATTATTTAGTGTGTTACATGCTTGCATATGATTGAGGCAATTGTTTGATTTTAGCTCACTTATCCCAAATAAGCCTACCCTTTAAATCACCCTTGTCAGCCACTTTGAGCCTCTTAATCCCCATTTGTTCTATTTTATAACCACATTACTAGCCTTAAGCAGAAAAACAAATTAAAAATCCCAAGTTGAATCCTTGGTTAGCTTAAGATAGATATTGTGTATAATTTAAGTATGGAAAATTTTATGGGAACATAGGATGATAAAATAAATATAAAAAAAAAAGAAAATTAAATTGAATAAGTTATTTGAAATTTTGGGAACATGCTCATGTGAAATCAAAATTATTAAATTACCATGTGCATTGAAAAAAAAAATATTAAGTAATTAAATAAGGGGATACAAAAAAAAAGAAAAAAAAAATAATATTACCCCAAATGCAAAATAAAAAGAATCAATGCACATGGGACAAGATTTAAAAATAAGTTTGATACATGAGCATGTAATACAAAAGTGGGAAAATTCGGGTAGCTACGTAAAGTATTTTAAAATTATATAAAGTATGTATATGTTAGGTGAGATCTTAAACTAATCAAGGATTTACTTTATAAAGCTCACTTGGCCATACATATATCCTTATACCCTTTACCTTAGCCCCATTACAACCTTGAAAAGACCTCATGATGTTTGCATTGATATACTAAATATTTGTTGATTGGTTAGATGAAGAACAAAGTTTAGAAAGCATGATTAGAGAAGAGTAGAGTGATTGACCCTAGACACTTGAGAGTTAGAGTGATATACACTACCAGTAAGGGTTCAGTGCTAAATTCTATGTTCCCTGCTTTCATGAGCTATCTTCTTACAAGTTTACTTGTACCTTATTTTTTATGATTTGAATTAGTAGAATCTGATTTATATTTGTCTTGGAGAATTTATTTATTTTTAACCAAGTAGGTAGAAACATTTTGCATGTAGTTGCATTTATATAGATAGGTTGCATTTCATATATTCTTACTTTCCTCTTCATTCCCTTATAGCTTCTCTTGAGCTTAGCATGAGGACATGCTAATGTTTAAGTGTGGAGAGGTTGATAAACCACTATTTTATGGTTTATCTTGTGTTCAATTGAGTGGTTTTTATCTACTCTTTACCCACTTATTCATACTATTTGCATGGTTTTACATTTGCCTTCCTAATTATGTGCTTTAATTGAACACATGTTTCTTTGGACTTATCTTTGCTAATATTAATCCTCTCTTATTACCATTAGATTCCTTGATATGTGTGTTAAGTGCTTTCAAAGATTACAGGGCAGTAATGGCTCAGAGGATGGAAAGGAAGCATACAAAAGTGGAAGGAATACAAGAAGTTGAAGGAACTGCAAAGCTGTCAGCCTGACTCTCTCGCACTCAAACGGCTATAACTTTAGCTACAGAGGTTCAAACGACGCGGTTCCAGTTGTGTTGGAAAGCTAACGTCCGGGGCTTCGATTTGATATATAATATGCTATGGTTGCTCTGACGCTAGGTGACGCGACCGCGTACTCCATGCGGCCGCGTCGCAGTGACGAAAAACCAGCGTGGCAGATTTCACAACCAGCGATTTCTGGGCTATTTCTGACCCAGTTTGCAGCTCAGAAAACACAGATTAGAGGCTATAAAGTGGGGGAATGCATCTATTCAAGAGGAAGTTTTTCACATTCACAATTTTAGGAGTAGATGTAGTTTTTAGAGAGAGAGGTTCTCTCCTCTCTCTTAGGATTAGGATTAGGATTTCTCTTAGTTTTAGGAGTGACTCTCGATCCCAGGTTCAATTTTCTTTTTATTTATTTTCTCAATTTAATTTATGAACATCTATGCCAGATTTAATTTCTTTTGTTAATGCAATTCGAGGTATTTTCAGATTTAAGATTACTTTGCTTTATTTATATTGATGCTTTTAATTTAATTTAGATATTTTTCTCCCTTTTGGCTTTGGTCAAGTGATTGGTAGTACTTGAGTTATCAAACTCAGCAAGTGATTGAAATTGGCAGATTCTGCTTGAGCTAGGATTGCTCTAATACTAGTCTCTCCACAGGAGTTGACTAGGACTTGAGAATCAAGCTAATCAGTCCACTTAACCTTCCTTTGTTTAATAAAGGCTGACCAAGTGGGAAAAATCCAATTCTCATCACAATTGATAAGGATAACTAGGATAGGAATTCCAATTCTTATACCTTGCCAAGAGATATTATTATTATTATTATTATTATTTTATTTTACTTGTCATATAACATATTCCCTCCTTACTTCTAAAACCCCAATTTACAAACTCATAACCAATAATAAGAACATACCTCCCTGCAATTCCTTGAGAAAACGACCCGAGGTTTAAATACTCAGTTATCAATTTTAAAGGGGTTTGTTACTGGTGACAACTAAAATATTTGTACGAAGGGATTTCTGTTGGTTTAGAGACTATATCTACAACGTGACTATTTTTATAAAATTCTTTACTGGCAAAAATCCTAACGTCACTTAACTATGCGCAAGGTCACGCGTACACGTCGCTTAACTATGTGCAAGGTCACGCGTACGCATCAGCCATACGTACGTGTCATTGGAAGACGCTCCTGGTCACGCATACGCGTCATCCATGCGTGCACGACAAGGCCAGCTTCTCAAAACTTCAATTTCTTGTGTTCCTTCCACTTTTTTCCATCCTCTAAGCCATTCCTGCTCTATAGACCCTGTAATCACTTAATGCACATATCATGACATCGAATGGTAATAAGAGAAGATTATAAATTAGCAATTTTAAGGCCAAAGAAGCATGTTTTCAATCATAGCACAAAATTAGGAAGGAAACTTAAAAACATGCAATTTATATGGATAAGTGTGAGAATAATTGACAAAATCCACTCAACTCAATACAAAATAAACCATAAAATAGTGGTTTATCAGTATGGTTTTGGTTTCTCATAGTTAATGTTTAATGTCACGTAAAATCTTAGGCTAGAAAACCTTAAGATAGGAATGAACTAAATGAATTATTGATGGATTATGTATATGGTATATGATGTGTGTATAAAGGTTGAATGAATTTGTATGTATTGGATTATATCTTTGATAAGTATAAAAAAAATAATGAAGATTGTTGATGTATTGAGGATCAATGGTGAGTTTGTGAAATTTAATTGAATGGGTTGGTTGAGAAATGTATGGTTTGATTTTGTAAGCGATTTGTTATTGGAGTTGGTTGATTTTGGGGAAAGATTTAATTTTAGAATTGGTTTGATTTTAAAATAATTTGATACTGAAAATGATTTGAATGACTCAGAGGTATTTGGTTTGGTGGTTGGGACCCTTGAAGGGTGGCAGGAGTTTGAGTTTTAGAGGAGATGCTGTCGAAATTTCTATAAAAATTGAAGATTTAATTTGAAATGTTATTTTAAAAATAAAAGAGATTATTATGTGGCTTGTATATTTTGAGATTAACTGTTGACCCTCTATCGCAAGATGTGACCGGGCACTTTAACTCCCCGGATTCCCCATGGGCATGCATATATATAAATTTGAACTTGGGATTTTTTCAATGAATATTATTGAGCTTAGAGTTTGACTCCATGGAATTATATTATTGAGGTTGGAGTTTGACTCCATGGAATATTATTGAGCTTGGAGTTTGACTCCATGGAATATTATATTTGAGCTTGGAGTTTAACTCGATGGATATTATTTTTGAGCTTGGGGATGCACGCCCAGAGGGATTGTCCAATGGTTAGCTACCAGGACATGTAGGGTTCGCTGTATAACCGACAGATGAGACTCCTCAGCAATAGGACAGGCATATATCATGTGCATTTGTATATTTTACTTGAGTATGCATTGTTTTGGTTTGCTTAATTTCTTAACTCTACTTATCTGCTACTTGTTCTGCTTGCTGTAATTGCACCTCTATATGTGTTTTCCTTACTTGAATTGTATGTGTATGTTTTCTGAGAGACCCTTTTTGGCGAGGTGTGAGGGGGGGTGTTCCACCGGTGATTCAGAGGATTGCAGAAGACAGAAAGTGAAGTGTTAAGTTAAAGTTAGATTTAGAACTTGAATACATTAGATAATTTACTTAATTTCTGGTTTAGTTGGATCATTAAGTTGAAATCTAAGAGTCAAAGTTCTAGGAATGCCTCTGACTTTCCCGGGACCTTTCATATTAACTATGTGGGAACCTTTACTATGCTAAGAACTCCCGATTCTCATTCCATACATATTTCTGTTGTTTTTCAGATGCAGGTCAAGAGGCATCTCGTTGAGCATCTGGAGACCCTCCTTACAAGCGAAGAACTATCTTTTGGCTATTATATTTTTTTAGGCTATGTATATTTGTATATAGAATCTTCGCATTTATATTTTGTATTTTATCCCTCCTAGAGGTTGACTTGGAGAAATAGGTGTTTATTCTGTAGTTTGAGTTTCATTTTGGGTTGTATTTATAAATATAATTGCATACTCTAGCTGGCCTTTGCTTCACAGGTCGAGTCTGGAGGTTGATATTTTTATTTTAGAATTCCGATCTGTATATTATATTTTTAGGCTTCTTTTGATCCCATCTATCCATTTTACGATTAATCTTGCGAGTGTGACACGATTTTCTATTTTCGCTTTTGCTTAACTTTTTCTTCAAGGCTCCTAATTATAAATTCTTTTATCAATATTTATGTATGTATTTTATTTTTAGAGGTCGTAATACCTCGCCAACTCTGCTTTATGACTTAAGCATAAGACTCTGTGTGGTAGGGTCTTACAGGCAGTATTCATTCATATGTCAAAGGCCGTGATCTTGTTTTGAATAATGAATCCATTAGTGACTCTCTTAAATATACTGATGTTGGTGCTTGTACTTATACCTCTGGTAAGTGGGATGAGAGGTTAGGTGTTTCCTATAAGGATGCTCTAGCTCATGTGTGTGAAAATATCTCTATGATTGATGACCTCACACCAACTCACAAAGCCCTTGGTCATCTTCATGCTCATTTGCACCGTATAGTGAACCACATTATTCTTCCTCAAAGCGGTTCATATCAAAGGGTGTCTTTCTGTGATACTTTGGTTTTATATGCTATCCTCACAAAATCTGAAATTTCTTTTGTGTAAACCCCGCTAAATTAGTAAATAATTATTCAATAAATTAAGTTTTAAAAAGGAAAATTAAAAATGTGAATATTTTATTAAATTAGGATAGAGCTCATTAAAACGAAAATTTTAACACTAATTTTAAAGAATTTGGCCCAAGATTAGGCCGAACGGACCGAACCGGTTAGACTGGACCTAAAATGGGCCCAAGGCCCAACCTACCAGCCCAATTACATATTGGAAAAGCCAATTCTCTTCTTCCCTTCAGCCAGGAACGTTGAAACACAACACAAGGGGGAAGAAGAACATAGCAAATCCCAAACCCTTATTCCAAATTCAAATCTCCATATCTCTTCACTCCGAGCTCTGATCGCTGCACCGTTTGCGACCACATGTTCACCGTGTCGAGCTCTACGATTCCATTAGAACAATTTCATAGGGAGGTCACTCTATCACCCCAGCCTCTTTATTCCTCAATTTTCAAAATTAAAGAGAATCTAAGTTGAGAATTTGTTGATTTTGGTTCTCTAGGTTCAAATTAGCTTGTGGAGCTTGTGGGATTTGGCTCTCTTGGTCCGTGGATAAGGTGAGGTCTCTAGCCCTAGCCAATTATTGGTTTTGAATATGTAATTTCGGAATTTTGAAGTATATATATATATAAGTATTAGAATTGAATTGTGGATATTGGGAGGCTTGGTAGAGGATTGGTGCCAAGGTTTTAGTGATTTTGGAATTTGTGGGGCTGTGTGTGTGTGGCTTAAGTGGTTTCCTTGGACCAAACGTGAAAATTGGCCAAGGTATGGTTTAGGTTTCACGTATATAATATATAATGTTCTGTGAAGACTTAGGCTAGTTGACTTTAAGATTTTAATGAATGTATGAGCATGTAAACTGGTTAGTACTTAATGATAAATGATGAGTTTTTGCTTGACTGTTGATGTTGGAATTGGGCTATCAAATGATGACTTATTGGTGCTTGTGAGGTAGGAAAAGGAATGAACATGAGTTTGTGGTGGTATGTTGGTGTATGTTGTGACTAAAGTCATGAGAATTAGGTATGAAACTAGGTACATATTGATTGAAGCAGGTTGTGAATGAATTTGGTAAAATAAATGGTATGTGGCTATGCCAATTATATGTAATGGAAGTGTGACTTGAGTTTGGGTTAATGAAAATTGAGGTTTGGAGCTTTTGTGAAAGTTTAATTTTTGGCCGAACTTCGGCGAAGCATAACTTAGCTTCTAGACCCCCAAATGATTTCAAATTTATTTTATATGAAAATTGGGTCTGTGAAGTTTATGCCGCTCAAAGAACAGAAGAAAAAGGATTGGAAACGAAAAAGTTATGCACATCGGAAGTTTAGGGTCCCAAAATGAAATTCTGCAGTTTTTTTGATTCAGCAAGACTTTTGGAAAAAACGTACTTCCACGCGTACGCATGGCCCACGCGTACGCGTGACCTGGGGTTTGCGTACGCGTCTAGCTGCTCGCGACGCGACTAACCCTTTCAGGTTAGGATTCACGCATACGCGAGTAGGGGCTTGCGTACAAGAGCAAAGATTTTTCACGCCCACGCGTATGCGTGGCCCCTGTTTTAGCAAATTTGGTTTTTTGAATTTTAAACCTAATTTTAAACTTCTAAACCTCTATTTTCATTCCTTTGGTCCTAGATTTTGTTAGTAAGCCTAGTGATGAGATGGAACTAGGAAAGAGTGGTAACTTAGGGGTGAAGCAAGGTTGAAAAGTGATGAATTATGTATGAAAAATACAAAGAACTGAAGTATATATGATGCCATAGTTGTAAAGGATGATTATGCATTGGTTATAGATGATTATGAATGAATTATAATGATAATGAAATTGAAATTGATTGTGATGTGTGATAAACCATTATTTTATGATTTATATTATTTTTAATTGAGTGGTTTTATCAAGTCTTTACCTACTTATTCATATAGATTGCATGAATTTTATAATTCCTTCCTAGTATTGTTTATGGTTGAAAACTTACTTCCTAGAAACCTTTAAATAGTACATTTTAATTCTCCTTTATACCATTTAATGCCGTGATCCGTGTGTTAAGTGTTTCAGGCTTCATAAGGCAGGAATGGCTCAGAGAATGGAGAGCAAGCTTGCAAAATTAGAAGGAACACAAGAAACCAAGGAGATGACCAGCGAACACTGACGCGATCGCATGGCTCATGCGAGCGCGCGAAATGAAGAAATCGCAGTGACGCGAACGCGTGCCTGATGCAAACACGTGGATTGGAGTCTGCACGAATGACACAAACACGTGGACGACGCGAACGCGTGACAAGGAAAATCGCTGAATGACGCGAACGCGTGGACGATGCGTACGCGTGACCTGCGCGATCTGCAGAAATAATAGAATACGCTGGGGGCGATTTTGGGTCGTGTTTTGACCCAGTTTTCGGCCCAAAAACACATACTAAAGCTAGGTAACATGCAGAGACTCAACACGCATCCACACACATTCAGATACATTGATATTAGGATTACTTTTAGTTTTAAATCAGAATCTAGATTAACTTTACATTGATAGTTTATGCTTTTGCTTTGGATTTTGGATGATGAAGAGTCATTACCTCCGTGAAGACATCACTTTAGTTTGTTTCCCTATTCCTTTACTCTTATTAGTTGCTCATTGACCCTATTCAAATAAGTATGTTGCATTTTAGATTTATTAATGTATAGAGTTACTTTTACTTTTAATTAATTATAAATTCTCTATTTTATTTTATTTAATTTATTATGTCTTCTTATATTTTTATGAGTATTAATTCCATGTCAATGGAGTAGTTTTTCTACTTGACATGGGGGTTGATTAAGAGAAGACACTTGAGTTGGAATGCTCAAGTGCTAGTTAAATTGGACGTTGTTGGCTAATTCTGTACCTACTAACGCTCGACTTTCCCAAGGGAGAGGACTAGGATTTGCGATTAAGAGTTAGCTCAACCACTTGACTTTCCTTTATTTAGTAACGGTTAACTAAGTGAAAACAACCACCTCTTTACACTACATTTGAGAAGATTCCAACAAGGATAGAACTTCCAATTAATCATTCTCCCCAGTCAAGGCTTTTTATTTAGAATATCAATAATTATTCTTAGTTTATTTTTATTGTTTTAATTTACAATTAATTTTACTCATTATCAAAACTTAACTTTTCTGGAAAACTTCTAGTTAATAAAATAGCACGCTTTCCTGCAACTCGTTGGGAGACGACCTGGGACTCATACTCCCAGTATTTTTTAATTCTAAAATTTGTGACAACCCTTTTTAAATTGGTGAGGCAGACTTTAGCTGGTTAAGGGATATACTTGCAACGCATTTCTCTTATTAAGATTCTCTTAATTGGTCTAACTTCTGCCACGCATCAATGTGCCTCCGGGTAAGACGCAGTAGTGTTAACCACTTGCTCCAGGTAAGATGCGAGATTGTCGGGTAAGATGCAGTGCTGTATCCACTTGCTTCGGATTTGAATTGAGAATGAATAGATGAATGAATGAATAGTAATGATAATAAGAGTGTGTTTCTGTACGTGACTCCAGGTAAGATGCAGTGGTGTTATCCACTTGCTCCGTGTAAGAGTCAATAAGCCGGGTAAGATGCAGTGGTGTTATCCACTTGCTCCGGGAAAATTCAAGGCTTCGGGTAAGACGCAAGGGTTGTGTTCTGTTGCCGCTTGCTCCGGGCCGAGAATGTAACACTGCCTGGGTAAGAGGCAGGGTGAAGTTGTCCCCTGCTCTGGGTACACGGGTAAGATGCAAGGGTTGAGGCGTTGTCCCACTTGCTCCGTGTTTAGTGTTCTGTCCATGGTTAGCTACTAGAACATGTCGAGCTGGCTAAGTAACCGGCAGTTGATATCAACAGCCATAGGATAGGCATGCATCATAAGCATATTTCTTGAATTGCTTATGCATGCTCTAATTGGGAATGCCTATGTGACTTTCATATGCTTACTTGTATACGTGCTACTTGCATTACTTTTATCCTAATTGTGTTTGTTATTGTCTGCTTGCTTGTTTGTGTGATTATATTGGTGATGGAAGTTTTAGAGGAAAGAGGATGATGGAGGATTAGGTTAAAGTATTTGGTTAAGTTTAGGAATCCTTAGAAAACCACCCTTATTTATGGTTTCAGTTTTAATTCTTAAGTTTTATAATCTGAATGTTGGCATTTTAGGATTGCCTCTGGCATTCCTAGGACCTTATATCTTATGTGTGTGGTACCTTTACCATGCTGAGAACCTCTGGTTCTCATTCCATACTGTGTTGTCATTTTTCAGATGCAGGTCGAGAGGCACGTCGGTAGGCGTCTGGAGTTTCTGCAGCGAAGTGGTTTACTTTGAGGTTTCCTTTTGTTATTTTGATATTATTATGTATAAATTTATAATTTCTCCTCTTGTGTATAAGAATGCTTTGTTTATGTACCTCTTAGAGGTTTTATAGAGAACTAGGGTTTATGTATGTGCATTTTGGGACTTAGCTTCGTAGGCTGAGTTGGGAGCTTGTTATTTTGTACTCTTGATCTTCTACTCTTATCTTTTGTATAATTATGTTAGTGGACTTTAGATTTCTTCGTATGCAAGTAACCACATTTTCTGAATGTTGCGCTTTTATATTTTGTGATTTTTGCTTTACATTTTCATCAAGGCTCCTCATATATTAAATCCTTTCAATTATTATACTATATATATATATATATTATTTTAGAGGTCGTAGGACCTCGCCACCTCTGTTTTACATCCTAGGTGTAAAGCTCTGTGTGGTAGGGTGTTACATTTTGCATACTTAATGGTGAGGCATATGTTTGACTGCATAAGGAGTGAAAAAGATATAGCTCTTCCTTATGGAATGTTCTTAACTTGTATTTTTGAACAATTTGGTGTTGACTTGTCAAATGAGTCATATGAAAATAGATACTCATATCTAAAAAGACGTGGTTCAGTGAAACAACAGAAAAAGGGGCCTACTCAAACTAAAAAGATGGTCCTTGATGATGATGATGATGACTATGATCCTGATGAATCTCATCCTTCCTCTGCCTCGGGGACTTCTGGTTCCACTAGTCATAAATCACTTCTATATGGAGTTGTGAAGGATGTTGTCTAAGAGTTCATCTCTGAATTGAACCATCTGATTCTCTGAGCAAAGAACAGAGGAAACTTGAAGTCAAGCATGAAAACTTTCTCAGAAAGTCCAGAGACAGAGTGGCAGTTCTTATGAAATTCATTGACAACATCCATGAGGATGACACCATGGCCACTGACCAAGAAGAACCTGTTGATTCTGAGGAGGATGGTTCGGATGCTTGAGAATGTCTCTTGTTGCTGATATATGCATTTGGATATTTTGTCTCTTAGAAAATTTGTAGTTTGTTTAAAACTCTATTTTATCCTTGGATGGCTGTAAACAATTAACTACTCTTTTACTTTGTTTTGGTGTTATCTAGTTTATAATGAAACTTGAACCCTAACTAAATCTATTGCAGGTCCGTGGCTGACTCCATTGTCTCTCTTAATGACAAAAGGGGGAGTAACAGTAGCATGTGAGATCTGGCATGTGATGATCTTGTTTTGATGACTTTTGATTGAAAATCCCTTATCTGGATGCATATAAAATGATTAGGCATACTCTGTTTTTGAGCTCAAAATAATTTTTTTGACATGCTCTATTTCAAGTACATACTCTATTTTGGAACTCTTGAAGGATTGCTCAATTCCAATCTATACTTTGTGCATACATATTGAAGGTGCTTGGTTTTATTGGTTAAAATTATTATACAAGATTGTTTATGCTGTGAATAGTTGTGCTATTTTTATGTAAATATATAAACAGGAAATCAAAGAAGAGCACAAACTCAGGAGGGAGCAACCCTTAGAAAAGAAAAGGGGAGAAAATAAAAAATCAATAAAATCATCAAAGGGAAGCGTTTTAAATCACGTCTGTTTAAATATCTTTGATTATACTCCTTTTAAAAATGTTTGTCATTAAGAAAGAAATTGTTAAGTTGAGAATTCAATTAATTTAATGATGATGACAAATATTGGTTTAATGGGTTAAACACCCAAATGGTTTTGATTGCTTGTGATAGTGATGCAGGCCCAAAAGTAAAGAAGCTATAGCCCAAACAATTGGAACAAAGAAATAAAGATTGCTAGAGAATGCTTTGATCCACAAACAAAGCCCAAAGGAAAGGAACAAGGAAATCGAATAGGCTAAACAGAATATCTAATCCTAACCGAGCCCAAATTGTTTCAAGCATCAGTAAATCAATCCTAGGTTAAGCTTCTCAAGCTCACCTTGGACAAACACGAGAGAGAGAGAGAGAGAGAGAGAGAGAGAGAGAGAGAGAGAGAGAGAGAGAGAGAGAGAGAGAGAGAGAGAGCTTCTTCTTCGAGCTCTATCACAAGAGAAGAAAGAAAGAGAAAGTCAATCAAGAAAAGCAATGTCCAATCACACTAATAAGAGGCATGTTAAGCTAGGTCATAAATTAAAGGTTATTTATTTCTATTTGCATGCAAGTTGATTTTTTCACTTTTTCACCAACTCTCTGTAATGCCAATTTGGGATAAATTGAGAAAGTAGCTTCTAATTATCCCTACTGTGAATCAAAGGCTCAAGTTGTTACTTGGGGCCAAAGCACATTTTTAAGGGTCTAGATTTGGGATTATCAATGAGGAATATCATCTCTGCTGCTCTGTTGCCCTTGGTCAAGCAAATAAATCAGATTTGAAATCCCTAATTTAGAGGTTGATTAAAGAAAAAGAAGGGCTGATTGATCAAAGCTCAAAATCCAAGAAGTTTACTCAAGAGGAACCCCAATCGTGGCTCAACCTAAGGTACAAAAGAAAAATTGGGATCTGTTTGATAGAGAAAGAGAGAGAACCCAAATTGAGAGAAGAGAGAAACCTTACAATAGAGTTTAAAGTCTTGGAAACATTGCACCTACACTAAAGGGAGCACTTTGCCAAGATAAAGAACAAAGTTATGAGTTTAGATGCTGGGTTTAGTGCATAAAGTTAAAGCTGTGATTCATCAATCTCCTTCATGTTTTACTGTTTTATATTTCTATTTCAATGTATATCTTTCTTAGTTTTCTTTGTGAGGTAAAAGCAAGAAAGAGAGGCAATGAGAAAAAGCCATAAAGAAAAAAAGGCTGAGAGATACACTTGAGAAAAAAGTCAATAGTGATTTCAGATTTCTATCGGTTGTATTTTCTGTCTTGTGTTATATACCTGAGAAGTATCCCTTGCTAAGTTAGGTAAGCACTTAGTGTAGTGAGTCTAGGTATTAGCATAGCCAAGTCAGGTTTATGTTGAAGCTTGTGTGCCCAGATAGGATTGAGTTGAGTCCTAGGAAATTGTTATATGTAATACTTGGATTATAGTGAAAATTCCACCAATGTTGTGGTGGAGACTGGATGTAGGTTGCATTGCACAAAGAAACTAAACTAGGATATATGGTTGTGTCATCTTCTTCTTCTTCTTCCTCTTCTCTGTTTTAGTTCTGTTTTCTGGTTTTATAAGACAAAAAAAATAAAATTGTCTCCTGATTAGTCCGCTGCGTAGATCAACAGAAATCAGGTTTAAAGTTCTATCTTTAAGGCTTAAAAATTAAAAGTTAAAGAATGCCATAGATTCAACCCCCCTTCTCTAAGCCTTCTGGAACCTTCACACTAAAACTCTGTTTTAACTGTTTGACCTTCCCGGCAAGCTTGTAAACCTCCAAAACTACTGTTTTATTGAAAATTCACAAATTTTCAACTATCAATCATTCTTCTAGCATTTTTAGACCTCTGTAACTTCTATTTAAGACCCAAATGCTAGTTGTTAGATTACGGAAGAAGAGTTATATTATAGAGAAGACTAAATTGAAGTGGAAGGAAGTTTATGAAGAGTGTGAAGAGTTGAAAATGTAGAATGAGATATGATTGATGGTGATGATGGGATTGATTTTAATTATGATTTTTCTTGATTGAATTGAAATTATATTGAGAATGAATTTTGAAATGAGATACCTGGGCAGTAGCAAGGGTTGTGGTTCATTCCACTTGCTCCGGGTTTGTGATGAGACACCTGGGCAGTAGCAGCAGTAGTGGTTTATTCCACTTGTTCCGGGTTAAATTCTTAAACACCCGCCTGGGTGGTAGCAACAGTAGTGGTTTATTCCACTTGCTCTAGGTTAAGTGGGTAGTAGTCATGGCTTATTCCTACTTGCTATAACGGGTATTTATACTCTAGCCTATCTTAGTTTCGTAGGTTGAGTATGGAGCTTGGATATCTGTATCTTTTGGAATTCTGTTCTTTATATTTATATGCTATCATTTCCGTTCGATCGTTGTTATCCTTTTTATGCTTACCAGACATGAGTGACGCAATTTTCTGTTATACTTTTGTTTAGCTTCTCCTTCAAGGCTTCTAGTTACAATTTCTTTCAATTAGACTTATATATGCTTTTTGCTTTTAGAGTTCGTAATACCTTGCTACCTCTGATTTACAACTTAAGCGTAAATCTCTGTGTGGTAGGGTATTACAGGGGTTCAGCAACTTTTAGTGGTTTTGGTCATCATTTGACCAGCACAAATACTAAATTATTTTTAACAAATAAATTTTATTAATTCATGTGTGCAAATTTTAAAAAACGTGGGTGTAAATTGTATTAATTTTTGTGTGCAAAATTTTGGTAAATATAGGTGCAAATTTATATGCTTCTTGTATATAAAATATCTATAAATATGGGCTCAAATTATTTCTGACAAAAAATAATAATGCTAGTCATGTAGTATTGCTCTTTAATACATATTATGCTAATATTAAAGTTTATACAGGTATTTATAAAAAATTTTATCAAATACATCCCTTACTAAATATATATAGTGAATTTCAACCCAATATTAATATTTAGGGTTAAGTACGATTTTGGTCCCTAAAGTAGGGACTGAAAATTTTTTTCGTCCTGAACTTTTTTTTTTTATTTACAAAATCGTTCCTAAGGTTTAACTTGATTTTAAAATTACTCTTTGGACCAAAATGTCCTTCCCCTTCTTCCCCAAAATTCTCATTTTCTATTCTTCCTTTTCTTTTTCTCCATCACAGAAGCGCAGAATCAGAAGCAACCCAAAGCAGATAAACAAGACAAAAAGCAGAAGTAGAAGCAATACACATGAATAATGAAAGCAGGTAAACAAGGCAATCAGAAGATAAATAAGACAATACACATTGAGAACCAGAAGACAACAAAGCAGAGTCTTGCCTTCCTCTCCAACAAAAGAAACAAAAGCAAAAGAAACCAAAAGCATCAACAACAACAATGGAATAAAAAAAGAATAAACAGAAGCAACCAGAACAACAACAACAATGGAATAAACAGAACCAAAACACCTTCCTTTAAATCTGAAAAATTAAAGAAAAAAGGAATTAAAAATTGAAACAGCACTACAGGGACCTCGAGGGAGAGTAGGTGATCTGCGAATCGCGAGAGGAAGGGTTGCACGGGAGGGGGGTAGGGGCTGCGGCGGTGAACTGCGAATCGCGAAGGGAGGAGAGTTGCAGCGGTGGTGGCGGATCGTGTGGAAAGGGCTGCAGCAGTGGTTGCGACGCTGCAAATTGCGACAAGGAGGACACTGTGGTGGTTGGCAGTGCTGCGAATCGCGACAAGAACGGTTTTGCGGTAGTCGGCGGCGCTGCGAATCACGAGAGAGGCACTGCGACGGTGCAAATCGCGAGGGATGACGACACTCTTGAGGGCTGGCGGCGGATTTCCTTCCCCGTCTTTCTTCCCTGAACACTTCCACCCCCTTCCCCCTATCCCTTTAACCCATTTTTTTTTCTTTTTTCTTTTATATTTTTTTAGTTAGGGGTAATTTGGTAATAAAAATTAAAATTTTGGTAAAAATGACGGTTTTAAAATTATGTTAAACTTTAGGGACGATTTTATAAGTAAAAAAAAAAAGATTAGGAACGAAAAAAATTTTCAACCCCTATCTTAAGAACTAAAATCGTACTTAACTCTAATATTTATCGTAAGTAATTTCATACCTAAACTTATTCTCAATTTCTTTCTTGGGTCATAGATTTATTTAAAATTATTTTCAGGTTATTATTACCAAAATGTGATTTAAACATATTTTTTGACAGTTTTAGGTGTTATGTATATCTTCTTGTTAATAATTTTTTTTCCAAAATACATTATAAGAACAAATAAACAAAACGTATAAACATTTAAAAATGTTATAGAAAATATGTATAAATAATATCTTTTTGTAATTTTTTGACAAGGAAAAATAAAAAAATAAAAAATAATTATTTTGTATTTTAAGGATATATTTTAATAATATAATCATAAAATTTTAAAATACATTAAAAATGTAAAAAAAAATTCAATAATATTTAATAAAACAATTTTATTTGTAGTGTTTTTAAATGTGCTCTTACACATGTTAGCAAGACTTCAAAAAACAACAATAAAAACACAAAAGCTCTTCTAAGTTGAAAAAAGAAAAGAAAGGAAAAAATTCAACGGTAACATAAATTAAAAATAGACGTTAGAGCATTCAACGGCTACATCTTGGTTGAACAATTTCAAAAACCCTTTCTTCTCCAATTGCTCCGTTTTCTTCACCATCCATTATCATCATCTCGATTTCGCATTTCTTGAACATTTTGCTCTCTGTTTCTCATCTAAGGTTGCAATTAAACCCCGAAGTTTCAATCTTTCTTCTCAATTTCTCTCTGGGTATTCTCGCTCTCTGTCTCCTCTTCTTCTTGTTCTTCTTCTTCTTCATCAATGGCTCCAACCCCTTCTCCCAAACCAAACCATTACTCCACCCAGTTGAAAACCCCTCACTCCAAGCACCGCCTCAACTTCAATGCCCCCAAAACCCCATTACAACAACAACAACAACAGCCACACCCTTCTCCGAATCCCAACAATCTCAACAACAAGGAACTCCCACCGGAGCACCCTGTTGAAGTAATTGCAAGAATCCGTGACTACCCTGATAGAAAGGACAAGCCTTTACCCGTTATTCAAACCAGTTCAAGCTCCAAGAGTATCCGCGTTAAAGCTGATTTCGGGTACCGAGACTTCACCCTTGATGGAGTTTCTGTGTCTGAGGAAGAAGGTCTTGATGAATTCTACAAGAAGTTTGTGGAATCAAGAATCAGTGCGGTGAAGCTTGGGGAGAAGTGCACAATTATGATGTATGGGCCGACCGGTTCCGGAAAGAGTCACACTATGTTTGGGTGCTCAAAGGAGCCAGGGATTGTGTATAGATCTTTGAGGGACATTCTTGGAGATGAGGGTGGGGATGGAAACGGTGGTGGTCTTGGGTTTGGGAATTTTGTTCAGGTTACTGTTTTGGAGATCTACAATGAAGAGATTTATGATCTTTTGTCCACCAATGGTGGCGGCGGAGCAGGGTTTGGATTGGGATGGCCTAAGGGAAGTGGTTCCAAGGTAATATGATCTGTCTTTGTGGATTATTTTATCTGTTTTCTCTGCTTCAATTGGATTAATCTGTAGGATTGTTATGTAATTCAGTTAAATTCTGTTGTATACTTGCATGTATAATATAACAAATGAAAATTATTTCCTTATTTTGTGGGTTCCAACTACTAAATTATTGAAAATATGCAATGAAAAAAAGAAGTGAATTCAAAGCTGCAGAGAGGAAAATTGTATATTCATTTAATGCACCATTGCAAGAGTATGTAACTATGTATAGAGCAATCTTGTTACTCAGTAGAGCGAAAACAAGAAGCTTTGTGAGGAAGGGGAAAATTCAAAATTGAGAATATGCCCAACTTATTTTCATTTGCTTGGCTTTGTTTAAAACATTATGATAGGATAGTGAGTAGCTGCTTGTATGTGTAGTATGGAAACTTTAATGGATGAAATAAGCAAGAGATTATTTGAGTTCTCTATAGTTATATAGAGTAGCTCTTCCCAATATTTTGCTAGAATGGAAGTATTGACTGAACAATTATATTTTAATCAATCAATCAATTTTTAGTTTCTAGTTTCTAGTTTCTTACTTAGGTTGTTTTGCTTGTAGGCAAAACTTGAAGTGATGGGGAAAAAGGCAAAGAATGCAACATATATATCTGGAAACGAAGCAGGGAAGATCTCAAAAGAAATTCAGAAAGTGGAGAAGCGAAGGATTGTTAAAAGCACACTCTGCAATGACAGGAGTTCTAGAAGTCACTGCATGGTAAGGTTACTTCAGAAGGTGATTAGTTCTGATAATAATTTATTCAGTTTACTTGGTTATTGATAACCACCATATGTTCCACTTTACACAGGTAATCCTTGATGTCCCAACTGTCGGAGGACGGCTAATGCTTGTAGATATGGCCGGATCAGAAAATATTGAGCAAGCCGGCCAAACTGGCTTTGAGGCCAAAATGCAGGTAATATTTTCACCTTGACTGTGTTCTTTTTTCTCGGATCATGTAGTAGTTCTCTGCTGAGCATCATGTTTTCAATGGAATTATAGACTGCCAAAATCAATCAAGGAAATATAGCCCTAAAGAGAGTGGTTGAGTCCATTGCAAATGGCGATTCTCACGTGCCCTTTAGGGACAGCAAACTTACCATGCTTCTGCAGGTAATTCTAGCCATTAGTTCTGTCCATTATATGGTGTCCTGTTCTATTTTTTTTTATAGTATTAATTCATTAAAGTATCTTTTTTTTTTTTTTTTCGGTAAAGGATTCGTTTGAAGATGACAAGTCGAAAATCTTAATGATACTCTGTGCCAGTCCCGATCCTAAGGAAATACACAAGACAATCTCCACACTTGAATATGGTGCAAAAGCAAAGTGCATAGTCCGCGGCCCTCATACCCCGGGCAAGGAGGAGGAATCCTCTTCCGCTGTCATTTTGGGCTCGAGAATTGCTGCAATGGATGAATTTATCTTGAAGCTGCAAATGGAAAACAAGCTCAGAGAGAAAGAGCGAAATGAAGCGCACAAAAAGCTTCTAAAGAAAGAAGAAGAGATTGCTGCATTAAGAGCTAGACTGGAGATCACAGAAGCTAAAGGAACTTCCGAAAGCGAGGAGGAGATTAACTTGAAGGTAAATGAACGAACTCTGCTTATGAGACAGGAGTTAGAGAAGAAGCTGGAGGAGTGCCAAAGAATGACCAATGAGTTTGTTGAATTGGAGAAAAGGAGAATGGAAGAAAGGTTATTGCAGCAGGAGGAGGAAGTTGAACTTCTGAGAAAGCGACTCGAGGAAATAGAAATAGAATTGAAGCTGGCTCACTCCAGTGAGGGATGTAAAGAGGTAAATGTATCAAAGGAAATGGAGTCAAATGGTTTTATGAGAAGGTTGTTGCGAATATACAAAAGCGAGGAGGATCCGGGGATGGTGAAATCAATGGATTTGGACATGGATGATCAGGAACAGCCACTTCCCCGCGAAGTAAAAATCGTCGGCTTATCTAAGAGTGATTACAATGTTATGCAAGACATTTCAAATCAACCTTTCACAAATCCTTTGAATGAGGTACAAGATGGCACTGTTTGTACACCATTCTTTGGAAAAGGACTATGTCTTAGTACAGTTTTCGAAGACGAAGAAGAAGAACATGATCATGAAGATGAAGGCAGGGAAGTCGAGAAAGAAGTAATAGAGGAGAAGAGAGTATGCACTGTTGTTGACAGCAACAAGTCCTCTAGTGTTGCTGCAGATTCATTGGAAAGCTCAGAGGAATGTGATGATAGATTAATGAGAATTCAAAACATATTCACTCTCTGTGGAAACCAAAGAGAGCTTTCACGGCATAATGAAACACCCAAACCACCAGCAAAGAAGTGTTCTGATGATGATGATACATTTGGTCTCAGGTTTTCGCCTGTAATGAAGACAGGTGACAAAGATTGTGTTATAAAAACTTGCAACAAGGAAAATATGCACCCAAACAATGTTGTAGGATTAGGAAACTAGATTCCATTTCTGGTGTGTACTACAAAATGAAAAAAAAAAAAAAAAAGAAGATATTTCTGTGACCAATGGTGTGTAAAGAGAAACATGTGTGTTTCCCTTTTGAAAACTGCAAAGTTATGTGGTATATTTCGTCATAAACCTCCGTATGAGTTTTTTCAATATAGGGACTCCCTATTGAAGGTGACCATATGGCATGGTTATTCAAAATGACCCCTATAAATGGTAAGCTTTTTGTCTGTCTTTATAAAATTCTTTTAATTACTTTTTAAAATCTGCACCGTTTTAGTCTGCCAGTTAACGGGCCAACATATTTCCTTCTATTTTTTATTTTATATTATTATTTCTTTTTACTTATAATATTATGAGTTGTATCTAAATATAAAAGAAAATAGTTTAATTCTCACATGCTCGTTGCCTAAAGAAAAATTTAGAAAAGTTGTTAGATTGCGAGCTCAACCCATTTAACCTGTAAATTAAAGATTAAAAAGCCCGCTAAAAATGCACATACAAAAATGACGAATTTAAATGCTGTGAATTACAGTTTAAACGAGTTGGCATGCCCAACTCTAGTAGTAATCAAACATTATCATAACAAGAAATTAATTAGCCAAAAGCAATTGTAATTTGTCTCCCTGAAAACTCTCTCTCTTTTTCTGTGTCTCTAAAGACATTTTTCTGTCAAACTAAAAACTTAGTAACAAGTAATAACCTTCTGGACCCCTACGACTCATTTTCTCTAATTGGTAGTGGTACCCATTTCATGTTAGGATTCAGGTTCTGGTTCAACGTCGCGCAAAGATTCACTCAGCTCTTCCTTCGAAGAACTCTTATTACTTTTCGACGATCTCCTTGAAGAGCCTTCCTTTTCCTCAGACGATGATGTTTTTGACTTTCTCCTATGCGAGCTTTTGCTTGTTGAGGATGTTGGTGGTTTCTCTTCTTCTGTTCCAGATTCACGGTGATGCCTTCTAGAAGTTTCCGTTGAATCTGATTGGAACTTGTCTTCTTCTGTTCCGGATTCACGGCGACGATGCCTTCTAGAAGTTTCTGTGGAATCTGATTGCAGCTTCTCTTCGTCTGTTCCAGATTCACGGCGACGATGGTGATGCTTTCTAGAAGTTTCCGTAGAATCTGATTGGAACTTCTCTTCTTCTGTTCCAGATTCCCGGTGATGCCTTCTAGAAGTTTCCGTTGAATCTGAATGGAACTTCTCTTCTTCTGTTCCGGATTCACGGCGACGATGCCTTCTAGAAGTTTCTATGGAATCTGATTGTAGCTTCTCTTCGTCTGTTCCAGATTCACGGCGACGATGGTGATGCTTTCTAGAAGTTTCCGTGGAATCTGATTGGAACTTCTCTTCTTCTGTTCCAGATTCACGACGACGATGATTATGCTTTCTAGTAGTTTCTGTGGAATCTGATTGGAGCTTCTCTTCTTCTGTCCCAGATTCAGGGCGACGTTGATGATGCTTTCTAGAAGTTTCTGTGGAATCTGATTGGAGCTTCTCTTCTTCTGTCCTAGATTCACGGGGACGATGATGATGCTTTCTAGAAGTTTCCGTGGAATCTGATTGGAACTTCTCTTCTTCTGTTCCAGATTCACGATGACGATGAAGATGCTTTCTAGAAGTTTCCGTGGAATCTGATTGAAACTTCTCTTCTTCTGTTCCAGATTCACGACGACGATGCCTTCTAGAAGTTTCCGTTGAATCTGTTTGTATCTTCTCTTCTTCTGTTCCTGATTCACGGCGATGATGCCTTCTGGAAGGTTCTGTAGAATCTGATTGCAACTTCTCTTCTTCTGACCTGTGGTGACGATGTTTTCTAGTAGATTCTTTGGAATCTGATGATGGTGGCTTCACTTCTTCCGTTTGCTTCTTAGGAGATTCTATGGATTCCGATGACAGCAGCACCTTAGAAGATTCTGTGGATTCCGAAGACTGCGACTTCACTTCTTCTGTTCCCTTTTGCTTTCTATAAGATTCTGTTGATTCTGATGATGGTGACTTCACCTCTTCTGTTCCCTGGTGGCGATTGTGTTTTCGAGAAGATTCTGACTTCTCTTCCTCTGATTTATGGCGACGCCTTCTAGAAGATTCTTTGGACTCTGACTTCTCTTCCTCTTGCTTTCTAGAAGATTCCGTGGAATTTGACAATGGTGGCTTCTCTTCTTCTGATCCATGATGATGCTCACGGTCACGGTCACGGCGATGCCTTCTAGAAGTTTCTGTGGAATCAGACGACGGTGTCTTCTCTTCTTCTGATCTATGGTGCCGGTGCTTCCCAGGAGTTTCGGAGGTTTCTGATAGCTTTGGGTCCTCAGATTTGTGACGACGATGCTTTCTAGCTGGGTCTGATGGATCCGAAGATCGATTCCTTCTTGGTGGCTTGGATGCTTCGGAACTTTGATCCATGCACGACATCTCAGAACTGCTTGTCATCGAATTCGCTCGAGGCTCTGCAGGAGGGAGCTTCGCCTTTCGGTTATCTGCAAAAATATCATGTTACTCAAACTCCACACTTATCGAATACACTTTACAAACACTTGGACTCAATCATAATTATTTGTTCAAGAACTAACATGGGTTATGCATGCAACAATATTGGTGAGCATACAAATATTCTTTCAACTTTATTCTTATATCGATATAAAAAAGTTACTGCATAATTGATATTTTTAAAATTTGAATCCAAAACCTTAAGCCATTTATCATCTCAAGTAATTCCATTTTACTATGTTTACACACGTTTAAAAAATAAGAGTCTTTATCATCTCAAGTAATTTACCTTCAGTTGGTTTGGCAGATTTTGCGGCTTTTGGTTTTTCTGGTGAAGGTGGATCTTCTGCCTCTTTAAACTCAGTCATCTGCAGAGTGTTTTTTATGTTTCATATTACAAAATGAGTAAGGTTAGGAAATTAATTTTTTCTAACCAACATTAGTCAAAATTTTTAAAATTATTTATTTATTTTAAATTCTAAATTATAAATTATAAATTTTTTTATTTTAAATTTTAAATTGTAAACCTTGAATTCTCAAAAAAGAGAATTTTTAGAATTGAAAAGATAAATTAACTAATGTTAACTAATTAAAAATTAGTTCTCTTAAAAAATTATCAAATCTCATGACACCATGAATTATTAAGGAGAAAGAGAAACCATAGTGTTTTACCCAGCTTGGTTTATTTGCAGCGTTATCATCACATCCAATATGTGCCAGATGCTTCACATCAGTTGGGAACCCAATCTGAATCTCATTTTCTTCTTCTTCCTCTACAAAATTATTATTATTATTTATTAGTGATATGCAACTTAAAAGATTCTTTTTTTTTTTTCTTTTCAAAAAATTATGCACATTATTATCAACGAAGAAAAGAAGAAACAAATCATGAGTTCCAAATTTATGCCAAATATTTTTGTAAAGGAAACAAATATTGTAAACCCAACCAAAAAAGAGCACACAAATATGGTCACCCTTGCCAAATATGTTAAGGAAACTATATATTATTTTCAAAAATTGGTCTGTACATGTAGGAAATTGGACTTACCAAAGATTTGGGATATGTATCTAAGCCCTTTAAGGAGGCCTTTAACCTGGCCTTTTGCTGCTGGTGCTGGTGTTGCCATTAATGTTTATGTTGTATTTCCACCAAACACCTTTTTCTGGTGTTTTCAACTTAAATGGATGCACTACAAATTTCTGAAAGATATATTTTAAAAAATAAAATCAGATTTGATAAAAAAAAACAAATAATCTTTGTATCGTTAGTCAGTTGTCCTCAATTCCTTAACCAACCAAAATATAATCTCATCAAAGAGGCATTCTTCAATATAATCCATTTAGCAATATTTTTTAATCAACCTACATGAACTGATGAACATAAAAAATGCCACTTTATAAAAATATATAGTGTTTATAAAAAAAAATTATTCTACCGTAAAAAATTAATTATTCTTTTGTTACAGGCTTAATTATTTAGCTATCATACATTTGTTTATTCTAGTTGACTGATTTTTGTATTTATAAAGTATTTTTATAACCATGCTATTTATCACCAAAATTTAATTATCAAATCAATCAATTATAAAAAAATATATACTAAAATACAAAATACACGTTAAAATGTGTAAAACAACACACAGAAACATAACAGCTGTTTTTTTTTTATACATTTAACATTTTACTTTGTTTTCTTTTTTAAATGATAGTCACTCCTATTTTTATAATATAATTCCTCAAATAATTTTTTCGTATTATATTTTATATGAATTTATAGAATAAAAAATATGACACTATCAAAACAGAAGTGACATTATCATTTTTTTCCCTCAGTGTTTCAGAAAAGTGAGGTGCTACTTAGAAAAAGATATTAAAATAAAAAAAAAAGTGTTGAAGATAGATAGGATGATAAATTAGCCAAATAAATTAGTAAAACGATAGAAATCATAAAATTAATAACAGTCAAAATTTAAGAGAGAAATAAAATATATAAAATATATTTTTTTTCTTTTTACGTAAATGACATTCAATATAGAAAAAATTCAATCAAAATGAAAAGAAAAATTGTACATTTCCAATTTTCATTTAGAAATAATAAGAAACCCAAAAGAATAATAAGAAGGCAATAAAAACACTAACCAGGTGACACCTTGAAGAACAAATGTTCAAACAAGCATGAGATGACTTTGTTGTCAAATCACAAAGAACAAATACTAATAACAAGCTTGGTTGGAATGATCCAAGCAATTAATCAAAATAAAAGTGAGAGTTTCAGGGTTGAAAATGTTGAATCTTGAACTGGATTTTGATGCACTGCCCCACCCTAGCGGTGGCTAAAGGCAAAAATCAAAAACCAGCGACAAAATAATGGTTTTCGGGGGTGGAAATACAGATTGATCCAACTGTAATTTTCAATGTTCAAGTCCTATATTTAGCAAATCAATTTCATCAACACAAACATTTTTAGTTGGTCAAAGTTCCTACAAAAGAGGTTTGATCAGTTTAACTATGTGGATTTAATTAGCTTAAGTATAAACAAAAATAGAACACTTAAAAATATATTTATAAGGACTCAATGTTGCATGTGCATGTGCCTATTTCAACAAATTATAATTGATCCGTCACCAAGTATTTAAGAATAACCTAAGAAACGACAAGAAAAGAAAAGAAAAGAAAAAAAAACTAATTGGTTTTTTTTTTTTTGGTGACTAAAAAAAAAAAAAACTAATTGATTAAAGCGGTTAATTTAGATTGTCTTTTGTTAGTTTGTGGTCTCAGGTGGGTCAGGAACGGTGGCTATATTTTAAGCAACAATATATCTTACCGAAAAAGGAAAAAGAATAGGCAAAAGGGAATTAAAAATGGAGATTTTTTACTTAAATTGCATAAATATGATATAATTATAATTTATACCAGATGAAAAGTATAAAATAAATGTTGCTATTAAATACGAATTATGAAAATTACTATGTCACATCGAAAAATGAGCAAATTATTGAAAATCCCATGTCACATCGAAAAATGAGCAAATTATTGAAAATCCCATGAAACATAGATACTTTATCGAATTATCGAATCCACATGTCGGATACATTTCATATATAACATTCATCCGACGTTTGTCCAATAAATGTGTTTTCTATGTCTAATTATTTTAATTAAAAAAAACTTTCTTTCGACATATTTAGATTTATACCTAAATATCATCACGTACCAGCGTGTCAAACCTTATTCTTAAAATAAACTTGGGGATACTAAATAATTCAAAACATTTTTGATGATTAACCCTAAATAAAATTAGAGCATTGCATTACATTATTGCATACTATATCAATCAGAGTATATGGATTAGCAAACCTGGAGAGAACCATGTCAAAAAAAAGTAGAAGAAAAGAATATGGGGATAAAGCACAATCAGATTCAGCTTAAATTAAAAATACCAGACATATTCAAATCGACAAATTCTTTCTGTAACTCAGTAATCCTATCTTTTATATAACCAGTTAGCCACATGCTATAAACTGGAGTTCAAACAACTGTTATCCAAATTGTATATAATGTGAAGACTTTACACCAACAAGCACAACATGATCCAATATGCCGAACATGATTATATATTCTCACTGTTTATCATGCTAAATTGCAAATTGATATGAATCCATAGAGGAAAAGTGATAGGAGTCTATAGATTCAAAAACAAATGACAATGAGAATGGAAGAGCCACTCATTTGGAGTATTCTGATCACAAATCCATGCTTCATGATGCCTTCATTTCATCCAAGCCAAAACGAGCCTATGCCAAAAGTACAAGTCTAGTAAATACTCGAACAATTTTATATTTTAAAAAGGATTTAACTTGTTTTGCATACACTACTATTTAAGAGAGATTTAATCATGTATTGTCACTTCAAGAAAAGTATTTGACTCAACGACTCATCATCTTTGTAATCTTATAAACACACATGTATGATAATCAAACTCTTCTAAAATTATTAATTTGAATTAACAGTAAATTACCATTTTTATCTATAGAAATTCAAAACACTAACAAATTTAACCATAAATGAAGGAAACTAGCTTTGTACCCATGAAAATGGTGTCTATATAGCAAACCCATACGTTAATTTTGTTCATGAGTAGATTTGTCGACATTCTGAACATTCCTAGGTAAAAATGGTAATTTAATCATCTCTAAAAGGTACAAAGTTAGTTTCGTTTATTTATAGATAGATTTATCAATATTCTGAACTTTTATGTGTAGAAATGGTAGTTTACTTTTTGGATTAACATTGGTACATAGTTCTAAAACAGTAAAACTTTGACAAACCAATGTATGCATGTGGGGGTGCGTGTGTACATACAGGAATATGGCTTGATCCAGAATTTGATGATTCATATAGTTCAATGTCTTACTTAAGGGCAATTTAGTCATTAAGAATCAAGAACTATAAGCTAAAGAATTATAAGATATTTTACCAGAAACTTGTGATTCTCTTCAAGGAGAGGAGAGAAGTTTGTACAAAAGCTCTCTATGTCAGCGGTGATATCACCAGAACCTGATATCACATCCATGAATTTCTTCCTATCAGGAGCCAGCTTCATTGCTAGCTGTACATAAAATGTTTAGTACATTGCAAAAGCACATTGGGATCTATATAATGCATTGCCCCACCCTAAACGTAAAAAGGAGAGAGTGTTTTTTTCTAACACAACAATACATTCATTTCAATTGAGTGATTTGTGTCCTTATATGAAAAACGTGTAGTATTACTATTTTAACAGACAGACCATGTTAAAACCCATCATGCATTCTTCTCAGAACTTCATAGTTTCAGACTAAGATTATTGTCCAGATCATTTAACCTGGACGTATGTATTACATCTCTAAATTACTGGAAGTTAGGATAAGCGAAATAGCAACATGAATAGATGAATGCATTTCCCACTGAATTATTATATTATACATGAAATATTCAGATCCTAGACAGCAAAGATTGTAGAAAACAAACAGCATAATAGTAAACTTGCATTCGCTATAAGATTTTATGATGCAGCATATAAGAATTATGAGATTTCTTATGAGAAAGACTTGGGTTATTATGAAGCATGACTTTTCAATATATATACATAGTGTGTGTGTGTGTGTGTGTGTTTCTATCACTGAATTAGAAGAAAAAGGACGCATGTAAAAGAACATTACCGTGAAGCTTGAACTAGCAAGCCAGCCATGCCACTTCTTTAAAGTCTTGTTATATGAATCTGTACATGCTTGTGACATTGACCAATCTTCATGCTCGATTAAGTTTCGGAACAATGCCACCAAGAAATCCATTGCCCTGAAGATTTCAAAGGTCAGGAAATAAATTTGTATTAAAATACATTAACCAATAATACAAAGGTGACCAAACCATTTGCTTCGGAGAAGAAATGGTGGGGGGTCTGACCAACAAATAAAAATTAGTTAACCACATTAGATTTTCCCTAACACCTTAAGAAAGGTAAGCCCAACTAGCAGAAGCTTCGTAAGTCATAATCTCAAATGCAATCAATCCGAGTAAATCGTCATAACTGAGGTTTCTACCTTTCAGCTGATACTTATTATAATGGTTTGAATTCTCCCTATGACCTTGAGAAAGTGACTCAACCAAAACAAGCAAGAAAATGAGTTTGGCTTTTTATAGCTTAAAAGAATGAGCCAGGTTTGACTCTGCTCATCATCATTGCATAATAGCCATTCTTGCATGGGTGCACACATTACTACTACTATACTATATGTCCCTATGTGTTATGGTTTGTTTCCTTTGATCACAATGATTGGAAAGCACATGTTCCATAACACAACATACTATTATACTAGTATTGTTTTTTTTTTTTTTTTTTTTTTTGAGCATTACTTTACCCTTAGAAAAGATACTCTGCCAATCAAGCATAACAAATTAAAGGAAGAGTTACATATAATACAAAATCTAAGAATGACATACCAAATATGAATTATAAGTTATTTGACAAATGCTTCTTTATTCTTTACCTTGTAAGCCAAAGAAGTCCATTGGTACAACTGGATGATGACTTAGCCGTGTTACTTTCAACTTCTGTTTGTACCAAACTGTACAGATGGTTGAATCCGGATGGATTGGTGGAATATTTAGATTCCAATCTCTGTCCAACGCAGTATAGAGTGAGAACATATATCACTTAAAAGTTTTGAACCCAATAATATTAAAGTTGTGATACATAGTAATAGGACATGCAAGCCGGTTTCCAAAGTATTAGACATAAAACCATGCCATATGCTTGAAGGTATGGTAAGACATATAACCATAACATTTCACTTTATTGAAAAACATATTCCATCTAAAGCTGCAACATGCATAAAGTGATACACTGGTTTATGTACCAGAAAAGATATGTAGGAGTGAGAAGACATAGCAGGTGACAAAAACATACCGATATGTTACCACCTATGTCAGATTTTACAAGGGCCATGGCTGCTCCAAATTTATCTGGCACAATAAATCAAAAAATTAGTTCGCTGAACAGTATTTTTCTGCATTTTGCTAAAAGAGATAACACAAATGCCAAAGAAGAAATCAAGTGTATAAAATACCATAAAGCAATTAAAGAATCAAACAGCAAATTCATTGAGGATAAGTGAACAACAATATCACACAATGCAAATAGCCAAAGGAACAGGCCACATAAGAAAATAGAGTAGATATTCTCTTTTCTTTAGAAGTTCATCCACAGGGTTTTCCAGTCACATCATCAAATCAGTCCCATCATGGTTTGGTCACACAATGGGGTAATGGAACTATGGAAGGGACTAGTTCTCCTTGGTTGAGTCTATAATTAATGGAGGTGGAAGTAATGTGGAGGGAAATCATCTCCCTTCAAGCTTCAGCTTTATATTTAAATTATGAGTTTTGCTTTTATGGATAGGGATATCGGTTGCTTGAACTTTTACTATAGCTTATATTTCACTGATGAAATCCCTATTTAGTCACAACTGTCTTAGACAAAGTTCTAACTGGAATTGAAAAATCTAGTTTAAGATAGATGTAAATATATCCATTGAGTTTATTCGAGCAAATTCAATTCATGGGTCTTTGGGAACACAAGCCTATCTTATGTTGACAAAATCACTAACAAGTTGCATCCATTTTTATCAAAGAGAGAAAAATCCATTAAGATCTAACACGAGTGAAAGAACATGCACCTATAACAGGCAGTATTTGCTTGCATACATCCAAGAAAGGCTGGGACAGGATTTCTCCTTGTTCAGACTTTACAACCTTCATTCCTTCCAACGCAGCGGCAAAAACAGTCCCCTCCATCTTTGTGCTTTTGCTGCAGATAACAATGCCGCATCCCAATGAAAAAGATTGATAAGTACATGTTAACAGATATCGGATCTACATTTCATCTACCATCAACAAACCATGCAAATGTACCTTCCTTTTTTAACTCTAGCTAAAAATTTTATAATGTGGAATCAAGGGAAGAACAAAAGAAAGAAAATTCAGAACTTTCATCAACAGTTCAGCACCAGAGGAAGAAGACTTTATAGTTCAAGTGGGAAATATCAAAATAACCACTCAAGTCTTTCTAGTAAAAGGTGTTCAAAGCAAGCAAATTTGAAGTTAAATACACCAAAAACAAATCAAAAACTTAGAAATAATCAAATAACTTGAGGAGAGTGTTCTCCATTTTCCACAATGCTTAGATCTTTATGCATCTAAGTAGCATCTGATCAACGATCATCACAACTAATCTTCCAACATAACTGAAGTCCACTTTTGCTCATAACCAGGTGAAAATGGAAGGCAAAAACCAGATACCCATTGAGATTAAAGGGCAAGGTCAAAAAACACACATGAACTTGAATTTCTTTTAAATAAAATAAAATAAAAATAAAAATAAAAAACTTTACTGAACCAATACATGAAATGAACAAGTCAGAGTCAGATCTCTTTCCCTAAAGCCATGAATAAAGAGCTAGAAGATGCAAAATATGAATTGAGCTCAAAAGCGTGTATATCAACTAAATTCAGCAGAGAAGCATGCTCATCAACTAAACTTTTCTGCAAAATTCATCATTATATTTTCCACTGGTTTCTCGGGAAACAAACAATAGAAAGAGAAAAGAAACATTGATCAAAAGAACAAAGCAAAGAGATTGGAATTGAGAGAGACATACATGAAATGTGACACAGACTTGAACTGGGGAAGACTCCACGGTGATCTTCGACTCCGAACAAATCGCAGCGTTAAAAACGCAACAATATATATTTACGCAACAAGTTGTGTTTTGGAATTTTTGGTTACAAGATTTTTTAAAAAATATTTTCTCCTAAAATGATTTTTTTTTTATTTGGTTTAGATATTTTTTATGTTTATGGCTTATGGATTTAAGATTAGAAATATTATCGGAATTTTTTATTTCTTTAACGTGATTATCTGAAATAATTGGATTGTAAAGTTTGTTTTCGAGTAGAAAAAAATTTATATTCTTAGAAATATTATATCAAAGTATTATTAAAAATATTTTTGATACTATAGTTAAGTCATTTTCAATATTTCTAAGAATAAATTACTAAAATATTTATTTTATTATACATTATACATATTTTTTAAAATCTATTTTAAATTTCTAAAATATCACCAATACTATTAGAAAGAAGAGATCATAGAAAAGAAATATATGAACTAGGGAAATAATAATTATTTTATATGTTAATTTTTATTATATGAGAATATCAAATACTCACTTTTAGCATGAAATAAGAATTAAAAATTTTAACAAAATAAATTTTCTTATGAATAACTTATTCTTGTCAGAATTAGATCTTAAAACTAGTCACCAAAAAAAAAAAAGATCTTAAAACTTTAAACAAATATGTTATATTTTCCTAAACAATTCACATGAATGAGTTAGAATTCTTTAAAAAAAATTCCAATAAAATTAAAATCTTACATCATAAAACAATTGTCTAATGTGTATATAAAAGAATAATTATCAATTCGTTGTTATTTATAAAAATATATATTTGACATCTTATTAAAAAAATTTATCATGTAATCGTAAATAATTTTAGTTGTTCGTTTATTGTACGTTATTATGTTTAATTATTTTATCATGATAATTTTAATTATCAGTTGAGTGATTATTTAATTAAATAAATAAAAATTATATAAATTAATATGTATAAATAATTAAATATCACAAATATATAATAGTTGATTTAATTATTAATTTTTAATGTACATAAAAAAAATCATCATAAAAAATAAAATAAATGTGGTTAACATACATTTCAAAAAATAATTTTGTCATTTCTAAAATTACTAATCACAATCTCATTTAACCATATTTTTATTAAATTTACTGATGCAACTTGGCGTTATTTTAGGAAAACCAAATAAAAGTTTGTATGGGGAAAATGGCAGTAATAATTTTGAAGTGACATTATCACCTTTATTTAGGGCTGACAAGTGACCATAGATAAAGTAGGGTAGAGTTTGAACTCTACTCTAATTTTATTTGCGGGTTGAAAATTTTTAAAAAATTCTATTCTACTTTATTCGTGGGTTGAGAATTTTTCAATCCTAACCCTATCATACCTTAAAGTTCTAAACTTTATCCTATCCGATGCAGAAAAATAAAAAAATTTTAAATAAATATAGAATTCAACAATTTCAAAATTCATACATATTAATAAAATAGAAAATAAAAAACTAAGTTCAAATTAAATTAAAAATAATAACATCTTAAAGAAATCTAACATAAAATTATAAATAATATGATCATTAACGAACTTTAGTGGTTATTTCAAGTTTTTATAAGAGGAAGATTGTCGCTTCAATATTCACTTTTTTTACTACATACATTATTTATATATATATATATATATATATATATATATATATATATATATATATATATATATATATATATTAGGGATACGGGTAGGGTATGACATGTTATACCCTGAACCCGTACCCTATCCGCAGATAAATCTGCACCACACCTTACCCTATTCGCAGTAGACCAGATAGACAACTCTATCCGAACGGATTGATCTGGATTAAATATCCGCGAATAAAATATAAATTGTCAACCCTACTTTTATTAAAAAAAATAAATACTTATTGTATTTCTTAAGTTTCTTTAGCTACAATCTACATTATTCCTCGGTTACTTGCTTACACGTTCAGATGAGATCACGAAACGTGCAATAAGCGTCTAAGCGAGTCACCAAATCGTACACTAGTATTAGTACACACCCCAAATAAAGTCTCATGACCAAGATTTACGAGAAATTGAAGAAATATACCAACGAAAAAGATAACCGAAAAAAGACAAATACGTCTCGATCCTTTATTTCGAAGATAAATACATTTTTGATTACTTAAAAAACATGTCTTTAGATATTTTGGAAATTTTAAATATTTTGTATTTTAAAAAATAAGAAACATTTTTATATTTTTAATTAATTAAAAATTTATGTATCTTCAAATTAAAAAATAAAAAATTTATGAGTAATTATCTAAATCAGTTTTTAAGGATTTTAAAAGCAAACATTTTAGTCTTTGAAAAAATTAGTACATAAATCAATTCCAAAGTTTTATTCTGGCAAGTCTCCAGTTTATTTTTCAGCAGAGTAATTACCCAGATCAGTCTCCAAAAATTTTAAAAGTAGACTTTTTAGTCCAAAAAAAAATTAATACACAAATCAATCCCCAACTTATTTTTTGTCAGACATAACAGTCTCGTCCATTTTACTTTTCCTATATGTCAACCTTTATTATTAATTTAGCTTTGTGCATGTGGATACGACGACACCAGCATATTAATACACGCTTTTCGTTAAAAACAAGTAAGGTAAATAATGATGCTTTGAAATGTAAATTAAAATATTTACTTTTAATACAAATATGTTTTTTTTAAAATAGGATATGTTTTGATTATATTAAATACAAAAATATCAAATAGTTTTAATCTTAAATTATATATATATATATATATATACTTTTTATATTATAAATACATACATAAGAATCTAATAAATAAATTTATTATTTTTTTTATTCAAAAAATACAAAAAAATTATGATGCAATATTATTGTGTAATTAATAATAATAATAATAATAATAATTTTATTTTTTTGGACGAAAAACTAATATGTCTGACAAAAAAAAATGTTGGAGATTTAATCTGTATGTTAATTTTTTTGGGCGACTAAAATGTCCACTTTTTAAATATTTTAAGACTGATCTGAGTAATTACTCTGTCGAAAAATAAACTAGAGACTGATTTGTCTGCCGGAGTAAAACCTTAGGAATTGATCTGTATATTAATTTTTTTTAGGGACTAAAATGTCCACTTTTAAAATCTTTAGAGACTAATTTAGATAATTACTTAAAATTTATTTTTTTCATGATAACATAATTTTTTAACTTTTTATCACAAATATTAATTAAATTATTTATTGAAACAAAAAACACAAATTTTTTTAATGATAGTTCAAGATTGGTACAAAAGAACTTATCTGTTTTTTATTTACAAAATTCAAAAACTTATTTATAATTAAATTTTGTAAATTTAGTAATAAAAAGTTAAGGAGTTATTTTTTCTTAAAATTACTCTATCATAGCATCTTATAACCATAAAAAAAAATGAAAACTTGAAACTAACATTTAATATTCATGAATTTATAACCTCCAAAATGGGTATGTAAAAACTTAAACTTTTTCTTTTATAATAAACATAAAGTTATTTGTACTTTGTAGCATCCAAAGATATCAATTATGATCTCTATTAACTAAAATCTATTGCAAAATAAATAAATAAAGAAGATATAAAATAAAAAATATAATTAAATAACTTTAATAGTAATATTCATCATAATTACTATATCAATATAATAGAGATGATTAATATATTTACTAATATTAAATATGAATAAATGACCATTTGTACCCATAAAAGATGAAAACGTTGACATATGTGCCCACACTAGATCGAAACTAAACTTGTACCCACGCAAGATGTCCTCCGTGTGACAAAAGTACCCTACGTGGCACTCCAACCTTCTAAAGACAAGGTACTTTTGTCACACAGAGGACATCTTGCGTGGGTACAAGTTTAGTTTCGATTTAGTGTGGGTACATATGTCAGCGTTTTCATCTTTTATGAATACAAATGATCATTAATTCTATTAAATATATTGCAACGTATACTCAAAGAGATAAAGAAAAGAGAGTTTATATTATATATATGAAAAAGAAGAATACTTTTATTGTTCATCAATTGTCTGAGATCTCCTCACTATTTATAGAGGTAAAATGTTTACTTTTTTAAACTTTATTTAAGTTCATTTTAACTTAGGAGCTTCATTCTTTCATAGAAAAAATCAGCCGCCCATATAATGAATGTGCATCAATATCATCATGTTTATCACAACACTCCCCCTTAGATGACTATTTAGGATTATACCTTGTTAAAATTTTACTAAAGAAAAATCCAATGGAAAAAAAATTTTAGTGAAGGAAAAAGAGTACAATATCCTTTGTGATAGGGACTGTCTCATTAAAAACCTTGTCAAGAAAAACCCAATGAAAAAAAAAATCTGACCAAGGGAAAAAGAGTACAGTCTCCCCCTCTTGTCGACATTATTTAATATCTTGAAATCTGCGCATCCCAATCTGATGAACTAATCTTTCAAAAAAGGATTTTAGGAGTGACTTTGTAAATAAATTTGCCAGATTATCACTTGAGCGGATCTGTTGGATATCAATTGTCTCTTGATTTTGAAAGTCATTAATGAAGAAGAATTTGGATGAAATATACTTTGTTCTATCACCTTTGATGTATCCACCCTTAAGTTGAGCAATGCATGCTGTATTATCTTCAAACAGGATAGTTTGAACTATCTTATGGTCAATCAGTCCACATGATGATAGAATATATTGAATCAAACTTCTAAGCCAAAAACACTCGCGACTTGCTTCATGTATCGCTAATATTTCAGTATGATTAGAGGATGTTGCTGCAATCGTCTGTTTCGTGGACCTCCATAATATAGCTGTACCACCATATGTGAACAGGTATCCTATTTGAGATCTCCCTTTGTATGGATCAGACAAGTATCCTGCATCTGCATAGCCAACTAGTTGTAACTTGGCCCATATGGATAAAACAATCCCAAGTCAACCTTTCCATGAAATATCGAAAGATTTGTTTGATTCCATTCTAATGTCTTCTGGTTGGAGAGGAACTATACCTTGCTAGTAAGTTCACAGCAAATGATATATCGAGTCGTGTATTATTAGCAAGATATATTAGCGCTCCAATGACACTAAGATATGGTACTTCAGGACCAATGATATCTTCATTTTCTTCTTTCGGACGGAATTGATCCTTTTCCACATCCAAAGATCTTACGATCATTTGGGTACTTAATGGATGTGCCTTATCCATATAAAATCTTTTTAAAATCTTTTCTATGTATGTTGTTTGATGAATAAAGATTCCATCTTTTGTATGCTCGATCTGCAGGCCGAGATAAAATTTAGTCTTTCTAAGATCTTTCATCTCAAACTCTTCTTTTAGAGCTTTTATAATTGTTGGAATCTCTTCAGAAATTCCAATGATATTTAAATCATCAACGTACACAGCAATTATAATGAAGCCAGATGCAGATTTCTTTATAAAAATACATGAGCAGATATCATCATTCTTGAATCCGTTTTTGGCCAGATACTCAGTAAGACGATTATAACACATTCGTTCAGATTGCTTTAGACCATATAAATTTATTTACAATTTGACCGAGTATAACCCCTGTGAATATTCCTTGGACGATTTAGATATCTTTAATCCTTCAAGGATTTTCATATAGATATCATGATCTAATGATCCGTGTAAGTAGGTTGTTATCACATCCATTAAATGCATATGTAGTTTATGGTATGCGGATAAACTGACCAAATGACGCAATGTTATTGCATCCACTACAGGGCAATATGTTTTTTCATAATCTATACCGGGCCTTGATTAAAAACCTTGTGCCACAAGTCGATTTTTGTAGCGTAGAACTTTATTTTTCTCATTTTGTTTTCTCACAAATACCATCTGTATCCAACAGGTTTTACATCTTCTGGCGTACAAACTACAAGTCCAAAGACTCCACGTGTTGCAAAATGAGTCTAACTCAGCCTTTATAGCTTCTTCCCATTTTGGCCAATCATTCCTTTGTCGACATTCTTCGATTGTTCTTGCCTCAAGATCCTTATTTTCATGCATGATATTTAATGTCACATTATATGCAAATATTTCATTGACAATTGTCTTATTTTAGTCCTAATTTTCTCCTATAAAGGCATAATTTATCGAGATCTTGTTATTTTCATAATTTTTAGGTACCTGAATGACTTCTGGAGTCAAAATTATATTAGAATTTTGGACAACTGCAGGTATTTTTACTATGCCTTCTTCAACAGGAACAGTATTTACCTCTTTTCTTTTTCGAGAATTTTTGTCTTTGTAACCGACAGGTCTACCACGCTTCTGATGTGAATTTGTTTTGATGGCTATTTGTCCAACTTGGACATCAATTTGAATTGGAGCATTTTCAGCTGGTATATAGGATTTAGTTATCCTTTTTGTATCAGAAAATGCATCAGGCAATTCATTTGCTATTCTTTATAAATGTATAATCTTTTGAACTTCTAGTTCACACTGCCCTGATCGAGGATCTAAATGCATTAAGGATGATGCATTCCAATTAAGTTCCTTTTCAGGAAACTTATTCTCTCCCCCTAATGTTAGAAATTTTGATTCATCAAAATGACAATCTACAAATCGGGCTTTAAATACATCTCCAGTTTGTATCTCAAGATATCTCACTATAGAAGGAGAATTATATCCAATATATATCTCCAATTTTCTTTGAGGTCCCATTTTGGTGCGAGAAGGTGGTGCAATGGGAACATATATCGCACACCCGAATATTCTTAAATGGGAAACATTTGGCTGCTGGCCAAAAGCTAATTGCATATGAGATAGATGGTAACTTGTTGGTTTCACACGAATAAGTGCTGTTGCATGTAAAATAGCATGCTTCAAGCCGAGGTTGAGAGATTTGTTCTCATAAGTAAGGGTCTAGTAATTAATTGGAGGCGTTTAATAAGTGATTCTGTTAACCCATTTTGTGTGTGAACATGAGCTACTGGATGTTCCACGCTTATTCCGTTAGCTATACAATAAGCATCAAAGGCTTGAGAAGTAAATTCACCAGCATTATCAAGGCGAATTGCTTTGATTGGATTTTCTGGAAACTGTATTTTTAATCGAATAATTTGAGCAAGTAATCTCGCAAACGCTAGGTTGCGAGAAGACAATAAGCACATATGTGACCATCTCGAAGATGCATCTATTAAGACCATAAAATATCTAAAATATTCATATGGTGGATGAATAGGTCCACATATATCGCCTTGAATCCTTTCTAGAAATTTAGGGGACTCAAATCCAATATTTACTGGTAATGGCCTTAAAATTAGCTTTCTTTGAGAACATGCAGCACAACAAAATTCACTAGATTTAAGAATCTTCTAGTTCTTTAGGAAATGTCCATGAGAGTTTTCAATAATTCTTTGCATCATGGTTGTTCCCGGATGATCCAATCGATCATGCCAAGTTATGAATTTATTTGGGCTAGTAAACTTCTGGTTTACAATGGCATGTGATTCAATTGCACTAATTTTGGTATAATATAACCTAGATGAAAGTGAGGGTAACTTTTTTAATATAACCTTTTTATTTAAATCATGAGTTGTGATATACAAATACTCATAATTTTCTCTCATTCATTGTTTCAATATGATATCCATTTCGACGAATATCTTTAAAACTCAATAAGTTTCTTAGAGACTTAGTAGACAATAGTGCATTATTTATTATGAATTTTGTTCCTCCGGAAAATAAAATTATAGCTCTTCCGGAGCCTTCTATCACATTGCCTGAGCCAATAATAGTATTAACATATTCTTCTTTTGGCACAAGATGGGTAAAATATATATTACTTTTGAGAATGGTGTGCAAACTTACACTTTCCGTAAGGCAAACATCTTCACTATATATCCTTGCCATTTTCTTCAAAGACAAATAATAATAAAATGAGTAGAAATATTTGCGCAATAAAATTATTTTCTTGATTGAAAATATTTTTCTAAGAAGTATAGTATATAAGAAAAGTTTTATTATTATTATCTTAGCACATTCAGTAATTTTGAAATTCATAAATATTTTATTAAACTTTATTCATATACATCGTACTTGAAATTTAAATGCATAGAAAATAAAACTTAAGAAGTTTTTTTACATTATTTATTTACATGAGTACTTAACAAACCCACATGTTAAACTTTTCCATCATTGATCAAATGACCAATATTTCCTTCAGGATCCTCAAAGAAATCAGATACTTCATAATGAGTGGTATAATTTTCAGCATCATTTGAAACAAAATTTGTCTCATTTCCTTTGTTGTCCTTTTTCAAAGATCTTTGATAAAAATCGACTAGGTGTCTTGGGGTACAACAGATACGCGACCAATGGCCCTTTCCACAACAACGGAAATATTTATCCTCTGTTGATTTATTTTGCCCATTGTTTCTTTCTTTATTCAATTTCTGGTGAGATTCTTTCTTATAAACATAATTTTTCTTTATTCCATAATTTTTCTTGTTATCAAAACCTTGTCAGCTGGGCGCATTTCATGATTTTTTAAAAGCAACTTATTGTTGCGTTCAACAACAAGAAGGCAAGAAATTAACTCAAAATAATTTTTAAATCATTTTTCTCAACACTGCTGCTGTAGGAGCACATTCGAGGCATGCAAGGTCGAGAAAGTTTTCTCTAACATATCATTATCAATTATCTTTTTCCCACATAATTTCATTCGTGAGGTGATTCGAAACATTGCTGAATTGTGAGATATTCATTTTTCAATCTTTCATCAAGATGACAATGAAATAATATCATGGCTTTGGCTTTATCCTTTTGGGATGCATTATTTTCAGCCTTAATGGTATCTCCAAGATCTATTAAATCAAGATAGATTTCAGTATCTAGTATTCATGATAAGTAGTTATTTTCAAATATATCAAGAGCATTAAATTCAAGATGAGAGAGTTTTGACATAATAAAAATTTGTTACTTGAGTCTTTTTAAAATTTGATCAGAGTCTCGTGCTGATAATGTGTTGTAAAATAAATAAATAAGGAAGATATAAAATAAAGAAGTATAATTAGATAACTCTAGTAGTAATATTTACCACAATTATTATCTCAATATAATAGAGATGATTAATATATTTACTAATATTATATATATTGCAACGTATACTCAGAGAGATAGAGAAAAGAGAGTTTATATTATATATATGAAAGAGAAGAGTACTTTTGTTGTTCATTAATTGTCTGAGACCTCACTATTTATAGAGGTAAAATGTTTACTTTTTTAAATTTTATTTAAATTTATTTTAACTTGGGAATTTCATTCTTTTATAAGAAAAGTTGTTCATATAATGAATGAGCATCCACATCATCATATTTATCACAACAAAACCATTCAATTTAAAAATTTGAAAAAAAAGAAGAATATTGAAGTAGGAAGAATTAATGGTGATACGAGGGAATCATAAAAAGAATTAAGTAGGTTATTATAGAGAAATAAAAAAAGAAATAATTCTATAGAAAAAAATCAGAGTAAAAGAATACCATTCACTAATTTTATGTTTATCAATTATATTTTAATTAAGTCTTGGACTACTTTTACTCATTACATTACCTTTTTTAACTATAACTTTACTTCAAAGTTCTAGCAATATGTATAATCTAATTATATTTAATAACAACAAATTCTCAAATAATATTTGCTACTTCATTTCTATTTTAGTCTCAACAAAAATAAAATAAAATTTTACTAAAATCTCATTGATAAAATTTCAGTCTATCAACCTAAAACAAACGAAATATATTTAATGCATAAATATAAAATTGACTAAAAATATTATAATTCTTAAATTTGGGCCTGAAATAAAAGAATTATTACTTGTGTGCATCTTCTGAACTCTTATCTCTTTACATTTTAAATTTATTATTTATATTTGCATTCAAAAGTTTACTTCTCACATATCTAACTTTGTTTAGAGTTTCAAACAAAATTTTTTAAAAGAACACAATAATATTTTTTGTAGCATATAAATTTAAAAACTTGAAAATCTTTTAAATTTTTGTTCTAAATAAAAAAAAAGAATTAAAGCACAAATCAACTCACTCTTCATGTGCTTTACCGATTTTAATAATCACATTATGCTTCTAACAATTATGTCAGCAGTTTTCGCTATAAATTAGAGAGCAAAATAAATTTAGGAATTTGTGTATCTCCCACTTCAAAGGGTAAACAATGTTTTTATATTTAAAAATAATGACAAGTTAATTTGTAACAAAAATATCAAAAATGTATTTTTTTTTATTTTTTTTAGATGGATATATTATGTCATTTGGAAAATTGACGAATTGTGTTAGCCTTATATATTTTTGTTGTATTTAGGTAGAATTAGTCATGTTTTGAGATTTATATTTATTGCCTCTACTAGTTGAAAGATAGTAGCATAATGAATGTTTATGATACGACATACGATCATATAATGCTATATTGTCTTTACGTGTTTTCACATACTGTATTTGGTTTATATTCGTGTATATTAAAGACACACAAAAATATATGTACATTGTTTGTTTTGTGAGACACAAATTCAAGTGAGACACGATTATATATAACTACACACAAAGAATATATATTTTTTATCTCTCTAAAATGAAGATTAAAATATATTTTTGAACAATTTTATCTTTACTAAATTTTTAAAATTCTAAAATTGCCCAACTTACATTAACGTTCTTGTTCTCTTCTCCTCTCTCTCCGTCCTCTAACCTCCACTGATACTGCGTCTCAACTCCTCCTCTCCAAATTTGTTTCATCTTCATCCTCTATTATCCCAGATCTATCAAATAGCTACACATACAAAGCATTTCGTATTTATCTCTAAGATTGATGTCTCTTTCTCTGGATCTCTCTTTCTCATTCTCTTCGGCACCACCATCTCTAACGACGTTGCCTTCGCTTCTTCTATCTCTTTTATCTTTGTCTTCGTCTAGTGATGAGAAAAAGAGTGCTGGTGACTGGAGTGGTCGACTGTCATTGCAGATCTGACGCCGCCATAATTGCAAACATGAAGAAAGTTGATTTTACCAAACGCCACCGCAACCACGGGAACGAAGAAGGTTGTCCAACACTACCATTTACCTCCGGTCACCCTTCATCATCACCATCATCTTCCCTGTCATTTGCCTCACTTTCAACCCTCGCCTTCCCTTATCTTAGATCTGTTTCAATTTTTCTTTTAACTTTTTCATTTTTTGTTTTTTAATTTAAATTCTTTAAGTAATATTTGATTTAGAGTTGTTAGTTTTATTTATTTAAAATAAGATTGAAAAATCAGTAGCAATGATATTGGTAATGACAGAAATTAATGATAGTGGTAGTAGTGGTAGTAGTGATAGTGGTAGTGGTGGTGATATTGGTGTTAAAATTATTTTAATTTAAGAGTAAAATTAACTTTTAGATTAAATAAATGTATCTTGTATATTATCACCAAATATATTATAAAATTTATATATATCTGTGTTCACATATTTTTATGTTTTTGTATTTATATTTCTATTTTTTTGAGACAATAACTAAATACAACCACATGAAATTAATATGATGTGGTTATATTTGGAATGAAAAAAATCTAGACCAAATGCGCAACTAGTTTATCGTAATCCTATTTGATTGATCAATAGTTATATTTCTTCCATTGTTTTTATAGTTTAAACTTTTTATTTTTGAATTAGAAAGATCCAAAAGATATGTAGTTGGGAAAATATAGGAAAAGTATTAGAGACTAACTCATAATCAGCTAAGTTGTAACAACAATAATTAATAATTATTAATTTTAAATTTTTTAAAAATTAAAATTTGAATATTCAGCATTAAACACATTTCAAATAATAAGGATTAGACAAATAGTAACCTCCCAAAACGTCTTCATCTCTTTTTATCGAGTAAACAATCTCATTCACACAAATCTCCACATCGCACCTTCCGAAGTACCCCGGCTCCCATTGTGTAGACTATTGCATCGCCACCTCTACAGTGCATCTCGCATATCGCCACTCTCCTGTCACACCGTCCTTTGATCCGCGCCACTTGCACCCACGCTGCTCGCATGTGGTATCCTCACCGCTTGCATCCCAAGGCCAAGCTCGCAAATGCGCCGCCATGGCCTCTACCCCGATGATCCTCTGGGCAGTGCCGGTTCCCTCCAAAACCAATCCCAGTCGCTGCAACGCGCGCTTTGCATGCGTTATTTCCTCCTCCGCAGGACCATTGCGGCACCCTCCCCCTCGCAGTTCACATCGCCGCCGACCACCGCAGCGCGCTCCCTCTATCTCGTTTCCACCTTCTCAATCCTTTCTACTTCTTTTTCGGTGAACTAATTCATCTTCTTTTACTTTTAATTTAATCTCTGTAGAATGTGATTATTTTATGTACAGATAGTGTTTTGGAAGTGGATTAGCCCCAAGTTGTTGGGTCTTGTAACATAGGCATCTGTATACCATTGGTCAATTGAAGGTAAGACATAATTCTGCTAATTCAATTATGTTCTCCATCTTATGCATTTTGGTTGAGGTGCTTGTAGTTTGTATGAAAATTGTTAAATTGTTTATTGGTCTGTGATATATGTATCATGTAGGAGATTGTGAACCTGTGAAAATGTTTGAAAGAACAAATTTTGCAAACAATCAACTCATTAATTATCCATGTAACCCTATAGAAAAATGGTTGATATTGATTGATATTGCTCTTGGTTCCCCTGCGGTATGTCTTTGATGCCTTGCATGTGTTATAATAAGTAGACAACTTGGTTAATTACATTCAAACTATGCTTATGTTTTTTTAATTTAACTCATGTTTCTTTGTCTTAATTTTTTGTTTGTTTTTGCTAAAATTAGCTTATGGTAATTGTTAATTGTTAGATATAAAACCAGTTAACCTAAGAAATTAAACTATTGGTAGTGCCATTTTTTATACTATATGTGCCTGTATTGGTAGTGAAAATGGAACTGATTCAGTTGTTGCTTTTATTCGCTGAACTGAGATGATTGTTTTTGCTTTAGGGATTGTTTGGGTTTAGTTTTGCGTTTTCTAATTGATGTTTATTGTTATTTTCTTGGCAGATTATGAGAATTTTTACAAGGAGAACAAGGAAATCCAAAGGGGGAGGATAAAAATCATGGGTCTAAATAGATGTTTCTTCAATTATGCAAATGATGCACCAGGCGACACAAGCATTATTTGATCTCTAGAGTAAATATATTTTGAAGTTTGCTTTAAGATTTATGCCTCCTTATGCAAGTTAAAACTTTAACACGGTTTGTAAAGTGTCTAAATAGAGTCTATACTTCTATTTTAGTAAATCTCCACTGGCAGAGAGGACTTCTATAATTTATTAAGTTAGTCTTAGCTGCTATTTAATGTTCTGCAGGATGTGAAGAGGAAGATCAACAAATTAAAGAAGCTAAGTTGCTAATAAATCACAACAGCTCCATTTATTCTTCATTTTTGCTTTTTGCAGAAGCAATGTACCACATCATTAAAAGATACACTCAAGGATTCCGAGCTGTAAGATTACATTGAAAAACAAAAAATCTACTCTAAGATGATTGATGAATTTGAACTGATGGAAGAGGAATTTGAAACAGTTGATGAACCGGATGAAGTGAAAAAGACGTGATCCAAGTATAGCAGATAGAAAGTTGTTCTTTATTTAGCTAGTTGTATAGTAATGATATAACAATTTTCTAAATGATGTAGCTTTACCCCTCTAACAAAATATAAAGTTCTTGTTTTACTTTTGGTCATGATGAATTCTTGATTCTACAGTGATACAAATTGTATGGATAAGTTGAATGAGTATTATGATTTCTTTCATTACATCTCAGCATGATGACAAATTTATAGTTACAGGATCACTATAACCAAATAGAAGTAACAAACAATTGAACTTACATTGATGTAAATATGTCTACAGGAAAACTAAGGAGCTTGGGAAAATCGTGTGCACATTCATATAAACTTAATTTTGATAATATGTCTACATTGATGAATAAACTATGTTTCTTGACGTTTAATATAAGAATCTAACAAATCCTTAAGAGTATAAATCACTTAATCTAAAAAAAAACTTGAGAATCCAAGAAAAAACTATTCGGTCAGAGCACACTTCATGCTAGTAACCTCTTGATCACACTCCCTGAGATGGAACTTCAGTTCCTCTATTTGACCTGCTTGAGAAACTAAGTTAGTTGTAACTTCCTTCATCTACTCTTTCGAATTCTCATACTTAGTGTGAGTAGCCACAATTTTTCTCTCTTATAACAAATGATACATCTATTAAAGACACATCCAAGTAAATTTTAAATAGAAGACATATCCATTAAAGACACTTCTAAGCTTCAACTATTTCTTTTTCAAAAACTCTCAAACCACTGAGGAGCATCAACTAAATCCAACGTACAACAAGACATAAAACCATTCAATAACAACATCAATTAATCAAGCAAAAATCATGGAACATTAAACGAAACCAATTAAAGTAAGTTACTGACAACTTCACATATAATATGAACCATGGAGAAGCGTAGAGAAGTCAACTTTAAACAGAAGACGCATCCATCAAAGTCACATCCAACAAAGACTCATCAATTAAAGACACATTAAAATAAGTTTTAAATAGAAGACGCATCCAAAAGAAGACACATCGATGTCTATGTGATGAGACGAGTAACACATAGAGGTTTTTGAAAAGAAGTAACTCAACATAACTAGCATGATCAAAGGATGCAAGTAAATTACTAAAAGAAAAGTTAACTGGTTTAATGTGTACTATCACATTAGAAAAGGAAGCACGTTTCAATAATCTTTAAGAAATCCAACAATGTAGGTAGAAACAGAAACAGTACCATGAAAAAATCTGTTCAAATTATCAACTCAAATATCTAAACTTAATTAAAAAGGGACACATCCAATAATTCAACAAAATAAGAAAACATCTCAATTGAACCACTAATCATAGTTTATGAACACTAAATTAGTTTAGAAAATTCTCTATTTAAAACTCTAAGCATCTAGTATCCTGTTGGAGAACAATGGGGTGGATGAAGACCACCAGCCCACGACGGAATAAGGGGAGACTCGTCGATGCATCGTGAGGGCAGGGGTGGGATTAATGCATCCCATCAAAATGATGGTGGTGTTTGTGCGTCGAGCAGAAGCCCACGACAGAAGAAGTGGAAACGCATCGCCGCGTCATGAGGACAGGGGCGGTCTTGACGTGTCCCAGCAGAATGATGGTGGTGATGGCACGTCGTCGAGAGTTAGAGCGCAGGCGGCCCTGAGTAGCGTTCTCCAAGTGGACGGAAATAGAATGGGAGGGAGGTCAGCGACACATTGCCATGGCAGCAAGGTTTAGCAACGGGATAGAGGGGGAAGGAGATGCACGACGACGTTTAAAAATGAATAGGTTCAAAGGGTGAAAAGTAATTCTAAATTAGGGTAAATTTAGGGTGTGTTTTTTTGGTATGGTGGGCTTTGGGATCCAACCCAATAAGATTTTGCAGGAGTTGGCTGGACCTCTGGTGCGGCATTAGAAAACCACAACTGAATCGGCAAGTGCACCGAGTCATACCAAGTAATACCTCAGGTGAGCGAGGGTCGATCTTATGAGGATTAATGGACCAAGCAACAATAGTTGAATGATTCACTTAGTCAAACAAGCAGAAAGGAGTGTTTTGGGATTCAAATTGCATTAAACTATAATTCAGGAATTTAGAAAGCAAACAGTAAATTTATTGTGAAAGCTATGTGAGATAACAGTTAAGATTTCAGAGATATTTATTTTTCTGGATTTATATTTCTTACCAACTACTTTAATCATGCAAGATATAATTCATGGCAAACTGTAATTGACTAAACCCTAATTCCTTAGTGATTTAGTCTCCTCTAACCTAATCAACCGCCAATTCCTTGGTCACTTAATGTAGATTAAAGGTTTAGGTTCACTTATAAGAGGATTATATGTCACGTATCCCGTTAAGTCCAGACAATTAGTGATTTAGGAGGAATTACTTTTAAGCTTTTGTCCAAGTAAATTACTTTTCCAAGATTTAATAAGAACTCAAGTAGAACAAGGGTTATCTTCCAATACACCCTATCCCTAAGATGAAGAACAAAAGCAATTCCTTGAATTCAAATCAATATATTAATTAAAAGTAGAATATCAATAGTATTAATCTATAGAATTAAACAGAGCTCCTAACCTTAACAATGGAGGTTTAGTTGCTCATGACTAAGAGAAAAGCTAGGGTTCAAAAGTGTGTGAAAACTAGAATAAGGTAAGAGAGAAGAGAAGAGCCCGAATGGCTAAATCTTTTCCTTTTTATATCTAACCTAATTTAATTTTGAAAATAAAATAATAACTACTAAAGTCCAAAAAATTGTGTTTGGGAATAAAAATAACCAAAACAAAATAAAATACAAGGAGTATGACCCAAATCTAACTAATGAAGCCTCTTCATAAAAGTTGGATCCATGCTGTTGGTGCTAAACGCCAGAATCGGCATTTAGCGCCCCACGAGTCAGCAAGCTTCTCAACCGTTGCTGTCTTCCTGGCACTAAACGCCAGGCTCAGCGTTTAGCACCCTTCAAGGCAGTGAGCTCGCACACATTACGAGGCAACCGGTGGTAAACATCCAGGTCCTCATTTAGCGCTAGCTTGACAAAATGACTGCACGCATTTCAAAGTGCTTCCAGCTCAACAGAATTAAAATTCTTCTCTTTTCTTCTGCATAGACTCTATCAAATTGATCCAAACTTTACCTGAAATAATCAAAATAATAGAACGACTCAAAGTAGCATCTAAATAGGCATCAAACACTAAAATCTCAATAAAACTCAATAGATTCATATCTAAAATAATAAGAAAATAAAGAAAAGATGCTCACGTATCACAACATCAAATTTTAATTATTGCTTGTTCTCAAGCAACTAAAAACAATATAGAAATGGGAAGTGAAATTGTTCGAGAATTGAGTTTTCACTTAAGCTCCTGTCCATTCACTGAGTGGGGTTGATGACACTGTGATCCTGAATAGTCTCGACATATCACTATTGTTTGAAGCTCAGGAATGTTAATGTCCTTCAGAACTAGAATCCGAATGATATTATGAATTTTCTTCTCTTGTAAATTTTCTGATTAATCCTTGAACACAATATTTTCTTTTCTTTGGTGCTTTGCACCTTGAGCCTAGGCGTGACTCTAAATATTTTGTCTCAAGCTTTACTTGACACAAAAATACCACAAGTACTTAATTGGGAAACTCTTTGAGTTCTAATTGTTCTTTTAATTTTTTTCCAGTCAATGGTGCTCAGAGCCTTTGGCATACTCTATTTGCACTTGGTCTCAACTCTTAGTGCTCTGTCTCAAGAATCCTTGACACATTCACACCACAAGTATATGGCTATGAAAATAACTCTTTGAGCTTTTAATCATATTTGACCTTCGTAGCCATTGATGCTCAGAGCTTTGGACCTTGCTCTTTAGCTTCTTTTTCTTTTTGCTATATATTTTGCTTCAAGGATTAATTTCTTGTTTAATTTAGAGAATTCATAATACTTCTAAATTTCTGTACCTCAAGAATCAACACTCTTAACTTTAATATCAATTATGCACTATTCTTTTCATACATTCAGAGCCACAGATAATACCACCAGATCAGGATAAATAAGACAATTCAAAATATATAAACTCAATTCTCATGCAATTACATCACTTTTCTTTTCTTTTTCTTTTTCAATCTCTGTGAGCAATACATGAGGTAACTTTTCAAAGTAAGTATAAAATACCAAAATAGTTAACTAAGGTTTAAAAATACTACTACTCACGCAAAGAATTTAAACAAATGACAAAAAAAGAAGATATAATAACTGAAAAAACACAAAATAGGGGAAATAGCAAATAAAGAAACTCAACCACCTCAGTCCCGGTGGCTGCTCCCTCTCGGGAATCCTCTAGAAGCTCCAAAATCATGCCTCAGTTGCTCCATCTCCCACTTCGGGCTTTGCTGCTCCTCCATAAGCTGCTGAAGAAGGGCAGAGTGGCCCTCATGGTCTATCCTTAGCTGATCAACGGATGATGCCAGATGCCCAATGGATGATGTCAGCTAATACCAATAATCTTGAGGAAGAAAATAGTATCCCTGGGACATCTCAGGCTGCTCCTGTTGAGGAGGAGGAACTGGCTCCTAAGGCGGTGCTCGGGCATACTCCTTAGCATACTCCACACCCTTCCTAGTGATCGGCTTCTCGATGTCAATGGGGGTGTTGCGATCAATGCACACTCGAGCGGCGTCACATAGGCAGAAGATGAGGTGGGGAAAGGCCAGCCTGGCAGAAGTGGATGCCTTCGCGGCAAAGCTGTATAACTCTTGTAGAATCACACGATGCACCTCCACCTCATTACTGAGCATGATACAGTGAATCATCACTGCTCGATCAGTGGTAACCTCGGACTGATTACTGGTAGCAATGATAGAGTGCTAAATGAACTCCAACCATCCTGTAACAACCTGCCTCAAATCATGCCTCCCCAACTGGTATGGTTTTTCCTTAGAATCACGCCTCTACTGTACTCCGGGGAGGCATATGTTAGTAACGATCTAGTCCAGTCTCTGGTCATTGTTGACCCTCTTAATATAAGAGTGAGGGTCCTCTTTGGTCAGAGGTAACTGAAACACCTCCCTCACTCTTTCCGGACCAAACTCTAAGATCCTCCCTCGGACCATGGTGCGCCAATTCTTCGGGTCGGGGTTCACACCCTTGACATGCTTGTAAGTGACTCAAGCATTGGCGTAGAACTCTTGAACCATCAAACGGCCTAATGCAGTCACAGGATTGCACAAAATCTCCCAACCCTTCCTCTGAATCTGCTCCCATATCTCCGGATACTCATCCGGCTGTAAATCAAATGTCACTTATGGGATCACTTTCTTATTGCTTACGATATCGTGAAAGTGATCCTGATGAGTCTTGGAGCTAAACCGGTTGTTGTTAAAAGGACCGGTTGCTGGGAATTTATCATTTCTCTTCTTAGAAGAGGATTTGCCAATTTTGGGTGTCATATGGATAAATCACAGAAACAAATAGCGGAGCGTCCACACCAAATTTAAAAATTTTGCTCGTCCCCGAGCAAAAAAAAAAGAAAAATAAAGGAGAGGGGAAAGGACAAAAGTATGAATAGGAAAAGAAAAGGGTGGGAAAGTAAGTAAAAAGTGGAGTGTGTTTGGGAGGAGTGGGTAATAGAAAGAAGAATGATTGAAGGAAATATGTGTGGGTGTGGTGAAAAGGTGAAAAAGTAGTGTATATATAGAGGGGGAGGGGGAAGGTTCGATTATGGGGGAGGGGTAAGGGAAAGAATTATTGAATGTGGATTAATGGGGGAAGGGGGTGGTTGAATGGGGAAATGAATGAAATGGAATGGGGAATTAAAAATAATTAAAAGGGGGGGGGGAGGGTTGGATAATGGTAAAAAGGGGAATATGGAGAGAGATTATGGGGGGTAAGGTAAAACCGATTGGGGGAGGGATTAGTGGGTGTGGGGTCCATGGGAAATTCCCTTTCAAATTTCAAAATCCTTCTCGAAACTGGCTTCCAGGCACTACTGGCGCTAAACGCCAATCTCGGCGTTTAGCACCGCAATGCTTGCCCCCCCACCCTTTTTTTTGTCAGAAGGAAATAAATATATATATTATTAGGGACGAGGACTCGGCGCTAAATGCCCAGGTCCGCGTTTAGCATCGAGCAAATTGAGAGCTTTTCGAAATTTCTGGCGCTAAACGCCCACCCTGGCATTTAGTGCCACTAAGACCGTGGCTTCGTCTTGGAATTCGTGCATGCTGGCGCTAAACGTCCAGCCTGGCATTTAGCACCACCCAAACAGAGGCATTTTCTTGTTTTACGAGCCTCTTGGCGCTAAATGCCTAGCCCGAAGTTTAGTGCCACCCAAACAGAGAGCTTTTTAAAATTTGTGCCCTTCTTGGCGTTGAACGCTAGGTTCCGGCGTTTAGCGCCGGGGCACCCGAATCAGCTCGTCTCCAGGGTGTCCTGTTTTTCCTTCAAATTCGTTCTGTTCCTGTTTAAAACACTTTGTATGACCACAAACATAAATAAACCAAGAAAAACTATGAATAAAAAGCATAACTAAATGAAAATAAAAATAAACACAAAATTAAAGGATAATAAGGATTGGATTGCCTTCCAACAAGCGCTTTTTTAACGTCACTAGCTTGACATTCAGCTCTGCTAAGTCAGCATATAAGCAGACCTCTGGCGATCAATCTCGCCTCCAAGATAGTGCTTCAGTCTCTGGCCATTTACAATGAATCTTCTATCTGAGTTCTCTTCCTGAAGTTCTACATGACCATACGGCGACACTCTGGTTACCACAAAAGGTCTTGACCACCGGAACTTCAGCTTCCCGGGAAAGAGCTTGAACTTTGAGTTGAACAATAAGACTTGCTGGCCTGTCTCAAAAGCTCCGGTGGTTATCTTCTTGTCATGCCACATCTTAGTCTTTTCTTTGTAGAGCTTGGCATTCTCAAAAGCTGATCTTGAAACTCATCAAGCTCATTCAGTTGGAGCAACCTATTTTCTCCTATAGCCTTGGCATCAAAGTTAAGGAACTTTATTTCCCAATATGCCCTGTGCTCCAACTCCACTAGCAAGTGACAGGACTTACCATAGACCAACTGATAGGGAGACATACCAATAGGAGTCTTGAATGTCGTTCGGTATGACCATAGAGCATCATCAAGCTTCCTAGCCCAATCCTTCTGTGAGGTACTAACGGTCTTCTCTAGAATCCTCTTGAGTTTTCTATTTGAGACCTCAACCTGTCCAATTGTTTGAGGGTGATAAAGGTTGCCACCTTATGACGGACTCCATATCTCTGCAAAAGTGAGTCCAACTGTCTGTTGCAGAAGTGGCTTTCTCCATCACTGATTAGTGTTCTTAGGACACCAAACCGGCTAAAAATATATCTCTGAAGAAAGCTCAACACCACATTGGCATCATTAATGGGTAAGGCCACTGCCTCTACCCAATTGGACACATAATCAATTGCCACCAAAATGTAAGTGTTTGAATATGAGGGTGGAAAAGGCCCCATGAAATCAATGCCCCACATATCAAATAACTCAATCTCTAATATTCACAGTCCTTTGGCACTTGTCATAGTTCCTCACAAACTCTCGATCATCTCTAAAGAGGGTCGGCCAATAAAAACCGCTCTAGAGGACCTTAGTAGCTGTCCTCTTACCACTGAAGTGGCCACCATACTCGGAACCATGACAATACACTACTAGAAAAAGCAATATTTGTAATAAAAAAAATTGTTACAAAAAATCGAAATTTTAAAACAAAAGGATTTTGTAACAAAAAAGGGGCCGTTGCAGTATATCCCGTTACAAAAAGTTTTTGTAACAAAAAATGGAATTGTTACAATTCAAAGTAATATTTTCTAACAAATTTTTTTGATACAAAAAACTAAAAGTCATTACAAAAGTGTTAACAAATTTTGATCTTCAAAATGTTTTTCGTAACAATTTAAACTTTTGTGTCATAATATTTTGTTACAAAATACTACTTACTTTTGTAACATTTTTTATTCTTAGTTACAAAAATAGAAAATTCATTTTAAAATATTTAATTAAATAATTGATAAAAATCAATTAATTTTCTAAACATGCTAACTTAACATTTATATAATATATAATCATATAGATAATTAGAATATCTTACATGTCATTAAGATTCTTTTACAATAAAATAAATTCTACAAATTCAACTAAACACAACTTTTTCTTAACATAAAATTGTATCATATCGGATTTATAATTCTTGATTCTTCTAGCATATTTCAGTCAATATAAAGTCTAGCATGTTGGCATCAATTTTGTACCCTTGCAAATATGAGCAATGAAAACCAAAATTAAAAAACCACATATAACACTATCTTCATCAGAGTAAAAATAAAATTAGAACTTACAAGTTAAAATTAACTAATTCTTTAAGAATCTATTCTCAAAGTTTAAAACTAGTCAATCAAGAATGCGAATTATCAAAAATTGACAATTCAATATATAAACTCGGCCTAATTAATCATAATTCAATTCATTAAATTTACACAAGGATCAATTGTCTAAAAATCACTACAAAGCACAATTTTCACCAAAGTCCTCATAACAAATATACTTGACTTTTGGAAATAGTTTGGAAATAGAAAAGTATAGTAAGTATGGAAAAATAAAACCGAATAACAACTTGACAGCTAAGCCACACTATCTTGAACTTTCTTGACAACTAAGCCACACTAATCCAGAGATCTCTTTTGCCACCTAATTTACTTTTATATGATTTTTTTTTTAAAAACCGGCTACTGATTTAGTACACTTCAGAAAAATAGCAAGTAGTAACCAATTTAAAAAAAATCATATAAAATCCATCTTTTGTTGGATTCTCCTAAATTTTGGTGTAGTTGAACTAGAATTACCCATCTTTCACCCAGTTCAAGTTCCATAGAATTTTCACTTCTCTAGAAAAAGTTATGCCTCTTGAAATATGATTTTGTTTTAAGGAAAGGATGCTGTCACAGCAGTGAACAACCCTACTTCCAGAAAGCACAACTTTCTCTACAAAACTCGAATTATCCTAAAATTTGGACATAAAATACTAGACATCCTAATATTTCACTTCTCTTTAGTTTCACCTCCAAAGAGTTTCAGAGTATTAAGATATATGGTTTTGAAGTTGCTGTTCCAGAATTCGGACAACAATATTTCTACAGAAAATGACCATTTTCTAAAAATCATATCTCCCAAACCACACATCGAAAAATTCTGAAATTTTAGAGAAACAATCTAGACATATCAAATTTTTATAGAAAATAATTTCACCCATTTTGAGTGGCTAGATTGCTTCCAGTTTTGTTCACAAAGTGCTGTCCGAAACTGCATAATTCTGCAACATGTAAACTTGGGTTTTGAGAGGTCAAAAATTGATTCCTAACTTTTCATTCACTCTAACCTTGCATTCTAACTTTTTTTTATCTATTGTGACTTGTTAAAAAGATTAAATTAGCCTCAAGTGCTCAGAATTAATAAATCACCATTTTTGGTCAGTTTTCACATTTAAGCATACTCATATGAAATCAACAAGTTCTGCATTACTCAACACAATCCAGCCACAAATCACTCAAACAATTCATATATATTATCATCAATTTACTGCATCATATATAATAAATAGTCCAACATCATCTCAAGTAATCATTAGTATGTATCGTCAATTAATTCAATCATGAACTTGGCTTTTAGCCTTTTAACAAATTCTGCACTCTAACAAACAGAATTTTCAGCATCATCAGCATTTAATAAATCAAGCACAACATCATTCAATCAGTTTAAACAAAAAAGTTTTCTAAAGTTGTAATAATTAAAATTCTATACACGCATCCTCATCACAGAAACTATACACGCATCCTTAATAAGAAATTCTAATCAAAATTCATAAATTTCAATAATCAAAATTTATAATCAGTACAATTTAACAATTCATAGTATTTTTTCTTTGAAAATCTCTTTACAGGAATAATCACATTTTGTTTTACATGTATCTTCTTCTTGCTATCAATTCAGCTACATAACTTGGATGCAGATGGCTTTAAATATTAGTATTTACACAGCATCTCATCAATTTTAATTCCATATATATAATAAATCAATATATCATTCCATCCATCAGATTAACCATCATCTAAGTCTGGAATAAGACATGACTTAACGTTTTTTTATATACATGAAAGGGGGTTTGGATGATTGACACTAACAGAAACTCAGGAAGAACAAAATCAATCAATATTATAAAGCCTTAATCAAAACACTATCAGGAACTCAAGAAAAACAAAATCAGAACAATTCACTAACAAGAAGAGAAGAGAAGCAAGTTTCAAATTTACCTAATCAAAACTTCTAATAACCAAATCCCAAATTTCAGAAGAGAAGCAATCTTAATCAGAAATTTCAAATTTCCAATAATCAAAACCCTAAATCCCTAATCATAAATTTCAATAATCAAATTCCTAATCAGAAATTTTAATAACCAAATCCCTAATTAGAAATTCAAAACATATAATTTACCTGAACTGAACTTGAGCGGGGGCTAGAGAAGAGAAGAAGACCAGCGGAAGAAGCAGTCGTTGTCGCCGTCGTCCTTCAGGCCTTGAGGGTCAGAGAAGCTCCGTCGCTGTTTGCAGTTATTTGCCATCTGAAAGAACGCTTCTCCTCCAGACTTCCAGCAGCAGATCCGGCAAGACACAGCTCCACCGACGGCACCAGGAAGTACGATGATGACAGCTTGGTGAGACGTGACAGCGGTGGAGCATGATGACAGCGGCGACGGCTTCGTGGTGGCGTTTCCCTTCACACACGCTCTCTCTCCTCTTCGTGATTCTTCTCAGGCTACAGAACCGGCTTGATAGAAGGCAGAACGGCGACTGGGCAGCGACGAACGGTAGACTCCAAGGTGGCGACGGCGCAGTGGCGCTGCGGATAGCCCCCCTTCCTCCCTTCTCTTCTCCTGGCGCGACTCTCTCTTCCCTCTTCCCTCTTCCCTCTTCCCTCTTCCCTTTTCCGTTTCTTTCTTTCTTTCATATTTCTGTGTGGGTGTGTGGAACAGGTGACCCCTGTGTGGCTGGGTGTATGTGCACGCTAAAAAGGGGTGGGGTTCTAGGGTTAGATTTTCCTAAGGGTTTGTAATTTTAATTAAATTAGGGAATAGAGTATTCACTAAAAATATAATTTAATCTCTTTAAATTTCTTTAAAACATTAATTAAATTATTAATTTATTAATTAATTCTTAATAAGTATTTTAATTTAAAATATAAGATGATATAATTAGTTATAAAAATTAAAGTATTAAATTCTAAAATCTCAATTATTTAAATTAAATAATATAATTTTTTCACAACTACTAAGTCTTATAATTTAAATATAAAAAATTATTCAATAATTATAAAATTCAGTAAAATTTTTATTTTAATTACCAAAACTTGATTTAATTATTCTCAATGAAATAAGTTTTGAAAATAAAATCGCTAATAAATAAATAAATAAATTTGGAATCAACTCAAAATAGGATTTTTCAAAAGTTTTGGATCTTACATAAATAATTTTATGAAAATAAAACCATGAATAACTATAATAAATTACAATACAAATAACTTATTATTTATTTTCTAACAATCGTAGATTTTACCGGCTTAATGATGAGTGTTAGGTTAAGGTGGGTTTAGGACTAGTAGAGAGAGAAAAAGAGCTCTATATTTTATACTTAAGAGAATTTTTCAAAATTTTATTTAAATGGACGAGGATGGCAAACAACAAAATAAAAAATAAAGGTGAGGGTTAGAATTAGAATTTTTATTTTTTATATTTATTTTTATTTTTAAATTATAACTATTTTTATTTATGTTTAATAATTAATTTTTTTAATTTAAAAATTTAATTTTTAATCAACATTTAAGATTTAATTATTAGTAAAATTATATATTAGGGTAAAAAATGTAAATAAGTCAAGGGAGCTGAGAAATTACGCAAATCCGCCAAACTGGAAATTACTTCACGAATGAGCCAAAGCACATTACTATATCATTCGAACCAGGTTGGTTTGAACTACAAAAACACATAATTCGAACCAAGGTAGCTCGAATATTGATGGAACAAGTGATGCATGTAATTCGAACCTAGTTGGTTCGAACTAGGATTGAGAGTAATTCGAACTAGGTGAGTTCGGATTACTCGTTTGGACGTTTCAACAAGTAATTCGAACCTAGTTGGTTCGAATTAGTCAAAGTTTGCCTCCAATAGTGATTCGAACTATGCTGTTAAAAAATTAATAATTTATTAAAAAAATTTATTAAAAAAATTAATAATTTAAAATTAAAAAAATATATTTTATTCCATACAAAATAATTAAAAAATATATTTTATTCTATACAAAATAATTTTAAAAAATAGCTTAAAAGATGTTATGAGTACTATAAAAGTTTGTAATATTCTATTGATTTAGGTAAATACATGATAAAAATATTTTTTCTTTAATTTCTAAATTATTAGTGACTATGTGGAGTATTTCTTTAATGTCCTAAGTCATTAGGACATTACAAATTTTATAGTACTTCTAACATTTTTTAAGCTATTTTTTAAATTATTTTGCATAGAATAAAATATTTTTGTGGTATAATTTAAATAAATTTAATAAAAAATATTCATGATAATTTTTTAATAAAATTATTTAAATTATATGGTGAGATATTACATGATTCGAATTACGCATGTGAAAGTTCGAATCACTCTTATTTAAATTATATGGTGAGCAATTTGAATTCTATACAATACTCTTCTGTCCATTCTTGATAGCTAATGAATATTTTTTAATAAATTTATTTAAATTATACCACAAAAAAATATTTTATTCTATGCAAAATAATTTAAAAAATGGCTTAAAAAATTTTAGAAGTACTATAAAAATATGTAATGTCCTAATGACTTAGGACATTAAAGAAATACTCTACATAGTCACTAATAATTTAGAAATTAAAGAAAAAATATTTTTATCATGTATTTATCTAAATCACTAGAATATTACAAACTTTTATAGTACTCATAACATCTTTTAAGCCATTTTTTAAAATTATTTTGTATAAAATAAAATATATTTTTTAATTATTTTATATGGAATAAAATATTTTCTTTCATTTCTAAATTATTATTGACTATGTAGAATATTTTATTTAAAATTTGAGTACATTCATGTATTTACCTAAGTTATTAGAACATTACAAATTTTTATAGTACTCCTAACATTTTTAAGCCATTTTTTTAAAATTGTTTTGCATAGGATAAAATATTATTTGTAGTATAATTTAAAAAAATTATTAAAAAATATTCATGAGCTATTAAAAATGGACAGAAAAGTATTGTATGGAATTCGAATTGATAGCTCATTAATATTTTAAAAAAGTCTCGTAATTAAATATTTTGTTAACTTTTTTTAGCGTATGAAATAAAATATAAATTTTTTTAATTTTTAAATTATTAATTTTTTTAATAAATTTTTTAATAAATTTTTTAATAAATTATTAATTTTTTAACAGCATAATTCGAATTACTATTTGAGGCAAACTTTGACTAATTCGAACCAACTAGGTTCGAATTACTTGCTGAAGTGTCCAAACGTGTAATTCGAACTCACCTAATTCGAATTACATGCATCACTTGTTCCATCAATATTCGAGCTACATTGGTTCGAATTATGTGTTTTTGTAGTTCGAACCAACTTGGTTCGAATTATATAGTAATGTGCTTTGACTCATTCGTGAAGCAATTTTCAGTTTGGCGGATTTGCATAATTTCTCAGCTCCCTTGGCTTATTTATATTTTTTACCCTATATATTAATTTTATAAAAAAAATATAAAATAATATATACCATTTTTTAAAAATAAATCATTTAATCTTTAATTCTTTTATAAAAAATAATTCTTTTAATTATCTTAGAGATTTTAATTATTTAATCATTTAATTCTTTTAATTATCTTAGAAATTTTACATTTTAAAATAATTTTTTTACTTGCAAAAATTTTTGTATTTTGTGACAAACAAATAACTTATTACAAACAATATTGAATTTTGTGACAAATTAATTTTTTGTTACAAAATAATTGGAGTTTTTGAAACAAATGGACATTTTGTTACAAAATATTTTAAACTTTTGTAACAACTTCATCTTTTGTTACAAAATATTTGAAAATTTTGCAACCAAACAGTGGTTCGTTACAAAAGCCAATATAATTTGTAACAAAAAAAATCATGTCATTACAAAATATGAAAACATTTTGTAACAAATTGTATTGTTGTTACAAAACATTATTATTATGTAACAGTTACTAATTTTTGTTACAAAAGAATAATTTTTTGTAACAATTTTAAATTTGTTACAAAGTTTTTGTTACAAATGTTTAATTTTCTTGTAGTGATACCAGAGAATTTGCTGTGTTTTCTCATCTGAGACACAAGCCAGATAATACCATCTGAGCATCTCTTAAAAAGATAAGGTTCCTCCCACAAGTAGTACTTGGCATCATTTAAAAGCTTTTTAACCTGTTGTTTAGTGTACTCCTTGGGAATGAACCTTATGGCCTTGTAGTTTGCAATGTCTGCAAACCATGGAGCCCTCTGAATCATAAAGAGTTGCTCATTCAGGAAGGTCTCAGTCATAGGAGTGGGTTGTTGCATTCCCTCTTCAGGCTCAATCCGGGAAAGGTGGTTAACCACTTGATTCTCTAACTCTAATCTCAATATCAAACTCCTGAAGAAGTAGCACCCACCTGATCAACCTTGGTTTGAATCCTGCTTAGTTAGAAGGTACTTAAAAGCAGCATGATCAGTATAAACAATAACCTTGGAAATAATTAAGTAAGATCTAAACTTACCAAAAGCATAAACTACAGCTAATGATTCTTTTTCTGTAGTTGTGTAATTCTTTTGAGTGTCATTTAGTACACGGCCAGCATAATAAATGATGTGCATAAGCTTGTCTTGTCTCTGTCCCAAGACAATTCCTATAGCATAATCACTGGCATCACACATTAATTTAAATGGTAAATCCCAGTTGGGAGGAGCTATAATGGGAGCAAAGACAAGCCTTGCTTTTAGAGTTTCAAAGGCATGCAAACAATCATTATCAAAATTAAACGGGATGTCCACAACCAAGAGGTTACTCAAAGGCTTAGCAATCATAGAAAAATCCTTTATAAATCTCCTATAAAATCCTGCATGTCCCAAGAAACTCTGGATTGCCTTAATATTAGTCGGTGGTGGTAATTTTTCAATTACTGCCACCTTAACTTTATCAACATCAATTCCTTTACTTGAAATCCGGTGCCCAAGAACAATAACTTCAGTAACCATGAAATGACATTTTTCCCAATTTAAAATAAGGTTTGTTTCTTGGCACCATTTCAAGACTAAGGATAAATGCTTAAGGTAAGATTCAAAAGAATTACCAAAGATAGAAAATTATCCATAAATACCTCAATAAACTTTTTAACCATGTCAGAAAATATAGAAAGCATGCACCTCTGAAAAGTTGCTGGGGCATTACACAGTCCAAACGGCATCCTCCGATAAGCAAATACTCCAAAGGGGCATGTGAACGCCGTCTTCTCTTGATCTTATGGGTCCACTGCAATCTGATTATAGCCAGAATATCCATCTAAAAAGTAATAAAAAGCATGACCAGCTAACCTCTCAAGCATCTGATCAATGAAAGACAAGGAAAAGTGATCCTTCTTTGTAGCATTGTTGAGCCTCCTGTAGTCAATACACATACGCCACCCTGTGACAGTCCTTATGGGAATAAGCTCATTCTTCTCATTCTTGATCACTGTTATTTCTCCTTTCTTGGAAACCACTTGCATAGGACTCACCCATGGACTGTCAGAAATAGGGTAAATAATCCCGACTTCCCAAAGTTTCATTACTTCTTTTTGGACCACTTCTTTCACTGTTGGATTGAGTCGCCTTTGTGGTTGTACAACAGGTTTAGCATCATCCTCAAGCAAGATCTTGTGCATATATGATAACCAATATTTTATGGTTTATCTTGTGCTCAATTGAGTGGTTTTTATCAAGTCTTTGCACACTTATTCATACTAATTGCATGATTTTATATTTTCTTTCCTAATCTTGTGCTATGATTGAAAAAAGGGTTTTTTTGGCCTTAAATTTGCTATGTTTAATCCTCTCTTATTACCATTCAATGACTTGATATGTGCGTTTAGTGATTTCAGGAATTACAGGGCAAGAATGGCTTGGAGGATGGAAAGGAAGCATGCAAAAGTGGAAGGAATACAAGAAACTGAAGGAACTGCTAAAGCTGTCCAGCCTGACCTCTTGGTACTAAACCGACCATAACTTGAGCTACAGAAGTCCAAATGAGGTGGTTCTAGTTGCGTTGGAAAGCTAACATCCGGGGCTTCGAAATAATATATAATTTACTATAGTTTCTCTGAGGATAGACGACGCGCATGCGTGCATCACGCGCACGCGTTGTTCTGCAGAAATTCCAGCGACCTGCACGTATTTGAATTCGCCCCCAGCAATTTCTGGGCTGTTTCTGACCCAGTTTTTGGCCAAAAAATATAGATTAGAGGCTATAAAGTGGGGGAATCCATCCATTCATTAAGAAAACTTTCATATTCATAATTTTAGGTTTTAGATGTAGTTCTTAGAGAGAGAGGCTCTCTCCTCTCTCTTAGGTTTTAGGATTAGGATTTCTTCATTTTCTCAATTCCAGGTTCAATGTTCCTTTAATTTAATTTCTCTTCTACTTTTATTTATTCTATTACTTTAGTTTGTTTATTTTCCCAATTTGATTTATGAACTCTCCATGTTAGATTTGATTTCTTTATTTAATGCAATTTGAGGTATTTCAGATTTATGATTGCTTTCTTCTATTTATGATATAAATAATTTAGATTTTTCTCCTTTTGGCTTTGGTGGAGTAATTGGTGACACTTGAGTTATCAAACTCCTTGTTGAGTGAGAATTGGAACTTGCTAATTATTTGGGTTTCCTCTAAAGCTAGTCTTTTCTTAGGAGTTGACTAGGACTTGAGAAATCAAATTGATTAGTCTACTTGACTTTTTTTTATTTAGTAAGGGTTAACTAAGTGGGAGCAATAAACAATTCTCATCACAATTGATAAGGATAACTAGGATGGGATTTTCAGTTCCCATACCTTGCCAAGAGTTTTTATAATTAGTTTGTTTCCATTGCCATTTACTATTGTTGCTTCTTATCTTAAAAAACCCAAAAAGATACTTTTTCCATAACCAATAATAAACACACCTCCCTGCAATTCCTTGAGAGACGACCCGAGGTTTAAATACTTCGGTTATAAATTTTATTGGGTTTGCTTAAGTGACAACCAAAATTTTTGTACGAAAGGATTGTCTGTTGGTTTAGAAACTATACTTTCAACGAGACTTTATCTGTAAAATTCTTTACTAGCAGAAAATCCATTCGTCAATATACTTAGCCAGACTAATTCCCCTTCAAATCACTAATGTTTCACCCAAGAGCTATTTTGTGACTCCTGAGCACTTGAAGTAACGCCTCTTCCTCCTCATGCCTCAGGGAGGAGCTAATAATCACTGGATAAGAATCATGCTCGCCTATGAATGCATACTTCAAAGAGGAGGGGGGGTAAGGGCTTTAACTCAAGCTTCGGAGACTTTTCCTCAGTACTAGTCGTGTGAAGCTTCCCCTTCTGAGGTGGTGAATCATCAATCTCAAACAAATTATCCTCAAAGGGGATTCTAAAACATCATCAAGTTCTTCAACTTCAAAAACCTCTTGAACAAGTGGCTCAACAAGATCGACTCTCACGCACCCCTCAGAATTACTAGGGTATTTAAGAGCCTCAAGCACATTACGGACAACCTCTTTTTCATTGACCCTCATAGTTAATTCACCCTTTTGTACATCAATAAGAGCTCTACCTGTAGCTAAAAAGGGTCTTCCAAGAATAATAGAGGCATTTTTATCCTTTTTCATATCCAGTATGACAAAATTAGCAGGAAAAATAAATGGTCCTACTTGCACTAGTAAATTCTCAACAACTCCAAGAGGAAATTTAATTGAACGGTTAGCAAGTTGAAGAGAAATTCGAGTGGGTTTTACCTCATCAATTTGGAGCTTTCTCATCAATGAAAGTGGCATGAGATTGATGCTAGCTCCAAGATCACATAAACCTCTCTGAATAGTGATGTCTCCAATGGTGCAAGAAATTAAAAAGCTTCCCACATCTTGTATTTTCTCAGGGAGATCCTGTTGGATAATTGCACTACATTCCTTTGTTAGCACCGCTATTTCATTCTCTTTCCAATTCCTCTTGTTACTCAACAACTCCTTCATAAACTTGGCATAAAGAGGAATTTTCTCAAGGGCTTTTGGAAAAAGAATGTTGATCTGAAGCTTCCTAAAGACCTCTAAAAATTTGAAAAACTATTTTTCTTTGGAAGCCTTCTGAAATCTTTGAGGATATGAAATTTTTGGCTTATACTCAGGAGCCTTAGGCAATGCCGGATGTGTCTCAAGAGTGACCGGAAAGGGGTTATTTGGGTGTCTAGAGGGGGAATGCTCTACCTCTTCATTTTTTTCTCTGGAGCTTCTTTTTCAACTGGCTCCTCACTAACCTTAGCTTTTGAACCTGCTACCTTACCACTTCTCAGGTGTATGGTCTTGCACTCTTCCCTTGGATTAGGCACAGTGTCACTAAGAAGAGTATTAGGAGGCCTTTCAGGTGCTTGTTTGCTCAACTGATCTACTTGAATCTCCAAGTTTCTAAGTGAAGCTCTGGTTTCCTGCATAAAACTATGAGTATTCTTAGAGAGTTCTGCAACTATAGACTCCATGTTAGATGACTTCCAAGGTTGAGAATGTGGTTGTTGTAGTTGAGAGAGTTAAAACTGACGATTATTGAAGTTGTTCTGATTAAAACCATCCAGAGAATTATTGTTGAAATTTGGTTGCCTCTGAGGTTGGTCTCTCCACCTAAAGTTTGGGTGATTCTTCCATCCTTGATTAAAAGTCTTGGAATAGTGATCATTATTGGGATTTTTAGAGGAATTTTTCATGTAATTAACCTGTTCAAGAATAAACTAGCCATAATCATATTTCTCACCTTGACGGAAGCCGCCACTCATGTCATAGGAAGTGTCTTGAGTATTGACGACTGAAACTTGCATTCTACTCAAGTGTTGAGTAATAGTATTAATTTGTTGAGACATGGCCTTATTCTGAGCAAGAATCGTATCCAAAGCATCCAATTCTATGACTCATTTCTTCATAGAGATCCTCTCAGAAGAATACAAATATTGGTTGTTAGCAACTATCTCAATCAACTAAGTAGCCTCTTCAGGAGTCTTCTTTATATGGAGGGATCTGCCTGCAAATTTATCTACAGATATTTTGGCGGTCTTAGAGACTCCATCATAGAAGATCTGTTACTAAATCCAATCTGAAAATATGTCAGAGGGACATTTTCTGAGCATCAACTTGTACCCCTCCCAAGCTTTATAGAGAGACTCACCCTCTCTCTGCCTAAAAGTTTGAACATTAGTCCTTAGCTTACTCAGTTTCTGAGGTGGAAAAAACTTGGTCAAGAACCTATTGACCAACGTATCCCAAGTATCCAAGCTCTTATTGGATTGTGTGTTAAGCCATTGCTTAGCTTTGTCCTGTACAACAAATGGGAAGTAGAGCAACATGTAGACATAAGGATGAACTCCATTAGTCTTCACAATGTCACAAATCTGTAGGAAATTTGAGATAAACAAGTTTGGGTCTTCCTGTGGGAGTCTGTGAAACTGACAATTTCGTTGCACCTGAGTAATCAACTGAGACTTCAGCTCAAAGTTGTTAGCAGTCACATGGCGTACAACAATGCTATTCCCATAAAAATTATAGCTAGGGACAGTGTATGAGCCAAGTATTCTCCTAAGTTGTTCAGGAACATGAGGAGGATTAGCAACATTGGGGTTAACCACATCGTTATTGTTAAGTTCCATAGTGGACCCTTCAACTTCCTTCTCAAATTTGTCCGTAAGATTCTCAGCAGGTTTTTATAAGCTCTAGCCTGCTGTAAACGCCTTCTCAAGGTCTTTTCAATCTCAGGATCAGAGTCAAAAAGAGGTTATTTATTCCTGTTCCTGCTCATAAATAAACAGAAAACAAGAAAAAGTAAGAATCTCTATGACAGAGTGAAGAGAATCCCCAGTGAGGTAACCTGAGTAAAGAAAATAAAATAAAATAAACTAAACAAATACCACTAGAATTTTTGAAAATCACTAAAGAAATTAAACTAACAAATTTCAAAAATAATAAAAAAAAGCAAGAAAAATAAAAAATAATAAAGAAAAATTAATTAGGAAAAATAAAACAAAGAAACTAGGGGAGACACCAAACTTAATTTCAAAAATTAAGAGAAAATTTTCAAATAATTTAAGGCTAAATTTTCAAAAATTCAAAGACAAAATTAAAAAGAATTAAAGCAAAAACGTCTAATCTAAGCAACCAAACAACTGGTAGTTGTCAATCATAGCCAATCCCCGACAACGGCGCCAAAAACTTGGCGAGAAATTAGAAACCCACAACTAAACCAGCAAGTGCACCGGGTCATATCAAATAATACCTCAGGTGAGTGAGAGTCGATCCCACGAGGATTGATGGACCAAGCAACAATAGTTGAATCATTCACTTAGTCAGACAAGTAGAAAAGAGTGTTTTGGGGTTCAAATTGCATTAAACTATAATTCAGGAATTAAGAACGCAAATAGTAAATTTAGTGTGAAAGCTATGTGAGAGAACAGTTAAGGTTTCAGAGATATTTATTTTTCTGGATTTATATTTCTTACCAACTACTTTAATCATGCAAGATTCAATTTATGGCAAACTATAATTGACTAAACTCTAATTCCTTAGTGATCTCTTTTAACCTAATCAACTGCCAATTCCTTGGTCGCTTAATGTAGATTAAAGGGTTAGGTTCAATTCTATTTCATTAGCAATAAAAACCCTAATTACCCAAATATAAGAGGATTCTATGTCACGTATCCCGTTAAGTCTAGGCAATTAATGATTTAGGAGGAATTACTTTCAAGCTTTTGTCCAAGTAAATTACTTTTCCAAGATTTAACAAGAACTCAAGTAGAATAAGGCTTATCTTCAATACACCCTATCTCTAAGATGAAGAACGAAAGCAATTCCTTGAATTCAAATCAATACATTAATTAAAAGTAGAATAGCAATAGTATTAATCTATAAAAATAAACAGAGCTCCTAACTTTAACAAGGGAGGTTTAGTTGCTCATGACTCAGAGAAAAGCTAGGGTTCAAAAGTGTGTGAAAACTAGAATGAGGTAGGAGAGAAGAGAAGAGCCCGAAGGGCTAAATCTTTTTCCTTTTATAACTAACCTAATTTTATTTAAAAATAAAATAATAACTACTAAAGCCCAAAATATTGTGTTTGGAAATAAAAATAACCAAAAAAAAAATAAAAAACAAGGAATATGACCCAAATATAACTAGTGAAGCCTCTTCATAAAAGTTGGATCTGCACTGATGGCACTAAACGCCAGAATCAACGTTTAGCACCTCACAAGGCAGTAAGCTTCTTAAACGTTGCTGTCTTCCTGGCGCTAAATGCTAGGCTCGGCATTTAACGCCCTTCGAGGCAGTGAGCTCGCACACGTTATGAGGCACCTGGCGCTAAACCCCCAGGTCTGCATTTAGTGCTAGCTTGACAGAATGGCTGCACGCATTTCAAAGCGTTTGGACGTTAAACATCAGATGCGGCGTTTAGCGCCAGCTCAACAGAATCCAAATTCTTTTCTTTTCTTCTATACAAACTCTGTTAAACTGATCCGAACTTCATCTGAAATAATCAAAACAATAGAACGACTCAAAGTAGCATCCAAATAGGTTTCAAACATTAAAATCTCAATAAAAACTCAATAGATTCATATATAAAATAATAAAAAATAAAGAAAAGATGCTCACGAGAATAAATGGATAGTTTAGAATCTCTTAGAACCCTAGGTTTGGATTAATGAGACATGGAAGATTAAGACTTTGTAGAGAGTTCCTATTACCTTATATTGTATTGATTCGGTACTTTTACCCTAATGGGAACCCGGTGATTTGGGTTCTCACCCATATATTATTTATATTTTTCATATGCAGGTCCCAACGCTCCTCAATGAGTGGGAGTTTTATCTAGAAGATGGAGAATAAGACTTTTGTTTCTGTTTTGATTTTAGAATCTCTCATTCTTTTGGAAAAACTTATATGATATATTTATTTTAAAGACTTGCCTATAGAGGCTTATGATGTATTCTTAGAGAGATAGGTTGTAAAATCAGAGAAATTAATAAGTAATTATCCAATAAATTAATAATTAATTAGAAAAATTAGAAATATAAATTTTATAGTTTAATGAGATAGAGCTAATTAAAATAAGAATTTTGACACTAATTTTAAAGAATTTGGCACAAGATTGGGCCGAACGGGCCGAACCTGGCAAACTGGGCCCGTATTGGGCCCAAGGCCCAATCCAACCCAGCCACACTTAATCAAACACAACCTTCCATCTCCCCTTCCTCCTCATTCACGTTGGGAAACATTTTGGAAAGGGGGAAGAGAGCTCAAACCCTTGTTCCACTTCAAATCACCATATCTTGCTACTCCGAGCTCCGATCGCCGCACCGTTTGCGGCCACACATCCGTGGCATCAGGCTCTACAAAGTCTAGTGACTAATTTTTAGTAAGGAACCTCAGTTTCATCTCAGATTTCCTTTTCCCCCTAATTTTTGAAAACCTTGAAGTTGAGTTGTTGAAACTTGATATCTTAGTGTTTAGGCTCAAATTAAACTCGATGGATTAGCAGGTTTTGCTCATTTGAGGCACGGGTATGATAAGGTCCCTCTAAACCTTGTGGATTCTTGGATTATTGTGTGTTAGACATTGAAAATTTGTATATAGATGTGGTAATGTGTATAGGTAGTGTGTAATTGTGTTTTTGGAGCACCATTGAGGAGATGAAAACTTGATTCGGGTCATTAGATTGCTGAATTTGGTCGTGAAGCTTGATACTTTGCCTAATTGTGTTGCCTTGAGTTATATGAGGAAATCGGCTAAGGTATGGTTTAGGTTTCTCGTATTTAATATATAATGTCTTGTGAAAATAGGCTAGATGAACATAGGATAGGAATGAATGCATGAGTCTGTAAATTGCCTAGTGCCTTGATGATAATTGTAAACCAAGTTGAGCATGGGTTTGTTGTTTAATGTTGGGAATGGAAATTGAATGTTAAATGATTTAATGATTTTATGTATGAGAATCGTTTAAAATTGAGATATGATGGATGATGGAAGGGTGTAGAACCGTGTTGTTGTGATATTGCATATGTTGGAACTGATTTTAAGTGTAGAAGGATTGATATTGAATGGAGAATTAATGAAAATAAAGGTTTGAGGATTTTTGTGTAAAATTGAATTTTGGCCAAACTTCGGTGAGCCATAACTCGGCTTCCGGACTCCCAAATATTTTCAAATGTATTTCATATGAAAATTGGGTCCATGAAGTTTACGCTGTTCAAAGAACGGATAAAAAATATTTAAAACGAGGAAGTTATGCGTGCCGAAAGTTCGGTATGCAAGGATAAAATTCTGCAGACTTAGCCATTTTTGATTGATCTACACTGTATGCGTACGCGAACCCCTTCATACGTGAAGGGTCATCTCTGTCTAGCATGTATGCATATGCGGGCATGTGTATGTATACGCATGATGGGCCAAACGTACTCCCACGCGTACGCGTGGCCCCTATTTCAACAAACATGAATTTTGGATTTTAAAGCTTAATTTCAAAACTCTAAATCTCTATTTTCATTCTTTTGGCCCTAGATCTTGTTAGTAAGCCTAGTAATAGGATGAAGTTAGGAAATGGTGGTAACTTGGAGATAGAGAAAGATTTTTAAAAGGTAATATGTGGTTAGAGAAGATGATACTTGATTTGATAAAGAAGATGAAAATGGTATATGAGGCAATTAAGAGAGTAATGTCATATTGAGAATGATGTATGAGATAATTGATGATGTTAATTAATTGAAAACAATGAGATGACCTATGAATTATTGTTGAGAATAAAAATGAGATTTATGAGATATAATTGATTATTATTGAGACATTTGTTGACCTCCTGTACGTAAGATGTGACTGATGAACGGATTTTTACTAGTAAAGAATTTCACAATAAATTTTCATTGCTAGTATAGTTTCTAAACCAACAAAGAATCCTTTCATACAAAAATTTGGTTGTCACTAAAACAAACCCAATAAAATTAAACCAAAGTATTCAAATCTCGAGTTGTCTCTCAAGGAATTGCAGGGAGGTGTATTTATTATTGGTTATGGAAAAGTATCTTTTTGGGTTTTTGAATAAGGAACAAGAAAAGTAAATGACAAGAAAGTAAACTAATAGTTAAGAAAGCTCTTGGCAAGGTATGAGAACTAGAAGTCCTATCCTAGTTATTCTTATCAATTATGATGAGAACTGTCCATTGCTCCCACTTAGTTAACTTCTAACTATGGAGGAAAGTCAAGTGGATGAATGAATTTGACTCCTTAAGTCCTAGTCAACTCCTAAGGAAAAACTAGCTTTAGAGGGATCCAAATCAACTAGCAACTTCTCAATTATCAATCAACAATGGAGTTTGATAACTCAAGAGTCTCCAATTACTCAACCAAAGCCAAGAACATAAAAAGCTAATTTAAAACCCTCCCAAGCATTTTATCAAACACTTGGAAGGCATAACATAGAAATATAGAAACTAGCAAGGAATATTAAATCCAAACAACCAATTTCAAACATCAATGGCTCAAAAGTAATAGAAGAAGCAATAAATATGAAATACCTCAAATTGCATTAAATAGAAAATCAAATCTAACATGAGAATTCATAAACTAAATTGGGAAAATAAATAAACCAACAAGAGAAATAGATAAACTAAAGTGCTATGACTAATAAGAGTAGAAGAAAACTAAATTAAAGCAAAGTAGAAATCTGAGATTAAGAAAAGCTAAACCTAAAATCCTAAAACCTAGAGAGAGGAGAGAGAGGAGCCTCTAATCTGTGTTTTCTGGGCCGAAAACTGGGCCAAAAGGAGCCCAGAAATCGCTCCCAGTGCTTTCTGCAATTTCTGCATGTGGCGCATGTCACGCGTACACGTAAGTCACGCGTGCGCATCGCTTGGCAAAATTCCTTGTCATGCGTACGCGTCTCCCATGCGTACGCGTCGCTGCCAGCTTCTTAAAACTTCATTTTCTCACGTTCCTTCCAATTTGCCTGTTTCCTTTCCATCTTCTAAGCCGTTCATGCCCTATAAAGCCTGAAAACACTTAATTTAGCACAAGATAAACTATAAAATAGTGGTTTATCAATCTCCCCACACTTAATCATTAGCATGTCCTCATGCTAAGCTCAAGAGAAGCTATAAAGGAGTGAAGAGGAATGGTAAAACTTATGAAATGAAACATATCTATATGAATGCAACTATATGCTAAGATATTTCTATCTACTTGGTCAAAAGTAAATAAGTTCTCCAAGACAAAAATAAATCAGATTTCACTAATTCAAATCACACAATAAAAGATAAGTAAACTTGTAAGAAGACAGCTCTTGAAAGCAGGGAACATAGAATCAAGCATTGAACCCTGACTGGTAGTGTATATGCACTCTAATCGCTCAAGTGTCTAGGGTTAATCACTCTACTCTTCTCTAGTCATGCTTTCTAAAATTTTGTTCTTCATCTAACCAATCAACAAATATTTAGTATACCAATGCAAACATCATGAGGTCTTTTCAAGGTTGTAATGGGGCTAAGGTAAGGGTGAGGATATATGTATGGCCAAGTGAGCTATAATATAAATCTTTGACTAACCTAAGCTCTCACCTAACACACACACACACACTCTATCTAATTATAAAATCATGCCTAGCTACCCCAAAATTCCCACTTTTGTATATTTCACATACTCATGTATCAAATTTTCTTTAATTTCACCACATATGCATTGATCTTTTATTAAACTTAGCATTGGGGTGATTTTGTCCCCTTATTTATTTATTTATTTATATTGTAATTTTTTTATTTTTTTTAGAAACTTGAAAGAAAATATAACATATCAATGCATATGGTTTTTCTGGTCTCATATGAGTAGGCACCCAAATTCCCAATGTTCAAATAAAGTAGAAACATAACACCTTTCCATTAACCCAGGTTTCCGCAATTCCCCACACTTAATTGATACACAATCTCTATCTTAAGCTAACCAAAGATTCAAATCAGGTAATTAATTATTTTTCCGCTTAAGACTAGTGATGTGGTAATATAAAGAACAAATGGGGATTAAAAAGGATCAAAGTGACAAACAAATGTAATTGAAATGGTAGGCTTTTCGGGATAAGTGAGCTAATAACAATTGATGGCTTCAATCATATGTATGCATGCAAATATACTAAACAATGGACATATAAAATGGAACAAACTATGATTACAATCATAGAAAAGAAAACACACAAGAATAAAATATTATGGTTAAATAATGTAACCATGTAATTAAGCTCAAATCTCACAGGTTGTGTGTTCTTAGCTATAATTCATGTTCCAAATTACAATCTTCAAAAAAGTTTAACACAAATTTTCAATTTAAATTAGTGAAATGCTATAAAAATTTTCTTGAAAAAGAATTCATCACTTCAACCAAGTAGTGGTAAAATATGCACAAAATCAAGCAAACATGCAATCAAACATGCAAATGCAACAATGAACTAACAAAGAAAATAAAACATTGGTGTTGAGAAGAAAATAACTAACCCACAGAAGTTGGTATCGACCTCCCCACACTTAAAGATTGCACCGTCCTCGGTGCATGCTAAGATGTGCAAGTGGACGGGTGGCTCCAACTGACGCTTTTCTCCAAAGATTGTGTAGATGGACTTGTCTGTCTCCCCATTGAAATGTCTTCCGGTTCCTTTCCTGGTGGCCATCTTGAAAGAAGAGAAAAGAGAAGAAAAGTAACTCAAAAATAAAGATATAAAACAAATAAAATATAGTTGGGTTAATGCCAAATAATGAGGGTCTCAATTACATGGTAGCTACAACATGCAAGTGAGAAAACAGTAGAAGCAAATGGCATATCAATATTGCAAAAATTGCAACAATGGGGGGCGAGAGTGTGGGTAATGCAAGATAGTATAAGTGCATATCAATGCAAATGGAATGCAAGTATCATAAAAAATTAGCATTGACTTATGAATAATAATACCCAATCAGAATAAAACAAGTCATGAAGCACCAGAATAATGCAAGAGATATTCAACAGTTGAGCAAGAAAATTCAACACCAAAGAAAAAGTATTAAATTTAGAAAAGAAAATGAAAACATGCACAAAATTAAAATGCAATGAGTGGAAGTATGCAAATGCAATAAGAAAAATAGAATGAAAGAGAAAAAGGATGAGAAGTTAAAGAAATAAAGAAGAAGTAAGTAAGAAAAGGGGAAGAAAGAAGGAGAAAGGAGAGAAGAAAGGAGAAAGGAATGAGAAACGGGACGCGACGCGCGCGGGCAAGTCGCGTGTGCATGTGAAGACTGCATTAGCCATGCGACGCGTCGGCGTCGCCCACGCGTACGCGTGGGTGCCTGAAGAAGAAAAGTGACGCACGAGCGTCAGTCACGTGTACGTGTGACAGCTTGCGCGATTCCAGCACAGTGGCAGCCCAACTTTCTGTTCAATTTGCTCTTTATGCCGATTTGCATGCCCACGCGTGCGCGTCCTAGACGCGTACGCGTGGGTTGCCAAAACTGCAAGTGACGCGTACGCGTGAGGTGCGCGTACGTGTGGTCTTGCTTGCGCGTAAAACACGCTTCTTGCGCCACTCCTGCGCAATTCTCTGTCCAATCCCACTATGTCTCGCATTCACGCATGACGCGTACGCGTCATAGACGCTTGCGCGTCGAATACTCTCTTTTTTTTTAAAGTATGCAAAATGCAGGTGATAATGCAGAAACTATGAATGAACACTAATAAAAATAAAATAAAATAAAACTAAGAATCAAAATGAAAGATCATACCATGGTGGGTTGTCTCCCACCTAGCAGTTTTAGTTATTGTCCTTAAGTTGGACATTTGGTGGGCTCTTTGTCATGGTGGCTTGTGCTTGAACTCATCTTGAAACTTCCACCAATGCTTGGACTTCCAATAAGCTCTAACATTTCCAAATAAATTCATCAACCCTTGATGAAATTCTTCACAAGTTTTGAGCTCCCAAAATTGGTCCTCTTGTATGCTGGGATCCCAAATCTTGTTTCTACACCTGTCTTGAAGTGGATCACCATTGTCCCAACCGGGTGGCAAGCAGTCCAAATTCTCAATGCAATACCAGACCCTTCTCTTAGATCCAACCAAATTTTCACTAGTTCTACCCTTGCATCTAGTTCTTGAAGTACCAACCTTGATGAGCCTTGATTTGCAACTCCAACTGTAACAGCCCAGACCACCCGCTAGCACGATATTGTCCGCTTTGGCACACAAAGCCTCACAGTTTTGTCTTTGATGATAGGGATGATAGCCGAAACCCCCATACTCACTCGTCAAAACGTCATACTAGGGAGAGGTATCCACACCCTTATAAGGCATGCTTCGTTCCCCTCCCCAACCGATGTGGGACCTTACAATCCACCCCCCTAAGGGAGCCCAGCGCCCTCGCTGGCACATCGATCCGAGCTCCGGCTCTGATACCATCTGTAACAGCCCAGACCACCCGCTAGCACGATATTGTCCGCTTTGGCACACAAAGCCTCACGGTTTTGTCTTTGACGATAGGGATGATAGCCGAAACCCCCCACACTCACTCGTCAAAACGCGTCATACTAGGGAGAGGTATCCACACCCTTATAAGGCATGCTTCGTTCCCCTCCCCAACCGATGTGGGACCTTACACCAACCACTAAACATCATTCTCTTATGCTTAATGCCACAAAGCTTCCTAAGTTGGCTGAAAGAACTAGAAGATTGATGGTTTAGGAGTTATGGTAAATACTCGTTGCAAGTATAGTTACTAAACCAAGCAATCAACCTTTCTTACAAACGTTTTGGTTGTCATAAGTAACAAACCCCTAAATAAATTGATAACCGAAGTATTCAAACCTCGGGTTGTCTTCTCAAGGAACTGCAGGGAAGTATGTTCTTATTATTGGTTATGGAGATTGTAAATTGGGGTTTTGAGAATAAGGAGTGAATAGTTTAATTAGCAAATAAAGTAAATGAAGAACAAGCAATTTAAATGGCAAGTAAAATAAATAAATGACTGTAAATAAACTTTTAGCAAGGTATGAGAAATTGGAGGTCCTATCCTAGTTATCCTTATCAATGATGATGAGAATTGAATCTTAATTCCACTTTGTTAACCTTTACTAAGATAAAGGAAGGTCAAGGGATTAATTGGTTTGATCTTCGGATCCTATTTATTTCCTAAAAAAAGATTGGGATTATTGAAGTTCAATTTAATTAACAAAGATAACAATTATCAATCATGTTTAAGTTTGATAACTCCTGAGTTACTGATTTCTTAACCAAGACCAAAAGGAGAAAAGTAAATCTACTGGAATAAAAATGTCTTCAGATTGGGAACAATAGCAACATAAATAAAATAAAGCAATATTAAACTGAAATACCTCAAATAACATTAATTCAAAAGAGTAATTTGTAACATGGAAGAATTCATAAATTAAATTGCAAAAGTAAATAAAAGGGAATATTGAACCTGATAAAGAGATAATCCTAAAAGCACATAAAATCCTAAATCTAAATCCTAATCCTAAAGAGAGGAGAGAGAGGAGAGAACCTCTCTCTAATCTAAATCTAAATCATGTAAAACTAACTAAAGTGGAGACTCTCCTTCTGAATGGATGTATTCCCCCACTTCATAACCTCTGGTCTATGCCTTCTGGACTTGGATTTGGGCCAAAAAGGGCTTCAGAATTCGCTGGGAGCAATTTCTGCAATTTCTAGTGCGTGGCCTCTGTCACGCGTCCGCGTGGGTCACGCGGTCGCGTCATTCGGAGTTTTCCTTGTCACGCAGTCGTGTCAGTCATGCGACCGCGTCATATGTGTTTCGCTCGAGGTGCGCGGTCGCGTCAGTCATGCGGCCGCGTCAATGCCTTTTCACGCTGGCATGCGGCTGCGTCGCCCATGCGATCGCGTGGCTGCTAGTTTCTTCAAAAATTCTGTTTTGTGCTTTTCTTCCATTTTTGTATGTTTCCTTTCCATCCTTTAAGTCATTCCTGCCTTAGAAGATCTGAAACTACTCAACACACTAATCACGGCATCGAATGGAAATAAAGGTAATTAAGATAATTAATTTTAAAGCATAGGAGACATGTTTTTCACATACATCACATAATAAGGAAGGGAAAGTAAAACCATGCAATTAATATGAATAAGTGGGTGAAGGATTGAATAAATCACTCAAATTAAGCACAAAATATATCATAAAATATGGGTTTATCATTGGCCATCCGTTTCAAGAATACCATATTCAAGTGGGACAGTACAGCGAATAGAGATAAGTCTTACCCACTCAAATGAAGGAGTAGATGGCCACCTAGGTGGAGGAGTCTCCAACGTTCTTGACAAAGCGTACTCAACTCCCGTCCACCCTTTCCGAAGGGCTTCCGCTTCCACATCATTCTCAAACTCAATCAGGGAAGGGTCTTCATATTCAAGGGGTTTAGGTGCGGATGTAGATTCATCATTAGAAGGACTTGATTCACGATCTTCATCACCAAGGGAACTTGTTTCTTGATCTATCCCATCCAAGTCTTCATAGGGAATATGCCATGGAGGTTGTGCACTAGCCTTCTTAACATCAATTTCAATCTTCTTGGAGGAATACTCTGTAACTCTAGATTCTCATGGAGGTTCAGCATCTCCTAAGTCTTCAACCACTTCTTCCTCTTCAACTATTATGGCTTCCTCCACTTGTTCCAATACAAAGTCATGTTCCTTATTGTCCACCGGATTTTCTAGTGTCTCCTTCATGCTACGCTCTTCTAATGATTCTCCGCATGTAGCCATGGGAGTGCTTTGAGTATCGAAGCGCAGAGAGGCTAAATTACCTACTACCTCGGTCAAGGTAGCTATGAACTTTTGTGTCGTCCTTTGTATCTCCCTTTGCCCTTGAAGAAGAACACTTAGAGTGTCATTCATTGAAGATTGGGGTAGATATGAGAGTTCATTACTTGGGAGGAATGGTTTATGATATGAGGGTGGTTCATCATAATAAGGGTGTGGTGGTTCAACACTCTCCATCTTTTCCACTTGTTGCACAACACACTTCAATTCCTTGTTCTCAAGTTGAGATTCTTTAGCCATGAGAGCTTCGTGTGCTTTTCGGTTTCCCACTTGCTCCAATTGATGAAGGGTTGCTTAAAATTGATCCAGTGTTTCCTTGAAACGATCCTTTGACTCTTGTTCCGCTTGGATATCATAAGTAGGATCATAAGGCTCTTGGATTGATGGATATGGACATAGTGTATATGGAGCTGGTGGTTCTTAGAAGTAATTAGGTTGGAATTAGGGTGGCTCTATGTATGGTTCATATGGCTCATGGGGTGGTTGGTAAGGTGGGTAAGGATTAGGATCATATGAGGGTGTTTGGTGGTGGGTGGCTTGTGAGTATGGTGGTTCAAAGCTATGTGGAGGAGGTGGCTCATAAGAATATGGTGGGACATATTGGTAACTACAAGGGGGTCCACCATATCTATTGTTGTGGTACGCACCTCAGAATGGCTCTTGCTCATAGTAAATTGGTGGAGGTTGTTGCCGGAAGGGTTGATCAAATCCTCGTGGCTCCTCCCATCTTTGATTGTTCCAACCTTGATGCATGTTCCCACTACAGCTTCCATTCCCTACAACATAATTTGAACCAAACTCATAGCCAAAGGGGTGAGAATTCATAGTAACAAAAGAAAGTAAAAACAAGAACTAGTAAAAAACTAATGAGAATAAACTCCTAAAACTAGAAACAACTAACAAAGAAACGAAAAAGAAAAATTATTTACAATATTCACAATAACCAATAACAAGGCACACGTTTGCAATTCTCCGGCAACGGCGCCATTTTGATGAACAGATTTTTGCTAGTAAAGAATTTCACAATAAATTTTCGTTGCTAGTATAGTTTCTAAACCAACAAAGAATCCTTTCATACAAAAATTTGGTTGTCACTAAAACAAACCCAATAAAATTAAACCGAAGTATTCAAACCTCGGGTCATCTCTCAAGGAATTGCAGGGAGGTGATTTATTATTGGTTATGGAAAAGTATCTTTTTGGGTTTTTGAATAAGGAACAAGAGATGTAAATGACAAGAAAGTAAACTAATAGTTAAGAAAGCTCTTGGCAAGGTATGAGAACTAGAAGTCCTATCTTAGTTATCCTTATCAATTATGATGAGAACTGTCCATTGCTCCCACTTAGTTAACATCTAACTATGGAGGAAAGTCAAATGGACGAATCAATTTGATTCCTCAAGTCCTAGTCAACTCCTAAGGAAAGACTAGCTTTAGAGGGATCCAAATCAACTAGCAACTTCTCAATTATCAATCAACAAAGGAGTCTGATAACTCAAGAGTCTCCAATTATTCAATCAAAGCTAAGAACATAAAAAGCTAATTTAAAACCCTCTCAAGCATTTTATCAAATACTTGGAAGGCATAACATAGAAACATAGAAAACTAGCAAGGAATATTAAATCCAAACAACCAATTTCAAACATCAATGGCTCAAAAGTAATAGAAGAAGCAATAAATATGAAATACCTCAAATTACATTAAATAAAAAAAATCAAATCTAACATGAGAATTCATAAACTAAATTGGGAAAATAAATAAACCAACAAGAGAAATAGATAAACTAAAGTGCTTGGACTAATAAGAGTAAAAGAAAACTAAATTAAAGCAAAGTAGAAATCTGAGATTAAGAAAAGCTACACCTAAAATCCTAAAACCTAGAGAGATGGGAGAGCCTCTCTCTCTCTAGAGAACTACATTTAAAACTTAAAATTTTGTGAATGAAAGTTGTGTGAATCCTTGAATGAATGTTGATGACAAGTCATCTTATGCTATTTTTTCAAGCATTTTTTAACTTGTTTCATTAGTTTTTATGCACTTTCTTGCATTGTAAGTAAGTAATTTGGAGTGGAATTGCATGGTTTCCTTGAATCAATCAACCACCATTTAATTGATACTAAATCATGAGGTTTAAACTAAATTTAATTGGATTTTGGATCTCTGAGTTTATTTTGGAGAATTGGGAAGGAGAATTGATCTCTCTTCTTCCTTGTTCTTACCTTTGCATTCTCTACTTCTTGTCTTGGATCTTGGGTGAAGAATTGAAGAAATTTTGTTTCAATCTCACCTTGAGATTTCTTTGTTTATTTCTCTGCAAAATTTCAGCAATTGAGATTTGAATCCACATTCTCTTTACTGCTTTCTTTTCTACTTCTTCTGAAATTTAATCTTCCATTTCTTTTGCAATTGTTCTTGTTGGATCAAGGAAGGATTTGAGATCTAGACTTGTTTTCTAGTCTCCTCCACCCCTGAGATCTTCAACTTTCTTTTAGTTATTGCAATTGAATTATATTTTACTTTCTGTTTAGATTTTCAAGCAATTGTTCTTCTCTTGTTTAGATCTACTGCATTTAAATTCATCTTCTACTTCTCTGTTAATTGTCTTTTACTTCTGCTTGTTTCAATTCTGCAACCCCAGCTCCCAATTCCTTTTATAATTCAAGCAATTTACATTTCTTGCACTTTAAGATTCAGTCATTTACATTTCTTGCAATCTAAGCTTCTGCAATTTAATTTACTTGTTCTTTAAGATTCAGCACTTTTACTTTCTGTTCTCTTTAATTTACTGCAATTCTTCCCTCTCCCTTTACAATTCATGCAATTTAGCTTCTTTCAATTACAAACCACTCAAACCAATACTTGATTCGCTTGACTAAATCAACCACTAAACTAAAATTGCTCAATCCTTCAATCCCTGTGGGATCGACCTCACTCATGTGAGTTATTATTACTTGATGCGACCCGGTACACTTGCCGGTGAGTTTTGGGTGTTGGAATTCGTTTTCCAAAAATATCCATCAAGTTTTTGGCGCCGTTGCCGGGGATTGATTAGATTGACAATGATTAAGTGAAATGGAGAAAATGATGAAGCACCAAGAGATGACAACAAAGAACCAGGAAGCTTCCATGAAGAATATGGAAAGACAGATTGGACAGCTTTCCAAGTAAATTGCTATTGAGAGGCCTTTAAGCTCACTCCCAAGCGACACCATTCCTAATCCAAAAGAGGAATGCAAAGCTATACAGCTAAGGAGTGGAAAGATCTTGGTAAAAAATGAAGAAGCAACCAAGAAGCCAAAGGAAAATGACAAGAAACAGGCTGAAAAAGAGGAAGCCAATGATAAGGATGTAACAGCAAGCAAGCAAACTTCAAAGCAGGCTCAAGAAAAGGAGGAACAGCCACACAACTCAAAGGAAGCAATGAAGGAACCAACCAAGAATCACAGACAGGAAGTGAACTTCACACCTCCATTGCCATATCCCCAAAGGTTCAACAAGGGGACTAAGGACCAACACTTCCCTAAATTTCTTGAAGTCTTCAAGAAACTGGAGATCAACATACCCCTGGCTGAAGCATTAGAGAAAATGCCCCTATATGCAAAGTTCTTGAAAGAGCTTATAAACAAAAAGAGAAGTTGGCAAGAGAAGGAGACCATTATGCTCACTGAAGAATGTAGCGCTGTGATCCAAAGGGGTATCCCACCAAAGCTCAAAGATCCAGGGAGTTTTGTGGTTTCATGCACCATAGGCAAGATGACATTGGAAAATGCCCTATGCGATTTAGGTGCCAGCATCAACTTGATGGCCCTCTCAATGATGAGAAAGCTTGCTATAGAAGAAATCAAACCTACTAGGATGTCACTAGTGATGGCTGATAGATCAATCAAGACACCCAATAGAATTGTAGAAAATTTACTAGTAAAGGTTGGAGAGTTTATCTTCCCTGTAGACTTTGTGATCTTGGACTCATAAGGGGATGGAAACAACTCAATCATCTTGAGAAGACCATTTCTAGCTACAGCAAGAACCACTATTGATGTAGAGAAGGAAGAAATGACCTTCAGGGTGCATAATGAGCAAATGGTAATCAATGTTTTCAAATCAATGCAACATCCCTCTGAGTAAGAAAATTACATGAAGGTGGATGTGATAGAAAGCTTGGTAGAAGAAATGTTTGAGGACAACTATCAAGAGCACCAGGAGGAACAAGGAGAGGAAGTGATAGAAATATCCATTGAAGGCAAGGAAGAGGGTAAGCCAAAACAGGAGTTGAAGCCTCTCCCTCCTCACCTTAAATACGTGTTTCTTGGGGAAACAGAAGCCTTGCCAGTAATCATAAACTCCTCCTTGAACATGGAAGAGGAAACAAAGTTGATTGAAGTGTTAAAGGCTCACAAAACAGCCTTGGGCTGGACAATTGAGGATATCAAAGGCATCATCCCTGCCATCTGTATGCATAAATCTTATTGGAGAAAGAGTCAAAACCTGTGGTTCAACCTTAGAGGAGACTCAACCCAACCATGAAAGAGGTGGTTCAAAAAGAAGTGATGAAGCTATGGAATGCTGGGATAATCTTTCCAATCTCGGACAGCTCATGGGTGAGTCCGGTTCAAGTTGTACCAAAAAAGGGAGGAATGACAGTCATCACCAATGAGAAGAATGAGTTAATCCCCACCAGGACAGTGACTGGGTGGAGAATGTGCATAGATTACAGGAGACTGAATGATGCTACAAGAAAAGATCACTTCCCTCTGCCCTTCATTGATCAAATATTGAAAAGATTGGCAGGCCATGCTTACTACTGCTTCCTGGATGGGTACTCTGGGTACTCAAATAGTGGTGGATCCCAAGGATCAAGAGAAGACTTCCTTCACATGCCCATTTGGAGTTTTCGCCTACAGGAGGATGCCCTTTGGGCTATGCAATGCCCCAGCCACCTTTCAAAGGTGTAAGCTCTCCATTTTTTCTGATATGGTGGAAAAAATTTTAGAAGTCTTTATGGATGATTTTTCTGTCTTTGGAAATTCATTTAACACTTGCTTGCATCATTTAACTTTTGTTTTAAAAAGATTCCAAGAAATTAATCTGGTATTGAATTGGGAGAAATTCCATTTCATGGTTTCGGAAGGAATAGTTCTTGGGCATAAAGTGTCATGTAAAGGTATAGAAGTTGATAAAGCTAAAATAGAAATTATTGAAAAACTCCCTATACCTGTTAATGTGAAATCAGTAAGGAGTTTTCTTAGGCATGCTGGCTTCTACAGGAGGTTCATTAAAGATTTTTCAAAAATAGCAAAACCATTGAGCAATCTACTAATGATTGATACCCCCTTCATTTTTGATGACAACTGTAAACATGCCTTTGAAACTCTGAAGAGAAAACTCATTACAGCACCAATTATCACACCCCCTGATTGGAACTTACCTTTTGAACTTATGTGTGATGCAAGTAACCTTGCTATTGGTGCTGTGCTGGGGCAAAAGAAAGACAAATTGCACCATGTCATATATTATGCCAGCAAGGTGTTGAATGAAACACAGAAAAATTATACCACCACTGAGAAAGAACTTTTGGCAATTGTATATGCATTTGATAAGTTTAGGCAATACTTGATTGGCTCAAAGGTTATAGTGTATACTGACCATGCTGCTCTCAAGTATTTAATGTCTAAACAGGATTCAAAGCCAAGGCTTATTAGGTGGGTGCTGCTGTTACAAAAATTGATATTGAAGTGAGAGATAGAAAGGCAAGTGAAAATCAAGTAGCAGATCATTTATCAAGAGTGCCACAAGAAGCCAAGCAAGATAGACCACAGCAAGTAAATGAGAATTTTCCTGATGAGCACCTTTTCCAAGTTCAACAAGCACCTTGGTTTGTTGACATAGCAAATTACAAAGTAGGAAGGAAGATACCTCAAGAATTCTCCCAGCAACAAGTGAAGAAACTACTCAATGAAGCAAGGAAGTTCTTGTGGGACGAACCATTTTTATTCAAGAGATGCTCTGATGGAATGATTAGGAGGTGTGTCCCTGAAAATGAAATGAAAGATATATTGTGGCATTGTCATGGTTCAGCATATGGTGGACACTTTGGACCAGAGAGAACAGCTGCTAAAATACTGCAGAGCAGATTTTACTGGCCAACCATCTTCAAGGATGCCAGGGAGTTTGTTCACCAGTGTAATGAATGCCAAAGGGCCGGAGGATTGACAAGAAGGAACAAAATGCCTCAAAATTTCATTCTTGAAGTGGAGCTATTTGATCTTTGGGGTATAGATTTCGTGGGACCCTTCCCCCTTTCCTATTCCTTCAAATACATTTTGGTAGCAGTGGAATATGTCTCAAAGTGGGTGGAAGCAATCGCCACAACCACATGTGATGCACAAATTGTTCTTCAATTCTTAAAGAAGCACATCTTCACCAGATATGGAGTACCTAAGGGACTTATAAGTGATGGTGGTGGTCATTTTTGTAACAAACAGATGGAGAAACTCCTTCACAAATATGGGATAATGCATAAAGTAGCCACACCATATAACCCACAGACCAATGGCCAAGCAGAGCTTGCAAATAGGGAATTGAAGAGGATTTTGGAGAAGACTGTGGGAGCAACTAGGAAAGATTGGGCCAGGAAGCTGGAGGATGTACTCTGGGAATATAGGACAGCATTCAAAACTCCTATTGGGAAGTCCCCATTTCAGCTGTTATATGAAAAATCTTGTCACCTCCCTGTAGAGCTTGAACATAAAGCTTTTTGGGCCACTAAGCTCCTCAACCTTGATTCTCAAGCAGCAGGAGAGAAGAGTCTGCTGTAACTAAATGAGTTGGATGAGTTTAGGCTAGAAGCTTATGAGAGTGCTAAGATATACAAGGAAAGAGCTAAGAGGTGGCACGACAAGAAGATCTCAAAGAAGGAGTTCAAACCAGGACAGCAAGTACTGCTATATAATTCAAGACTCAAGATCTTCCTTGGCAAGCTCAAATCAAAGTGGACTGGTCCATATTTGGTAACAAAAGTTTTTCCTTATGGAACCCTGGAATTATTAGATGAAGTAACAAAGAGTCATTTTACAGCCAACGGTCACAGGGCAAAGCACTATTTGGGAGGACAATGGGACAAAGAAAAGGAGGTTCAAAACCTGAATTGATTTAAGAATGAAGGATGTCAAGCTAATGACAATAAAGAAGCGCTTGTTGGGAGGCAACCCAACCTGAGGTAGTTTTCTTTTCATAGCCATTTTAATAAAAAGGTCAATTAGTTTTATCTACATTGCAAGAAGCTAAGTTTGGTGTTGCACACCAAAACAATCTAAGGGAGAATGAAGTATTCTAAATTTGGTATTCCACCAAAAACTTCATCATAAAATACATTCTCACTTTCTGCATAATGTTAGCCTCAAGCAATCAGATACACTAGTTAACCAATTTGCTATTTCATATTTTTTAGTTTTATTACCTGTAGCAAGAAAAAAGGATTTCACATATGGTTAATTTGTTGCATGAGAAACATTGGAAAGGAACTAAGTTTGGTGTTCACACACCAAAGTAAGTTCAAAAGCCCACAAATAAGCTTTGCATATTAACCGGATACCTAAAGGGCTTGAAAAGCAAGCAACGTTTGAGGAGTATGCAGGAAAACAGCCAACAAATTAAAGAACGTTGCATTATAACTCAGAAGGGGCATAACAGAAGGAAGAATGAAAAGCTGCAACCCAACAGGTTGTATCTACACTTGATCCTTGTTGTTATGAAATGTTTTAATTCAGGGATTCCTTTATGTCTGGCTAGAATGTTCATTTAGTTGCAAGTGGAAGTACATGCTAAAGAAAGCTATCTGCATAATTTTTGCTAGAATAAGCTATCTGCATAATAATTGTCATCCCTCATTAGCTTGAGTATTTTGTTTTGTTCCCCTTGCTGTTTGAATAAAAGAGAGATGTTTGATTTAGAAAAGTAATTGTTCAATGTTGCAAAAGTTAGAATGAAAGTTAGTGGTGGTATGTGTTTGATTCAATTGTTAGCTCACAAAATAAATGATGCATAATGACATGTTCTTAAAGATTAAGCTAGTTTGCTGCTATGATCCTTCAATTAATAAAAATCCCTTGAAAATGAATCAAAACAGAAAGAAAAAGAAATAGAAAAGCCAAAAATTGGCAAAGAAACAAACAATAAGGCTAGACACCAATAGCTTGGACCCTAGGACATATGCCTGTGGTGTTTTTGTACTAGGATATGCTTGGACAAGTAAGTTCTAAGGAGTATTTCAAAACTTGGCCACTTAGATCAACTGATTTAGGATTGCCAACTGAAAGTCCACAATAAAGAGCAACCTAGCTACAAAACACTTAGTTATCCAAAGAGATACTGGGCATCAATGATCTTAGGAAGAAAAAGGTGAGCCATGTCTCTGTGGTGAAGGAATGTTGAGTGCAATTAAGCTAAAGGCTGCTGCAACATTTGCCACCAAGCCTTCAATGAGTAATAAGCTCTCTAAGCAAAAGAAAGAAGCAAAAAGCTAACAAGAGAAGTAAGCAGAAAGCAAGGCATTGTAGCAGCAACCTTAGTGAACCCTTGAGGAAACATTGTTTATTTAGTAGCAAGTAATAAATGAGCTACTATTGATCTGCATAAAACCCCATGAACGAAGTTCAACTATCTGCTTAATAAGGACATGCATACTTCTCTATTTCATTCTATCTTCTCTTATGTTTAATGCTTGCTTGGGCACAAGCAAGTTTTAAGTTTGGTGTTGTGATGACAAGTCATCTTACGCTAATTTTTCAAGCATTTTTTCACTTGTTTCATTAGTTTTTATGCACTTTCTTGCATTGTAAGTAAGTAATTTGGAGTGGAATTGCATGGTTTCCTTGAATCAATCAACCACCATTTAATCGATACTAAATCATGAGGTTTAAACTAAATTTAATTGGATTTTGGATCTCTGAGTTTATTTTGGAGAATTGGGAAGGAGAATTGATCTCTCTTCTTCCTTGTTCTTACCTTTGCATTCTCTACTTCTTGTCTTGGATCTTGGGTGAAGAATTGAAGAAATTTTGTTTCAATCTCACCTTGAGATTTCTTTGTTTATTTCTCTGCAAAATTTCAGCAATTGAGATTTGAATCCACATTCTCTTTACTGCTTTCTTTTCTACTTCTTCTGAAATTTAATCTTCCATTTCTTTTGCAATTGTTCTTGTTGGATCAAGGAAGGATTTGAGATCTAGACTTGTTTTCTAGTCTCCTCCACCCCTGAGATCTTCAACTTTCTTTTAGTTATTGCAATTGAATTATATTTTACTTTCTGTTTAGATTTTCAAGCAATTGTTCTTCTCTTGTTTAGATCTACTGCATTTAAATTCATCTTCTACTTCTCTGTTAATTGTCTTTTACTTCTGCTTGTTTCAATTCTGCAACCCCAGCTCCCAATTCCTTTTATAATTCAAGCAATTTACATTTCTTGCACTTTAAGATTCAGTCATTTACATTTCTTGCAATCTAAGCTTCTGCAATTTAATTTACTTGTTCTTTAAGATTCAGCACTTTTACTTTCTGTTCTCTTTAATTTACTGCAATTCTTCCCTCTCCCTTTACAATTCATGCAATTTAGCTTCTTTCAATTACAAACCACTCAAACCAATACTTGATTCGCTTGACTAAATCAACCACTAAACTAAAATTGCTCAATCCTTCAATCCCTGTGGGATCGACCTCACTCATGTGAGTTATTATTACTTGATGCGACCCGGTACACTTGCCGGTGAGTTTTGGGTGTTGGAATTCGTTTTCCAAAAATATCCATCAAATGTTTCCCCCACTCTGCAGCCTCTAATCTGTGTTTTCTGGGCCGAAAACTGGGCCAAAAGGAGCCCAGAAATCGCTCCCAGCGCTTTCTGCAATTTCTGCACGTGGCGCATGTCACGCATATGCATAAGTCACATGTGCGCGTCGCTTGGCAAAATTCCTTGTCACGCGTACGCATCGCTGCCAGCTTCTCAAAACTTCATTTTCTCATGTTCCTTCCAATTCGCATGTTTTCTTTCCACCCTCTAAGCCATTGCTACCCTATAAAGCCTGAAAACACTTAACACACAGATCACGGCATCGAATAGTAATAAAGGGTAATTAAAATTGACATTTTAAAGGCCTAGGAAACATGTTTTCAATTATATCACAGAATTAGGAAGGATTTGTAAAACCATGCAAATTATATGAATAAGTGAGCAAAGAATTGATAAAACCCACTCAATTTAGCACAAGATAAACCATAAAATAGTGGTTTATCAGTGACCAGGCACTTTAACTCCCCGGGTTCCCCCATGGGCATGCATATATGAATATTATTGAGTTTGGGTGTTGTCTCCATGGTTGTCAAACTCGCGAGTTAACTCGTAAACTCGTACGAGTTTACGAGTTTAGGTAGTGGAATCGAGTTGACTCGGACACAAACTCATTTCTGGGTAGACTCGGATAGACTCGGCTAGACACGGACAGAATCGCTCAAACTCGCGAGTTTTCTAGCGAGTCAGCGAGTTTGAATTCGGTGCCCATTTTCGCCAAAACGGCGTCGTTTTGGGCCCGAAAAAAAAAACACCTACAGCTAACCACTAACCCACCCAGACCCAGTAAGAGTGTAAGTCTGTAACCCTAATTTCGAAACCCTCACACTCCACCAGCACCAAGCCATCAGCCCATCATTGCTCACTGCCTCGCCCTCACTCTCTTCTTCTTCTCCAATGTTGGTGAATCGCCACCATCTATCGGCACCGTCGTCTGCGCCGCCACGCAGAGGCCGAACGCCGGACGGATCCTCATCCTTCGCTTGTCGCATCGCCTCATCCCTCATCTCTCATCCGATGCAGAGTCGCAAAGCCAGAGCCCACCAGCCACCACCACGTAGTGAAGGTTCCTCACTTCTTCGTCGACACCAGCCCACCACCACGCAGAGGCCACGCAGAGTCGCAGAGCCCACCACCATGCAGTGAAGGTTCACCGCCCCTGTTCTACCATCGTCGGTCGTCGCACTCCTCCCTGTTCTGCTTCACTGTGTTTGCCTCCCCTCCCCTGTTCATCGCCATTGTTCTTCACTGCCGATCTGCTTCAATTCTGCCCTGTTCTCCAAGGTAATTTTTTTAAACAAATTCAAATATTAATAATCTTGGTATCACTTCTGCAATGTTGGTTCTGAATTGCTGATGTTAACTTTTTAAATTTTTTTTTAGTTTAGTTTAAATCCTACACAGAATTGGTTAATGAGATTTGATATGTTGAAAAAAAATTTAAACTGATGCTGCTTCATTTTGTTTTTATAACAACAAGTATATGAGATATGATATTGTTATTGAATTTTACTTGGTTATTTTTTCTTCAGTGCTCTGTTTTCTTAGCTTAAAGGACAAATTCCAATGAAGATTGTAGTTTGTTTGTCGACTATGGAATAAAAATATGTCCTATAATTCATGTTATTATTATTATTATGAGGGTATCAAACTATAGTGAATTAAAGTAGATTGAGGGAGGAATAATGAAATGTATTTGCTTATTTAACCTTTGCTTATTTTGAATCAAATATTGGCCTCAGAATTATTCCTAAGCATTGATTCCTAATGAGTATTGTTTTGAACTTTGTAGGTTGTAATAACACATCCAATGGCTGTAACTAACTGCAACATCGACATGGAAAGTTTAATTTCTGACCAGAACAGAAGCATTGCTACACTTGCTATTACCACTCTTTTAAAGACAGGAAATGAATCAAGTGTAGAATGTCTTATGAAGCAGATTACAAATTTCATGTCTGATATTGCTGATGAATTCAAAATTATTGTTGTAGAAGCAATGAGATCATTGTGCTTAAAGTTCCCTTTAAAAAATTGTTTTCTTTTGTGTTTTAGTTGTGTCTTATGAAGCTTTGATTGTGTGATTGTGTGTTTTATGTTGAACTAGATACATACTTGTGAAGGATTTAAATGTGTGATCTAGAGTACTTGTTGTAACTTGTAATTGTAGTATTATGTTAATTTATATGTTTTGATGTTGAAATTGTTAAGTTTAAATGTCTATATCTGAGTATATATATATATAAAATGTATAACAGGTAAACTCGTACGAGTCTACGAGTCGAGTCTAGGTCAGCTCCACGAGTTTACCTAGACTCGCGAGTTTGACAACCTTGGTTGTCTCCCCCATGTCAGTTTGGGATTCTTCCCACAGTTAATTTTTTAGCTTAAGGTGTTGTCTCTCCCATGTTAGCTTGGAATTTTTCTCATGGACATTATTGAGCTTAGGGTGTTGTTTCTCCCATGTCAGCTTGGGTTCCGTCCCATGGTTTATTTTTGAGCTTGGGGATGCGTGTACAAAGGGATTGTCCACGGTTAGCTACCAGGACATATCGAGCTGGCTATGTAACTGACAGTTGATATCAACAGCCATAGGACAGACATACATCATATGCATATTGTTTGAATTGCTTATTTATGCATTAATTAGGATTGCCTAAATGATTTTAATATGCTAATTGTTATACTTACTATCTGTATTACTTGTATTCTATTTTGTCTGCCACTGACTGTTGTTTGTCTATGAGAACTCACTGGAGTTGGAGGAATGGAGGAAAGGTAGAGAATTTAGGGATTTAGTTAGGCTTAAGACTTGGTTAAGTTAGGAATCCTTAGAAAACCACCTTGACTTATGGTTTCTACTTTAGTCTTTAAGTTTTATAATCTAAGTGTCAATGTTCTAGGATTGCCTCTGGCATTCCCATGACCTTATATCTTATGTACGTGGTACCTTTACCATGCTGAGAACCACCGGTTCTCATCCCATACAATATTGTTGTTTTTCAGATGTAGGTCGAGAGGTACCTTGTTAGGCATCTGAAGTTTTCTACAGCTAAGTGGATCCTTGGGATATTATTTTATGTACTATTTATATATGACTATATGTATAGAACTCTCCTAAAAACTTGTTTTACTTTTGTACCTCTTAGAGGCGTATGGAGAACTAGGATCTCTTTTTGAAATTTTGGGCTATGGGTTTTGTATATATGTATGTAAATATTCTCCGGCCAGCCTTAGCTTTGCAAGCTGAGTTAGGATCTTGTTATCTTGTACTCTTGATGCTCTACTCTTGCTTTCTTTATATATATGTCTATGAACCTTAGTTTCTTCATACGCAAGTTACGTTATTTCTGAGCGTTGCGCTTTTAATTTTGCGATTTTGCTTTACCTACCCTTCAAGGCTCCTCGTATATTATATCTTTTCAATTACTATATATATATATATTAGAGCTCATAATGCCACACCACCTCCGTTTTACGACTTAAGCGTAAAGTTCTGTGTGGTAGGGTGTTACATAGGTTATGTATATCAATTGTTTTACTGTTGTAACTCTAGCCGGCTGAATCTTCATGAGCCGAGACTAGTAGATATTCATATATACTTATATATGTCTTTTTACTCTTATTCTTCCTTTAAACTTTTAATTATCTGCTCTTTTCCGACGCGCTTACACATGTTATCGAGTGTGAACGATTGACGAATTGTCTTTTATCTGAGGTTTAAAATTCTCTTACAGGCTTCTAGCTTAATATTTCTTCTATACATTAGTATTTATATCTCAGCTTTGTGTCATAGCACCAAACCCTCATTGAATTATGACTTAAGCATAAGGCTTTGAAGGGTAGGGTGTTACAAGTAGTGTGGGTTCCTACTGCTCTTGCAGTCTTACTAATAACTCTTTCAATTGTGCTCTCCTTTATTCAAATCTTGGCCTGCAATATACAAAAGATAGCACCAATTATTCCCTTTCAAATCATCCATTCTAGTTTTAATAACATCGTGATCCCAGTAGTAAACATTAATATCTATATTATCATTCCAAAAGATACATAGACTACCGGATAAACCCCGAGGTTCTACACAAAAGGACTTAGCAAAATGTAATTTTCTTTTCATCTTGGTAATACACTTTTCTTTCACCCTAGTTTCTATTACAAACACTATAGACGGCTTAATCTGTTAACACAGATTTTGAAGTTCAGAAACTATCGTAGGGGCCACTATCCCACGACAGCTCCAGCTGATGATGCTCATGGCTGAAGGTGGGGCATGATTAGGCTCACTTCCTTAGCCATGTCTTGGTCATTCTTCTCTATTGTACTGTCCACCATAACATCTACAGGTTTTTTGTTCTTCTTGTATGTTTCTTTCCCATCTAGCTCTTTCTTCTTTTGTTCTTCTGCACTTTCCAGCATTAAGAGCTCTGGTTCATTTTTCTTCTTTTTGAGATTGAGTTTCTTGCTAATGTTTATAGCTAACTCCACTTCCCAACTTTTTGGTTTGTTTCCTTTATCTCCTTCACCCTGTCTTCTTCCTTATCTTCTGAGGCTAGTTCTACTATGCAAAAACTTCCTCCTTCATCTCTATGTACTTGCTTTTTTTCTGGCCCTTTCTCTTTAATACGCTATTCTCTTTCTATCTCCACAATATTCATAATGTTCTTGTACTAGGCTTCACCATCATTCTTCTCTCTTGCTTTTTCCCTTTCTTTCTCCTCGGCTATGTTGTTAAAGTTCTTTAGTAACTGTCCAATTGTAAGATTCTTTTCCTCCTCAATCGACCAAAATCTAAGTTGATTAATATTTTTATTGGGCCCTTGGTCAGCAGCCCATGATTCCTTTGTAGCACTATCTTCTCTTCTAATGCTTGGTCCACCTTTCTCTTTATTCTCTCCAAGTACTTTGATGGTATCTTTGGTGGTGACCTAAAGTGGGTTAGAAATTTTCCTCAAAATATAATTGGCGTTGCAAGTATAGTCCCAAACCCACAATCAACTAACATCAAAGTTTAAAATAAAGATAAGTCACAATTTAAATCAAATAACCAAGAGTATTTAAACTCCCGGGTCGTTCTCCCTAGGAATTGCAATGAAATGTTCAATTATTGGCTATGAGACAAGGGGTTTTGGGATAGCAAGTGGTAAGAAATTAAAGTGCAAGAAAGCAAATAAGCATGCGAGAAAATTAAAACTCAAAGCAAGTAAAGCAAAAAGGAAAATCAAGTGGCAAAAAGGACTCTTGGCAAGGATTGGGGAATTGAGGATTTCTATCCTAGTCATGGACCACAAACATGGTAATTGCGTAGAATTAATCCTAATTAGTCTATCCTAACATTGAGGATAAGTCAAAAGGGCATAATTGATCTTAATCCATAAGTCCTAGTCAACTCACTAATTAACTTAGTGAAAGACTAGCGTCAATGGAAACTAAACCAATTAACAATCCTAACACAATGTGGAACGGACATCCATAACTCAAGTTCACCTAATTACCCAATTCCAAGTCAAGAGAAGTGTGAAAAACTATACAAAAGCTAAAAGAGACATTTTATCAAACACCTAGCATGCATAAAAGGAAAAATATCATAAATTGTAATAAAAATAAATTCTATAACTATCAATTGCAATAAAATGATAATAACAACTCAAATAAGCATTAAAGAAACATAAAACATCAAAATTGCATTAAATGAAATTAAAAGTAACAAGAGTGTTCATAAATATAAAAGTGGCAAAATTGAGAAATTAACAAAAGAAATGAAGATGATTGATAAACCACTATTTTATGGTTTATTTTGTCCTCAAATGAGTGGTTTTTATCAAGTCTTTGCACACTTATTCATACAATTTGCATGATTTTACAATTCCTTCCCAATTTTGTTCTATGGTTGAAAACTTGCTTCCTAAGCCTTTAAATTGTGCATTTTAATTCCCCTTTATACCATTCGATACCGTGATCTGTGTGCTAAGTATTTTCAGGCTATATAGGGCAAGAATGGCTTATAGGATGGAGAGGAAGCTTGCAAAAATAGAAGGAGCACAAGAAATAAAGGAGATAACCAGCGAGGAAAGACGCGCACGCATGGCTCACGCGTGCGCGTGATTTGGAGATTTTCATAGCGACGCGTGCGCGCACCTGACGCGTACGCGTGATAAGCGAGATTGCACAGCGACGCGTGCGCGTACCTGACGTGTACGCGTGACTGACGCGTACGCGTGACATGCGCCACGTGTAGAAATGTAGAAGACGCTGGAGGCAATTTTGGATTGAGTTTGGACCCAGTTTTCGGCCCAGAAACACAGACTAGAGACAGGGGACAAGCAGAGACTCGACACACATTCTCATTTGCATAGTTTTTAGTTTTAGTTTTGAATCATAGAGAAAAAATACTACTTCCTTTAGGGTTCTTCACTTTCAAAGTTTTTAGAATTTTATGTTTTTGATTTGGATATTAAGAAGAGTTACTGCCTCCGTTGAAGTTTCTATCATTCTAGTTTGTTTCCTTATTCCCTTACTCTTTTAATCACTCATTAATCCTGTTCAGATTTACATATGGATATCTTTGATTTTGGAATTTATTAATGCAAAGAACTATTTTTACCTTTAATTAATTTTCTGTTATTATTTGAATTTCCATGTCTTATTTCCTTCCCCTTTTATCATTTATGAAAATGACATTCATGTCAATGGAGTAGACTCCCAACTTGACTTGGGAGTTGATTAAAAGGAGACCCTTGAGTTGGAATACTTAAGTGTTAATTGGAAATTGGAAGTTGTTGGCTGGCTCTCTAGTCACTAACGCTAATCCTTCCATAGGAGAGGATTAGGACTTGTGAATTGGGGCTGGTTCAGTTACTTGACTTTCCTTTATTCGGTAAGGGATAACTAAGTAGAAACAACAACCGATTACCATTACACTTGGAAAAATTCAACGAGGATAGAACTTCCAATTAATCTTCTCCCAGTCAAGGCTTTTTATTTCAAATATATAAAATCTCTTGTTAATTTTCATTGCTTTTATTTATAATCATTTATTTTTTTGTTCTCCAACTCAAAAATTTCTCGGAAAACTCCTAACCAATAAATAGCACTCTTTTGTCAACTCGTTGGGAGGCGACCTGGGATTTCTACTCCCAGTACTTTATTCTTAAATTGTGACAACCCTTTTTAAATTGATAAGCGAAATTTTCATCGGTTTAGAACTGTACTTGTAATGCTGTTCTTATTATAAATTCTTAATCGGCAATTTTTCGCCACGTCAAATTTTGGCACCGTTGCCGGGGAGTTGCAATAGCGTGCTAAATTATTGGTTGGTATAAATATTTTTAATTTTACATATTTGCATATTTTATTTTATTTTATTACCATGAGTTGCATGTTTCTTTCATTGAATGACGCGTTCACTACCTGATCCGAGCTTAACCGTATTTGATCCTGAAATTGAAAGAACTATTTCACGTATTAGGCGAGTTCGGCGTCGGTTAGCCTCTGAGGGTGGTGAAGTGTTTACTACCAATTCACCAGTCTCATCTGAGGGTGAATCTGAAGCGCCATTTGAGGAAGAAACAAGCTCCTCTTCTACTGATTCTGTTGATTTACATGCAGGTAATATGGTGGAGCCCAGAAGGATTACTCTCCAGGAAGCAGGAGCTCCAGACTTTACACTGCAACCGTATCAAGCGCGTCACCCAAATCTGGCTACAGATTTTGAACTGAAGACTGCGCTAATCAACTTACTGCCTAAGTTTCATGGCTTACCTGCTCAAGAGCCTATCAAGCACCTCAGATATTTTCAGACAGCCTGCTCAACTACTCGGTATCATGGTGCAGATGAGACTACTATTTGGCTATATGCCTTCCCGTTTTCTCTTGAGAAAAAGACAAGGGAGTGGTTCTATACTCAACCTGAAGAAGTTGTTACTAATTGGGATCTGCTCAAAAGGGAATTCCTGGACAAATACTTTCCGGCTGAAGTTACAGATAGACTGAGGAAAGAAATTTCCTGCATTATCCAAGGCGAATCAGAGACTCTTTATGAGTATTGGGAACGCTTCAGGAATCTCCTAGACTCATGTCCCCACCACAAGATTGACCAGTTAGTGTTGATTAGCTACTTCACACAAGGCATGAAGTCTCAGGATAAGACTACATTAGATGCTGCGAGTAATGGCTCTCTGAAGAAGTACAAGACGGCGACAGAAGCATGGCAGCTAATCGCTGATCTAGCTGAGTCTACCCGAAATGCCAAGCACAGGAACAACCATCCCAAGGCTATTGCGGAGGTTTCCTCTAATAGTGAGACTGCTGCTCTCATACAGACTCTGGGAGAGATTACTGATGCACATAAACTAGTTATGCTACGATTTAGGAAATTGCACGATCGGCAAAATTCCTTCCGGCAAGTGCACCGGTTATCGTCAAGTAAAAACTCACAATAGAGTGAGGTCGAATCCCACAAGGATTGGTTGAGTGAGCAATTCGGATTAGAAGTGTGTTCTAGTTGAGCGGAATCAAGATTGAGATGAGAATTTGCGGAATGTAAAGTTGGCGGGAAAAGTAAATGACAAGAAATTAAAATGGCGGAATCTTAAATTGCATGAATTAAAGAGCAGAAATTAAATTGCTGAAATTAAAAAGGGAATGGGGGTGATTGCATGAATTGAGTTGCAGAATGTAAAGAGAAGATGTAAATCAGAATTGGGGGATTCATTGGGTTATAGGAGATATTGAGATCTCCGAATCAAAACATGTTTATCTCTTCCTCAACCAATGCGTTCATTGAATTTTGCTTGGCAATCTTATATGATTGGATCCCAATCCCTTGGCTCACCAATTCTCTCTAAAAATGAACAAATTCCCAATCCCTTGGTTTAAATGTTCATAAGAAGAGATGATGCTCGATCACTGATTATACCACACAGTTTCATGAACCACAATTTGGTAGGATTACATGTCACAATATCCATCCAAACCCCAATCCAATTCACTGTGAGAAAGCTTCTCTAGCATGAATCCTCCATTCCTTTCCCAAGGTTCCGAAGGATTCCAATTATGGGTAGTTTCTTTCCCAAGACAACTACCCAATGGAATTAGATCGAGAAGCTTTCTAACAAAATTCAAGAGAAAAGATTGAAGAAGAAGATAAACTATTATTGATTCATTGAATTACAATAGAGCTCCCTAACCCAATGAAAGGGGGTTTAGTGAGTCATAGCTCTGAATTCAATTACAAAGATATGAAAACTAGCTCAAAGTGAAGGTAAAAGTCCTCTCTAACTTAAATTCTATCCTATTTATACACTTTCTATATTGAGCTTCTGTTGTGCTTCTTGGGCTTTGAGGCCTCTCCCTGCTTTCCTTTTGTCTTGGGTTTATGATCCATAATCTTGATGAGGTTGTTGATCCAAATTCTGTAACATTCATTGAGCCAACTTAGTGATAATCAAATAATGACACATGACTCAATAAATTGAGATTTCAAACTCATCAATCCTTCAGGCCCAATCTCATAAACCATGATATTCACTTGGGTTTCATACCAGGGTAAGTTTAAGTTAATGTTTGTGCTCAAAGACTAACTTAAACCGCAATATTTTTGGCCCAGAAACCTTTTCCAAGAGTGGCGTTTAAGTTACAGTTTAAGCTTAAACTGCAGCTTAAACGCCAGCCACTTCCAGTGAGGCCTTTTGTAGAAGCATGTTTAAGCTTCAGTTTAAGGTTAAACTGAAGCTTAAACGTGGAAATGGAAGAAGGCAGCCCTGGAGAGTCATGTAGTCGAACACGTTTAAGCTTCAGTTTAAGGTTAAACTGAAGCTTAAACGTGGAGATAGGAAGGGCAGCCCTGGAGGTCGAACACGTTTAACCTCCAGTTTAAGGTTAAACTGGAGGTTAAACGTGGAAAAGGAAGGAGGCATCCTGGAGGTCAAACACGTTTAACCTCCAGTTTAAGGTTAAACTGGAGGTTAAACGTGGAAATGGAAGGAGGCATCCTGGAGGTCGAACACGTTTAACCTCCAGTTTGAGGTCAAACTGGAGGTTAAACGTGGAAGCTTAGAATGGTAGCCCTGGAGGTGTCGAACACGTTTAACCTCCAGTTTGAGGTCAAACTGGAGGTTAAACGTGGAAATGGAGAAAGCAACCCTGGAGGAAAGTTCTTGGTCGAACACGTTTAAGCTCCAGTTTGAGGTCAAACTGGAGCTTAAACGTGGAAATGGCTCCCTGGTGCTCTTCCCACTTCTGGCGTTTAACCTCCAGTTTAAGGTTAAACTGGAGGTTAAACGTGGAACTCCTTGCTGAGTGGCATTCTCATTCTGGCGTTTAACCTCCAGTTTAAGGTCAAACTGGAGGTTAAACGTGGACATGCTTCTTTGGTGAGACTTTCCATTCTGGCGTTTAACCTCCAGTTTAAGGTTAAACTGGAGGTTAAACTTCAATTCCAGCATTTCTTAGCCTTCATGATTCTGGCGTTTAAGCTCCAGTTTAGGCTTAAACTGGAACTTAAACTCCACATGTGATAATCAAGCTTCCTTTGTTGATTTTGTTACTTCCTTGCCTAGCCTCTTCTTCCCTGAAATCATCCAAACAATTGCATCAAAGTCTTGCAAATTTTCATGAGAAATCTTCCATTCATAGCATTCAAGTAACATAACTAAAACTCATGGAATTTGCATCAAAATCATATTGTTTGGATGGTTCATTGCTTTGTTCTTCCTTTAACCATTTTTGGTTACTTTAAGCTCAAGAAAATGCATAAAACAACTAAAACTAACAGAAAAATGCTAGTGAAACTAGCCTATGATGCCTTGGCATCACAACTCCAAACTTAATACTTGCTTGTCCCTAAGCAAGTCCTGAGTTATTTGAGAAGAGAGCATGAAACAGAAAGCAATTACATTGGCTATATTAGCAAGCATTTGAAGTTCATCAGAAGGGTTTTATGCAGAAAGTTGCAGCATCACTTTTTCATACTTATCAGGTAGGATTATCATTTTTTCATTGCATCCATCAAACACTGCTATGGCCTCTTGTTATTCTTATGTCTTTGGCACTTTTCTCTTCTTTGTTTTTCTTTTCTTTTTCTTAGAGCTCCTTTGCTCCTTGTTTGCTTAGTGTCATGTGTTGCACAAGCCTTTGGCATTTTCTTTTTCTTATCAGTGCACTACACATATCCACTTTAGGCATTTTAGTTCACATTTCTTCTTGAGACATTGGTGCCCAGCACCTCTTTGTGTGACTAAATGTTTTGTATTTAGGTTGCTCTTGATAATGGACTTTTGGTTGATAATCCCGGGTTAGTTAACCCAAGTTACCAAGTGTTGAAACACTCCTCAAAACCTATTCATCCAAGCATATCCTTAATACATAAACACCACAGGCATTTGTCTCAGAAGTTCAAACCATTGGTACCTAGCTTATTTTCTCAATTTTTTTGCTTTTTGGTTGCCCTTTTTCAGTGGCTTTTTCTTCTTCTTTTTCTTTCTTTTTCATGGCCAAAGACATTTATTCATCAAGATCCATAGACAGTTTTCAATTTCTACACAAAAAATGATAATTCTACATTCTATTTCCAGTGATCTGACTAAACAATCAAGCATGCATACCACCACTTAATTCTACTTGATTTGTCACTAATTGAGCCAAGTCACTTTTGTTCAAACTTTTCTTTTATTTTAGGAAACAGAACAAGCATGGTAAGCATTTGTTTAAGAAGGTGGAGTTATATCCAGACATCTAGGTATTCACTTTATTCAAAGCAATAAACAGACAAATATACTAAATACTTCACATTCCAGAAAGATTCAACATTTACAGTTTAAACCAGAACAAGCATGCTTTTGTTTGCCCCTTTTAAAGAATTATCGAGGAACAATACCACCTTGTGAAATTCCTTGTTTTCTCTTTGTTGCTAGGAAACAATTTGATTTCTCCTTCTTCTCCTAAATGTTGCTTCATGCTTTAAGATCCTTGTTTCCTTTCCTGCAAAGAGTGATGAAGTTGCTTGCTTCTCAAGCACTTGAGTGGTTAGCTCAACTATGTGTGGGTAAGTATCTGAGTCTTAAGTTGGTGTGTGAACACCAAACTTAGTCTCCCACTTACTTCTCTGTGTTTTGAATCTTTGAGTTCTCTTTGGAATGAAGTTGCCGCTAAGGGTTTTAAGCATTTCTGTGACTGCTTAGAATGGTTGTTCCTTTCATATAATTCAAAGGTTGTTGTGTTCAGTTGATCTTTATGGTGGAACACCAAACTTAGAGTCACACATTCCCCTTTGAATTATTGATCCACAAATTCATTGTTTGGTGTGAAACACCAAACTTAATTCTTTGCAATGCACAGAAACTCTTTCACCCTTTTTATTGAAACAAATAAAAGAAACAGCAAAAGGGTATCACCTCAGGTTGGGTTGCCTCCCAACAAGCGCTTCTTTAACGTCATTAGCTTGACGGTCAGCTTCCTCAGTTGAGGTGATATTCAACCTTGTCCTTCTCCTCCACATCTCCCAAGTAATGTTTGAGTCTTTGACCGTTCACAACGAAGGTTCGTTGTGACTTTTCTTCCATGATTTCTACTTGTCCATATTTGGAGACCTTGGTGACAAGGAATGGTCCAGACCACCTTGACTTTAGCTTCCCTGGAAATAGCTTCAGCCTAGAATTGTAGAGCAATACTCTTTGTCCTTCTTTAAATTTCCTTGGGGCTATGTTGCTGTCATGCTTCTTCTTTGCTCTTTCTTTGTAAATTTTGGCATTCTCATAAGCTTCAGCTCTGAATTCTTCCAACTCTTGAATTTGCAACATCCTTCTTTCTCCAGCAGCTTTGCTGTCCAAGTTCAAAAGTTTCAAGGCCCAGTATGCCTTGTGCTCCAACTCTAGTGGCAAATGGCAAGCTTTTCCATATACTAGTTGGAAAGGAGACATTCCAATTGGTGTTTTGAAAGCTGTCCTATATGCCCAAAGAGCATCATCCAGCTTAATCGACCAGTCCTTCCTTGAAGTTCCCACAGTCTTTTCCAGGATTCTTTTGAGTTCTCTGTTAGATATTTCGGCTTGCCCACTTGTCTGTGGATGGTATGGTGTGGCTACCTTGTGTTTGACTCCATATTTTAGAAGCAATGCCTCTAATGGTTTGTTGCAGAAGTGGCTTCCTCCATCACTGATGATTGCTCTTGGAACCCCAAAACGGCAAAAAATGTGTTTTCTGAGGAAGTTCATGACTACCTTATTATCATTGGTTGGAGTTGCTATTGCTTCAACCCATTTGGAGACATAGTCTACTGCCACAAGAATGTAATTATTTGAGTATGAGGAGGGAAAGGGTCCCATGAAATCTATCCCCCATACATCAAACAATTCAAGTTCCAGAATGAATTGTTGTGGCATTTCATTTTTTCTTGGCAGGTTCCCCGCTTTCTGGCATTCATGGCAGTGCTTCACTAGTTCCTTTGCATCTTTGAATATAGTGGGCCAATAAAAACCACACTGCAACACCTTAGCTGCCGTTCTTTCTCCTGCAAAATGTCCTCCATAAGTGGAGCCATGGCAGTCCATAAGACTTCCCTTCCTTCTTCCTCTGATATGCATCTTCTGAGTATGCCATCGGAACATTTTTTGAACAAGTATGGTTCGTCCCAGATGAAGTATTTGGCATCATTTACCAATTTCTTCCTTTGATGTTTGTTAAATTCCAACGGTAAACTCCCAGTGGCCTTGAAGTTTGCTATGTCTGCAAACCAGGGTGCTTTGTGAATTACCATGAGTTGTTCATCAGGAAAGCATTCATTTATATGTGTGCTTTGTGCGCTTCCTTCTTCACATGGTATCCTTGATAAATGGTCTGCCACCTTGTTCTCCACACCTTTCTTGTCTTTGATTTCAATGTCAAATTCCTGCAACAAAAGAACCCATCTAATGAGTCTTGGTTTGGATTCTTGTTTAGCAAGTAAGTATTTTAAAGCTGAATGATCAGTGAAGACAATGACTTTAGATCCAATGAGATAGGATCTAAATTTGTCAAATGCAAAGACTATTGCCAAGAGTTCTTTTTCAGTGGTTGTGTAATTCCTTTGGTTAGCATTCAAGACTTTACTGGCATAATAAATCACATGTACCAAATTGTCTTTCCTTTGTCCTAACACTGCCCCAATAGCTAGGTCTGATGCATCACACATCAGTTCAAAAGGTAAGTTCCAATCAGGTGGGGCAATGATAGGTGCAGAGGAAAGTTTTTGCTTCAAAAGTTCATAGGCTAGCATGCAATTTTTATCAAATACAAAGGGTGTATCAGAGACAAGCAAGTTACTCAAAGGTTTGGCTATTTTAGAAAAGTCTCTAATAAACCTTCTGTAAAACCCAGCGTGTCCTAAAAAACTCCTAATTGCCTTGACATTACTTGGTGGAGGTAATTTTTCAATGATTTCCACCTTAGCTCTGTCCACCTCCATGCCTCTATTAGAGATTTTGTGGCCAAGGACTATTCCTTCTGTGACCATGAAATGACATTTTTCCCAGTTTAATACTAGGTTAGTCTCTTGGCATCTCTTAAGCACCAAGGCAAGGTGGTGTAGGCAGCTAGGAAAAGAATCTCCAAACACAGAAAAGTCGTCCATGAAGACCTCAATAAATTTTTCAATCATGTCCGAAAAGATGGACAGCATGCATCTTTGGAAAGTGGAAGGTGCATTGCACAATCCAAAGGGCATGCGTCTATAAGCAAAAACTCCATATGGACAAACAAATGATGTTTTCTCTTGATCTCTAGGATCAACTACTATTTGGTTGTAGCCTGAATATCCATCCAAAAAGCAATAGTAAGCATGTCCGGCAAGCCTTTCAAGCATCTGATCCATGAATGGGAGTGGAAATGATCTTTTCTGGTGGCTTCATTGAGCTTCCTGTAGTCTATGCACATCCTCCACCCTGTGACGGTTCTTGTGGGTATGAGTTCGTTCTTCTCATTTGGCACCACAGTTATGCCACCTTTCTTGGGAACTACATGGATGGGACTAACCCATGGGCTATCAGAAATGGGGTAGATTACCCCTGCCTGCCATAACTTCATGACTTCCTTTTGTACCACTTCTTTCATGACGGGGTTCAATCTTCTCTGAGCTTGAATGGAGGGTCTAGCATCCTCTTCTAGCAAGATTTTATGCATGCATATGGATGAACTTATCCCCTTCAAATCGGCTAGGGTCCATCCAATGGCATCTTGGTGAGTTTGTAACACCTTGATCAATTCTTCTTCCTGTTCTTGGCTCAGGGCAGAGTTAATGATAACAGGGTGACTCTCATCACTACCCAAGTATGCATACTTGAGATTAGGAGGCAATGCTTTGAGCTCAGGTTTTGGTGCTTCCTTCTCTTCTTTCACTCTCTCTGACATGCTTGGCATGGTTGTTTCAGCAGCCTTGCTGTCACTAACTTCAATATCCTTGGTGAACTCCTCCTCTGCACTTCCTTTATTGTTTCCTCAAAAGTTTCTTGTACTGCAATGTCCACTACATCAACCCTCATGCATTCCCTTAGTGATTCTGATGGATAGCTCATTGCCTTGAATACATTGAACACCAATTTCTCATCATGTAGTCTAAGAGTGAGTTCACCCTTTTGTACATCTATGATGGCTCCAGCAGTAGCTAGGAAGGGTCTTCCCAGAATTATTGAAGCCTTGGCTTCTTCCTCCATATCTAACACCACAAAATCAGCAGGAAATATAAAATCTCCCACTTTCACCAACAAATCCTCAACTATCCCATGAGGGAATTTAAAAGTTCGATCTGCCAATTGGAGGGCCATTCTTGTTGGTTTGGCTTCCTCAATCTTCATTCTTCTCATCATTGTTAGAGACATCAAATTGATGCTGGCCCCTAAGTCACACAAGGCCTTCTCCCCATGACTTCTCCTATGATGCAGGGGATTGGAAACTGCCTGGGTCCTTCATTTCTGAGGCAATTTGTGCTGAATGATGGCACTGCATTCTTCAGTTAACAACACAGTTTCCTCATTTCTCCAGCTTCTCTTCTTGGTCATTAATTCTTTTAAAATTTTGCATAGAGTGGCATTTCTCTATTGCCTCAGCAAACGAATGTTGATTTGGAGCTTCTTGAAAATCTCCAAGAACCGGGAGAATTGACCATCCTTTTCACTTTTCATCAAACGTTGAGGATATGGTGCTTTAGGTGTATAAGGCTTCAGGACCTCTTTTTCTTTTTCTTTTGTTGCAGCCTGTGTAAAAGATTGTCCTTGTTCCTTGTCTCTCACATGTTCCCTTGCTTCATCCTCTATGATTTCCTTCAGATTCTTTCCACTTCTGAGGGTTATGGCCTTACATTCTTCCCTTGCAATAGCCTTGGCAGCATGAGAAACGCTTGTCCCAGGGTTTTGCTTAGACAAATACAAAATTTGATTTTCTAGCTTCTGGATGGCAGCTCCTTGGTTTTGCAGGTTAGAATTACTTCTTCCTTAAAGCTTTCAATTCGGTTATGTCTTGACTCATGGTTGTAAGCATTCCTTCTATCCGGTTTAATTGATCTGAAATTGTTGGTTCGGATTAGGTTGGGTAGGTTGATTATTTGGCCATGATATGGTGGTTGAGGGTAAGTGTTTTGTGTGGCTTGGTATGATCTTTGGTTGGAGTTTTTGGTATGTGGAATTGTTATGTTGGTTGTGGTTGTAAGGTTTGTGGTTTTTGTGGTTGGTTTTGTTGGTTTCCCCACCCAAAGTTTGGGTGGTTTTTCCAGCCTGGGTTGTAAGTGTTGGAATGTGGATCATATGATTGCCTTTGTTGGTTTCCCACATAGTTGGCCTCTTCCCAATCACCTCCTTCAATGCTTACTTCCTCTTGATCTTGTGTGTGTATTGCAGCCACTTGCTTTGTTTCTAATTGCCTGGTAAGCTCTGCTAGTTGCTTGGCAAACACCTTGTTTGGGCTAGAATTGTATCAACATGGTTCAGCTCCATGACTCCCTTAGTGTTGTGCCTTTCTGATGCATAGTAGTACTCATTCTCAGCCACTGTCTCAATCACTTCAATGGCCTCTTCCACAGTCTTTTTCCTGTTCAATGAACCTCCTGATGAATGGTCCACAGCCTTCCTTGATTCATAAGAGAGTCCATCATAGAAAATATGCAATTGCACCCAATCATGGAACATGTCTGGTGGGCATTTCCTTGTCAAGTCCTTGAATCTCTCCCATGCCTCGTAGAGAGTTTTCACCATCTTGTTGTCTAAAAGTCTGAACCTCAGATCGAAGCCTATTACCTTTTGTGGAGGGTAGAAACGTGCCAGAAACTTGCTTTCCACCTCATCCCATGTTGTTAGACTCCCCTTGGGAATGATTCCAGCCACTTAGCTGCTTTGTCCCTAAGTGAAAATGGGAACAAAAGCAGTTTATAGGCATCTTCCTGGACTCCATTGGACTTCACAGTGTCACAAATTCTCAGGAATTTTGTGAGATGTTGGTTTGGGTCTTCATTAGCACTTCCACAAGAACAATGATTCTCACCAGTGTATTAGCTGTGGTTTGAGCTCAAATTGTTGCCTGAATGGGTGGTTTCTGGATGCTGCTAACTTCCCGAGGTTGGGTTTATGTATGAACTAAGAACCCTTCTCTCAGGAATGGCATTGTTTCCATCAGCTCTCTCATGGTTGTGAACTTCTCTATCCATGTTGAGATCTAGAGCTTCCTCAAAATTGTCCCTCAGATTCTCCTTCAGATTCTTCTTCTCCCAGTATCTCTTTCCCTCTTGCTTCCCTTCTAAGTCTATGAGGGTCCTCTCTGGTTCAGTATATGGAGGAGTTGATGTCTCTCCTCTCCTACCTGTCATACAAGAACACAGCACAGGCAACAAAACAAGTGAAATACTCTTGGTTAATGGAAGAGTATGGTTAGAGCAATTGAGGAATTAATTCAAACAGTTAGTGAGTCAGTGAGTTAGTTGGCTTGAATTTAAAGGCATAAGAAAGAAAGCATGTAACAGAGTGCAGAAATTAAAATTCAACAAGTAACTTGTACTGAATTAATCAAAACAAAAAAAATGCTCATCTAGTTAACTTCCATTTGAGAATTGTCAATCGAAAACCAATCCCCGGCAAACGGCGCCATAACTTGATGCACATAAACTAGTTATGCTACGATTTAGGAAATTGCACGATCGGCAAAATTCCTTCCGGGCAAGTGCACCGGTTATCGTCAAGTAAAAACTCACAATAGAGTGAGGTCGAATCCCCACAAGGATTGGTTGAGTGAGCAATTCGGATTAGAAGTGGTGTTCTAGTTGAGGCGGAATCAAGATGAGATGAGAATTGCGGAAATGTAAAGTTGGCGGGAAAAGTAAATGACAAGAAATTAAAATGAGCAGAATCTTAAAATTGCATGAAATAAAGGAGAGAAATTAAATTGCTGAAATTAA